>NW_021318693.1:5676694-5828462 GCF_001605985.2 Dendrobium catenatum
GGGTCACAGGAGAGGATTGCAGAGCAGTTTCCTGCTTTTCACCTTGAGGACAAGGTGAGTCTTTGGGAGGGGAGTAATGTTAGGCGGGCCCCTCCGGTCCTTACTTACTCTAGGCGGGCCCCACATGGAGTTAATTCAAGGGTTGGAGGGAAAATTTGAATGGAAAGGGGGGGAATTTGAATAGAAGGGCTGTTTAGGGATTTTGTATGGGGATGAGAGTTAAAGAGGGGGAAAGGGGGGAATTAGGTCCTCATCTTGAATTTGAATGAAAAGTTTGAGATCTCATTGTGTGCTTGGGCTCTAGGGTTTGCTAGAGACTTGTGGAGAGTTGTTCTTCCTCTCGAATCGAAGGACGTTGTATCTTTCTTTGTTTTCTTGCATCTACTAGTGGAAACCTTGTTTCTTTTCCTTACTTTTCTCTGTTTGGGTGCATTTTCTGCTACGGAGCTGCTGTAAAACTGCTGGGACAGCAGTTTTGCTCACTGTTTTGGGCTGATTTTGACTAGGGTTGCTTGCGAACTCAAGTATTACCTTAGGGTTACTTGCGAACTCAAGTATTTCCTATCAGTTTGCCAGACAGGTAGGGTTAGAGTTTCGTTTTTCAACATGATTCTAAATTCGGGTGGGGTTTGGGTTGACTTGGAAACCCGATATTAACCTGAAATGACTCGGAGGCATCCAGACACCCGGACTCCATCGTTTGCAGTGAGATCTTATGCCCGCGCTTGTGAGCCGCACTCGCCCGCAGGCTGCAGCCCTCGATCTCGCGTCCTAACTCCGCCCACCGTATATACCTCATCGCACCGGACTCTGCAATCCACACCACAATGCCAGAAGCCATTAAGCCCTCCCGCGGAACCGTGCTCGTTCCTCATGTCCAGACTCTGCCCTTCGCATCGCAGGACTAGTAAGCCCTTATGCAGACCCACGCTCGCCGCTCGCATCCGGACTCTGCTCTCCACATGCAGTGCTAGCGAGCTCTCCCACGGACCCTCGCTCGCGTCCAGACTCCATCAGTTGTTTTCCGGTTTCATAGGTCGAGTCGGATCAACTCGGTAACCTGTTGGGTAGAGTTGGGCTCTGAATTTTTGGCCAATTTACAAAATCGGGTTAGGTTTGGGTCAACTCGTTTGGACTAGGGTCAAGTTCAAGCCTGACCCCCAAACCTGACCCGAAATCCATTTTGACACCCTTAGGGTACACGATGCTGGGGAGCTCGGGTACATAGCGCTGTACATGAAAAAAAAATTGAGTGCAAAGCACTCAAACCTAAGTAGGGGGAGAACCCTCTACAACCCCAAAGCAAGCCTGACATATTGAATTGAGGTCCGAGGTAGCAGTATAACCCAATTGATCATCACAGTTAGATTCCACACAAAACCAACAATAAATAAGCCGATGGGGGTCTAAATACAAATATTGATTTTTGTGTATACATGCTCTTCAATTTACTTCCATATGTAATTTTAGTTTTTGCACTTAGATTTCATTATTTATAGAATGTAGATTTAGATTTAACTATTGATCTATTATTGGTAAATTTGGAAGAAATTAAATTCTATATTGAGTTATTTTGTTATGAAGATTGACTATTTGTACATAAATCCAGGTACCAATTTAAATTAAAATCCGCCCATCAATTTCCTGCCATTGTCGTCTATCGTAAAGAATCCAAAACCAATGTAAATGTATTCTTGCTAAATAAACTTGTATGAATATTTCACCACAATAATGCAACCTTCCAAAGGTTTCCATTGTATTCACAGTGACATTTGGGGATATGCTAGAGCTAGTAGTTAATAGGAACCCGTTGATTTATATCCATATGAAGATATGTTGGGTATACCTCAACAACAACGATATTAAACCATTATCTTTCTACATGAATCATTTTTCTCCATTGTGTCTTGTTAAGAATTGGATTCTCATTTAAATCTAATAAAAAAAGGTCGTCTCTAATATTTTCTAATCAAGTCTTTTTAGGCATACATCGACATTTCTTAACATAGGCTAAAATCTAATACACCTACTCTCCTAATTGGGTAATCGGAAGACCAATATTTTATGTGTCCAAACCATCTAAGGCAAGGTTTAAAATTAGGTTATTAAGCCTCGAGGCGGTTTTCGTCCGTGAGGCGAGGCGTAAGCCTCACGGACACAGAATTGCGTAAATGAGAAATTAAGGGTTTTATCAGGATAATAATAGCAATATTCTATCTTACAATAAAAACATCTAAATGATATATGAAAATAGTGAAAAGTAACAAAATAGATGCAATAAAATCATGCTAGAAGTTTCAACTTCGCCGGAGAGAGGCGGCGTCGGCGGGAAGGGAAGCCGGCCGTAAGGACCGTGCGGGAGCTCTCTGTTTCGCGAACTGGAGCTGTGCAGGTAGGAAAAATTCGGGAGGAGCTGCTGCCGTGTGGGTTTAAGGAGAAAAAAACATTAATTTTAAGTGGGTGGGCCCATTCCCATGAGGCGTAGGCCTCACTAAGAATTGCGCAATTGCGCCTCTGAGGCGCGCCTCAGTCCATGTGAGGCGTACGCCTCTTCCAAGGGTGGAATTGCGTAAGCTTCGAGGCGGTTTTGGGACGGATTGCGCAGAGGTGCGCCTCTTATTGTGCAATTTTAAACAGAGATCTAAGGTGACTCTATCTAATCTTATCCGCCACTAGAGCTACTCCAACCTTTTCACATATATACTACTTTCTCTTTCTGTCTCTAAGAATGAAGCCACTCATCCACCTAAGCATCCTCATGTCAGCAACACATAACTTAATTTTATGCTTCTCTTTTAATGACTAACATTTTGTGCTATAAAACATTGTAGGTCTCACCACCATCTTATAGAATTTTTCCTTAAGTTTGAGGTGTACTTTTCTATCACACAACAAGCCTGATGCAATCCTCCACTTCTACCATCCAACTTGAATTATATTAATAGTATCCCCATCTATTTTACCATCTCTTTGAATAATAGACATGATATTTAAAATGTGCACTCTTATTAATGACTTATCACTCAAAGACACAATTCCCCTACTAGATCTATTAATATTAAAATTACATTTTATGCATTCAGGTTTAGACGGCCCTCTGGGTGCAGTAAAAAAAATCTACTCGGATGAAAACCTTTAGACTCTAAGGTTTACCCTCCATAATTCAAATTTTCCTTCAACTCCCTCTCTAGTCTTATCAACAAGAAGAATATCATCAGCAAAAAACATACACCATGCAAATGTCTAGTAAGAACTTCCATGGCCAAAGCATAAAGATATGAGCTTAAAGTTGATCCTTAATGTAATCCAATTGAAATAGGAAAATAGTTGATCAAACCACCTTGTGTTTGAACACAAGTAACAACTCCTATATACATATCCTTAATGACTTAAATATAAGCATTATTAACTCCTTTCTTTTCTAGAACTCTCCAAGCACTTGTTTGAAACTTTATTATATGCTTTCTCTAAATCAGTAAATATCATATGTAGATCCTCCTTATTCTCTCTGTACTTCTCCATCAAACCTCTCAATAAATGTATAGCTTCCAGAGTAGACCTACCAGGTATGAATCCAAATTGATTTTGAGAAACATTGGTATCATGTTGTAACCTATACTCAATAGCTCTCTCCCATAGTTTTAATGTATGACACATTAACTTAATTTCTGTATAATTCGTACACTCTTGTGCATCACTTTTATTCTTAAAAATAGGAACAACACACTCTCTCTACTCATCTGATTTCTTTTTAGTATTCAAAATAATTTTAAAATATTTCGTAAGTCAAGAAATTCTTTCGTCTTCTAAGCATTTCACACATCTATTGGAATATCATCAGGTTTGATAGCTTTTTCATATTGCATTTTCTTCAAAGTCTCTCTAACTTTGGTTTTATTAATATAACAATAAAAACAAAAATCTCTATTTTCATTTAGGGTGCTAAGGTTGCTAAAGTCATTCATAGTCAATGTTGGGTATACCTCATGAAATAAAAATCTAAAGCTTATGCCTTGTTCAAGCAGTTCCATAAACTTATAAAATTATATTTCAAACCTGTATCAAAATCATTCGCAATGACAATGAGAAAGAATATTTCTCGCATGAATTTACTCAATAAATTCACCATCAAAGCTTTTGTGTCTGTACCCCACAACAAATTGGGATGGATGAGAGAAAAAAAAAATCATTTATTGGAGAGAAAATAATCAACCATATTCACAAACTATGTTCCAGACTCCTACTGGGGGAGGCCATTTTCACATATTCCTACTTTATGAATCATCTACCCTCCAAGACACTTAATTTTAAACTTCTGCAAGTGTCATTCTTGATCAATATCCTTAAGGAATCTGGATTCCTTGTCTCTAAGAGTTTTTGGGTATGTTATTGTTGTGCACAACCTCCATCGAATCAGAAGAAGTTTCATCCAAAGGCCATAAAATGTATATTTTTTTGGACACCCCAATTCAAAAGGATTATAAATGTTACTCTCTAACCTTTAAGAACTTCTTAACTTCTGTTGATTTCATATTCCTAGAAGATAATCCTTTCTGACTCACAGTAAGGAAGCAATAGTAAGAATTTCCTTGAGACTTTACTATCTCCCTTATTATCTCTTTAATTGTCTCTAATATCTTCTATTCTACATCTGATTCCATATGATTATCAAATTCCATACCCTCAAAAATAACTAACCTAGGGGGAGAACTCATCACGGAAAAACCCATTATTGTGCATTTAAGGAAACCAAGAGTCAAGAAAGAAGACAAATCATCAGCCCTGGGAGGCGGCCTCAATGAGAGAGTTGTAAGCGATGATCTTGATTTACTCGTTATATTCAGAAATGCTTAAGAGTCTGACCCAATACTTCATTGCAAATTATTTGGTGCACTGTTCACTATCTTCATAGTTCAAGGCTTTAACCACCAAGATTGAAGACATTGCGATACATAGAAATGTGGATGAGAAACTTAAAAAACTGGAATGGTATAAGGCTGTTTTTGAATAAATGAGAGCTTTCAAGGAAATTGGCAACACACGTGATATTTTATCAATTATCCCAAAAATACTTATTGAAAGAAAGTGATTATTTGCTGTAAAATTTAATGCCAATGGTGAAATTGACAATTATAGAGTAAGGTTAATAGCTCAAGGCTTCACTCATACTCATGGAATAAACTAAGATGAGATATTTGCTCTAATTGCAAAATAAATTCTATTCGGGCTTTATTCTTCTTATCTGAGTCTGGATTGGGAGCTTCATCAACTTGACATAAAAAATGCCTTCTTAAATGAGGAAATTGAAGAAGTGTACATGAAAGTTTCTCCAAGTTTTTAATAAGAAGAAAGATAAGATTGTCAGTTAAAAAAATTCCTCTTTGCTCTAAAAAAATTACCATGTGCTTGGTTCATTAGATTCAATTCCACTCTAATTAAGTAGGGATAAACAAATGAACTAAAGGGGGAGTTGAAGAAAAAAAAAATTGCTTGGAATGGAAGTTGCAATAAATAAGATATTGTAAGAGTTGGATGAGATTTCCACTTGTAATGTCATCACCTTTTGTTTAAACCCAGAGGCAAGAAGCTGGGAGGGAGCTTATCGATAGAAGCTCCAAGCGACATCTAGGAAGAACCTTCATATATAGATCAATGAATAGCAACGACGATGCCAGGAAGCCCTAATAAGAGAACTTTATTCATATTCCCCCCCTTACTTTTTTGGGTTTAGTACTTATCATTTAGAAAATTGAGTATTGAAGTACAAATTTGATGTAGGTAATATTCGAAAGTATTTTGCCACCAATTTCAAATTCTTTACCAATCAAACCAATTGGCATCACTTGGGTTTAATACTTTTCTTTCACTAATGCAATGTTTTGCAACTTGTGGTTTGGCATGATTTGTCAGCTTTTCATTCTTAAATTGTTAATTTTGATGTTTATTATGCCTTACATGATTTTGTACCTTTTTTTTTTTTCAATGCAGAGCTACCTGGCGTTCTTAGTGTTATGCTGAGCAGGACCTTTTCACTTCATCATACTGGAATGCTCAATCTTCACGGAATGGGTGATTTTTGAACCTTTCCAAAGCTTTTACACATACAATTTGGCTCAGATGGCTGTTGAATGATGATCATGTAAGTTTTAATATCCTTTTCTGATATTGTGGCGAATACTGGATTGCTTTCAATTATGCTGCTGTTGTAAAAAAATAAAAGTTTTGTTTGAAGTACTATAAATATAATATTGTGTGATTACTGCCAAATGCTGAAACTACATAAGTGACAGATCTGTTTGTTCAGAATTGTTGTGAAATTACTGTTTATAGTTTTGAGATGACATTGATCTATTTGGTAAAAGTGTTTGCTATTGTTTTAATCCAAGTTTTGATTGAATGGATATTATATTGATTAGCGATGTTACAGAATTAATTTAAATAGATTTAGAAGTATCATGTAGAAGTATATGAAGTGCAAAAAAAAAAAACCTATTTATCTTTATATCAAGCGAGAATTATGAAATATTTATTGATTATTTCAACAAATTAGTTACCAGATATGTGGGCTTAGAAATGCTACCTAGTTTGATTAGGATCAGCAGTAATTTTGCTAGAGACAGATGAAGTAGACGACAAGCTTTACTTTGAGATTTCTTCTTTAGTAAGGATTTTTTTTTTTTTTTTTTTTTTTTCATTTTGTATTATGAACTTGATTTTTTTTTTAAGATTTTGTATTAATTTTCCATCTTCATTTCAGGAGTTCTTGATTGAGGATGTTGCAATGGTCCAAATTGTTGGAATAAATATTTTTGGGTTCTGTTCTGGGGGGCATTGTTAGTGTTTATGAATTTCATCATTTAGCGTTCATTTGAGATAGCTTTTTCGCTATTTTCTAAGGCTCTTTTTGTGGCAGCTTTTTTACTGCTTCTTAAAATAGCTTTCAAGTACAAATATTAAAATTTGTGTGCTCAAAAGCTGTTTTAAGAAGCAGTAATAAAGTAATCTCAAACAAAGCCTAAAACAACTTTTTAGTACACAAAATTTTTGAATTAATTTTTTTTTATTAAAAAGTCATTTTAGAAAATAGTGAGAAAGCTATCCAAACTAAACCTTAATATGTATATAAAGATCAAAAAAAGCCAATGAGGTCAATTATATGGCATACCTTTACGAAGGAGCCTTATTAGCATCAAATGACTCAAGGACTTGTAGAGATAGTAATTGGGGAACATATGGGTCTTTGGATATAGATAATATGATTAGATGTTTATGGGCATAAGCAATCTCTTTGATCAAAGGTTTATACTTAAATTTATTGGGTTTATGAGATTAATGATATTATTATGTTGGTAAGATACAAGGTGATGATATGCAAATAACTTCTCATAAATCATGGCATGGGCAAATGAATTGAAAAACAGGGATAACATGCAACAAATCTACAAAATGCATAGTTTATTAAACATATCATGATAAAAAATAAATAAAAATCATTCACACACTACATTACCTTTTACATGTCAAAATATCTTCATATGCATGATATCAAGTGAATCATCATATCATGAAGTAAACCATATCAATATCATACATTTACCTTCTTAGCATTATCAACTATTATAAAATAATGAAATATGCTTATCAAAGTGTTATGATAGAATAAATATTGAAATAAACAAATTGCATATTGCAGACATACATTGTATTTAGGTATACTCCCAATGCATGCGATGAGATTACAACTAATAATTTAAACTACACCAATCATTTAATGCATAATTAGAAGGTTCTCTTAGTCTTCGTTTGGGATAACTTTCCTACTACTTTTTAAAATAATTTTTTAGTTAATTTTTTTTTTTGAACTTTGAAATTTTTTTACTAAAAAGTTATTTTAAGAAGCAGTAAGAAAGTTGTCCCAAACGAAGTCTTAGTCATTGATAATTGGTGGTGTTTGGGGAAAATCAAGAGGATCCTAATAGCCTTCTATTTGAGTAAACTTGTTCAACATTTAATCTGATTTGGATTGGAGATGTTCTAACATCTAATGTTGTTGGGCCAAAGTGTATCCTGTTGATTAATTTAAGCTTTGTTTGGGATAGCTTTTGACAGTTTTTTTTTATTGCTTTAAAAAAAAAAGCTAAAAAATTATTTTAGAAAGCAATAAAAAAGTTGTCTCAAATAAAATCTTAGTCTTTTAATTGATTCATCCATGAAGTAAACTCTTCTTAACCATAAAAGTAATATTCCGATTAAAATTTTGTATCCGTTAGCAAAAAATGGGGATAACTTTGCACCGGTAAAACTTTCACTGTAACTTTTTATATGTCAAAGAGATTATGATTATGCACATTCTGAATATTTTCTGGAAAATTTTCATCGGATATTCTGAATCTGATGGGTTTTTAATGAATATAAAATTTTCAGAATTTTAAAAAATAGTGCAATAGTACAATAAAAGTTTTAAAACTTTGTTTTATACAATCTCTGGTAATCTGGAAATTTTCTGAAACTGTGCATTTTTGTCTCGTTGAATTTTCTGCTGTCTATCGTTATACAATATGATGATATTTTGCTACATGCTCAATTACTCTATATTTGTTATAATGTGTTGATATATGTGCCCATGTGATTAAATGATATATGTTGGGAGATATAAGGGGTTAGAATCCTTTGAGTTTATATCTGTGTTAGGGAATTTCTGGGAGGCATAAGGGGCCAGAATCTTTTGAGATTCTGTCTGGGTCCGGGAAATGTGATCTGATCTGAATAACTTTGTATATCTGATATGTTCTAGTGCTGTAAGCACAAAGAGAGTCATAAGGGGCCAGAATCTTTTGAGATTCTATCTGGATCTGGGAAATGTGATCTGAACAATTCTGTGATATGAATTTTTATTCAATTATTCTGTACTGTTATTTAATTCATCTATTATGTACGATTATCTGTTATTTAATTCATCTGAATTCTGTACGGTTATCTGAATTCTATACGATTATCTGAATTCTGAACAGTTATTTGAATTTTGTACGGTTATCTGAATCATATAATGCTTGCTATGTATTTATGTTTTGTGATTCTCAGTTCAGCGAATTATTTTTAAACTGCAATTAATTGCTTTTAAATCTTTAGTAAAATATTTGAAATAAAAGAGTATTTGGAAATTTAGATCGGCTAGTGTGACTTGCTGAGCTGTTAGCTCACTGTGGTTTTACTCATGATTTTTAGGATATGGTAAAGGAAAAGAGGTTGTGGACTACCTGTTCAGGATCTGATATGAAGTTATAGGTATTTTGTAATTTTGATTTTTGTACAGTCATGACTAGTTTACTTTCAGTTATGTAATTCTGTCTATAGCCATGCATTATAGTATATATAATGGTTTTGATGAATGAAAGAAACTTTATAGATGAGTTATTCAATATTTGGATATTTTAGTAGCTCTGTGGTTTAACATTATGTTAATAAATATCGACAGAAAAATCTGGAAAGAATTCCAAAACTAGATCTTGGGGTTCGCCTGTTACGGCTCAATACGATAGGATCTGTCCTGATCAGGTTGGGTTGTGACAAATGTGATAACCATGTATATACCCATCTCATCAAATGGACTGCTCTCACTTCTAAATGCATATCATATCATAATGGAGGGAATTAGACTTCTAGGCCTATACTTCTTTGTCCAAAAGATACTTAAAGATAGGACATTGGATAAGAAACATTTATATTTAGAGTCCTACTTTAGGTGTGATTATAAAATCATATAAATTTTATTCTTTATAATTATCATAATAATAAAATTGTGCCAAAGAATATCTTAAAGCATTTGGGATATTATTTTCTCTTAAGTTCATTGAAAAAAGTTTTTAACGTTGGAATGAAACACATTTTTTTAGATAAGTGTAAATGGCATTTTTGTTAAGCGTAGTTGTCAATCGTTTTGGAGGTCTTAGCTCTCTATAAAGATTAGTCTTATGAATTTTAAACTTAAAAAAAAAAAAGGGTTAGCCGAGCAAGTCAATCCTATATCTTCCATAAATTATGTCGGATATATGTCTTGATAACCATACAACATCCATTAAATAAAAGATGTGTGTGGCATACATAGCCAACCAACCCTTTTATGAATTTTAAACTTGATTTTAAAACTAAGATCATTAGGTCAGAAGTTTGAATTAATCTACCATTTGTTTAACTAGTTGAGTATGCATTTAAGAAATAAGTTTTTCAACTTTGATCTAGGTCGCAATGGTGTCAGCTTTCTTGCATAAAATTGGCTTACTTCAAATTTTAATTGTAAGATTTGGTTACTTGTTAGGCTCTTAAGCTCATTATATGCGGTTAAATGATTTTAGGTCAGGGCAAGAGATCATGAGTGTGAGACTGATTATGATTCCTTATGTTTTATTTCTTTTTATTTTAGTTATTCTTTTATACACATGATAGAATAGTGATAGTATGATTGTATAGATCTTGGTAGTGTATATGAATTTTTGAGAAATGAATACTAATGTATATAAAGATGTTTTGAATTCTAGAATTATTTTGGTTATTTATTTTTTATAAATGAAGTTAGATAGCTTTGGTGCTCTTTATAAAAAGATAATAATAATTATTTCAAATTAAATTCCGAGGCATCACAATTAAGATAAGAGAATAGTTATTGTAAGAATTAAATTCCTGCATGAGTTGTAAGAATTGATAGTGAGTCGAGTAAATTGGGTAGATTAAGGTGCATTCTTTTGCATATAGTTGATTGCATGTGCATATTATTCAGATCATACTAAATCGTACATGTGACCAGTTGGATGGATCTGGTATAGTCAAATATACAATATAAGCAACACAGTGCAGATCCAGTGCCATTAGATAGTGTGATGCAATTAACTACTATTATAGCACATGTAATTGGGGATACGTAGAGTAAGTCAGTTGAAAATAAAGAAGAGGAGGGAGACAAACACTTACAGACATTTCATAAGTTGAAGCCTCCGTTATTCAAATGAGTTGTAGGACCTCGGACTACAGAAAATTAGTTATTGAGGATAAAAAAGATCTTTGACAACATGTAATATTCGGAGAGCTGGAAGGTACTGTTGGCTTTGTTCTTATTTGAAGGAAAGGTTGAGAGATAGTGGGTTGGGCAATAGAGAGAGAAATTTCAAGGGAAGATAAATACTAAGATCATTTGGGACGAGTTTACTATAGTATTCAGGATGTGATTTGTATCTCCGTCAGCCTGACGACATATACAGAAATCTTTCATTAAGTTGGAGCAAGGATGCGAGTTAGTGATGCAGTATGCGGCCGAGTTTACTACTCTTGCTATGTATGTTTCTTATTTCATCCCTACTGCTGAAGAAAAGTACTATAGGTTTTTGCACGGGTTAGACAGGGAGCTTATGCATCCATTTGTACCTTTACGGATCTAGGAGAGTTTGGAGTTAGCAAAGCAGGCTAGACTAAAAGAAATTGATTTGGCAGCACAAGCATCCAAGTATGAGGTAAGCTCTAATTATGATGTTAGCAGGAGGAGGGGCAAAGATGAAGTAAGCAGGGATATAGACAGAGATAGTATGAGTTAGAAGAAAAGTAGATATAGTGATTCGAGGGGATCTATATAGATATTATATACTGAAAGTTACGACGAGTGCATTCATTGTGATGGCAATATTTGGGCTAGTGCTACCTGTTGACTAGATAATGTTTTTGATATGGAAAGTAGGGGCATAAGGTAACAGACTGTCCTCATAGAGAATTTGGAGGAAGAATTTATTCTAGTAGTTAGAGGGAGATTGTTGCACCATAATCGATTGCACCTACTTCGGTGATGCAACATGTGCACAACTTATAATATCTAGAAGATCGACAATAACCTGAGAGTTCTGCTGGTTAGAAGTTTATTTTTAATTATTGTATGACATAATATATCATAAATAATTGAATGACATATGATAGAATGAACTACTTGATTGTATGATTTCTTACAACTTTTAATTGGAGTTTGATTTGATTTGAGTTTTGATCATACGAATTTGGTTTAAATCATTTTGTGCATGAATCCTTAAGAGAAATATTGAGAATGACATTTTTTAGGTGGGTAGATTGTAATAGTATGTATTTTAATCCAATAAAATAATTTTTTTTAGTGTCAATATAAATCCAAATCATAAATCGTCATTGTCATACCATTAATTTAATAATATTTTAATTACATGATTTTTTTCAAGAGAGAGAGAGAGAGAGAGAGAGAGAGAGAGAGAGAGAATGGAACTTCATATTTAGAGGCCATATAGCAATTTTGGTTTGCCGATCTATTTGAAAAATTTGCCTGCCTCATTATAAGAAACCATCACCTTTTTTCTGATTTCAATTATTTCATATTTTTGATATTTTTGTGATAAAATTTATATTTTCAACATCAAGAAACGAGCATAATTTTATATTGGTAAAAATTTTATGGCATAATTTTTTATAGTTATAAAGATTAAGATTTTTCGACTAGTGATTTTTGTCAATTTAGAAATTTATTTTAACATATAAAAATAGTATTTTAGTTCAATTAAAGCTTCATGATATTGTTATATATAATCCCTAATAATTTGTTTAATTTTTAAAAATATTTATTTTTACTTAGTAGGATTTTATGTTGCCTGCCTTTATGATATTTTGACACTTTTTGAATTAAACTTAATTATATTTTATTTGGTGCAAAACATTAAAAATAAATGTGGTTATACGATTGAGATTACCATTATAGTACTATGATAATAGTGTGTGTGTAAAAGATAAGTAAAGACTGGTTAACCTGTATAGGATGGTGGGCTGATGGGCTTTCCTTTAAATATTGTGATTGGATGTTATCCTTTACTGATTCACATGATACTAATTGAGAGTTATAAAGAGATAATTATCATGCCAACAGGCAATGAAAGAGTGGCATCTTTGTTTATTAAGCCAATGATTTACTAACACTGATATGATACTGAAAAAATACTGCTATAACCAGAACTTTTACTTATTTAATATGTCAATTATAATGCATTCTACTAAATCACTGCCACTGTATGGCTTTACTATTATTTTCACCCATGATAGTGATGTTATTATTATTCTATTGTTATTAATATGATGATCACGTGATGTATATTGAGTATGTGCATTGGACACTAACTTTGTGCTGACATTGACATAATATTTTTGAGTATGTGATACATGAATACAATTATATTTATATAATTTTACTGTATTGACATGATGTCGACAATCTTTATTGATGTTTTGATTTGATGTTTTATATGTTTTCTATTTTGATTGTGGTATTTGATATGATAATTATTTTAGTAATTTTACACATATATTGATTTACTAATTTCTCTATTATATTACTCTGTGATCATGTGAATGATACTTTTATGATTTGACTGCTAAAATGCATATTGCTCATTTACCTTATGTTCAGTTCAGTTGTAGAATTTGGTTGCATACTGAGCTCCTAAGCATATTATATGTGATTAAATGATTTCAGGTCAAAACAATAGAGCAAAAGTGTGAGACTGATCAGGATTCCTCAGGATATGTTTTTTTTTTTAGTAAATTTTTTGTACTCAGGATAGAGTAGCAGTAGTATGATTGTATAGATATTGAGTAGTGTATATATTTTTTTGAGAAATGAATACAAATGTAAATATAGATATTTAGAATTCTAGTGCTGTTTATTTCTAATAAATGAAGTTAGATAACTTTGATGTTATTTATTAAAAAATAAAATAATAATTCTTTCAAATTAGATTATGTGACATCATAACATTGACCAATATTCTTATGTAATAACAATATTCTCTCTATTATTGTGACAAAATTAGATATTTTTATTTATTTTTTGAGAAAAAAAAAGCAAGTTCCTTAAATTCAATTTTGATGAATTTTTACAAAATGCATAAGTTCAGTTTCTAACATAAGTGTTTTAGGAGGGTCAAGCTTAAGATGTGTTTGAGTTCAATAGATCAACTGAGTTCACTATGAGAGTAGTGTATCATAAGGATTGAGTTTATCGTGTGGGTTGAGTTCTTCATTAGGGTCAAGTTTCCTAAATTTGTTTTCTTTGAAGATAACTTTGACTAATTTATAATTTTGAAAATTTTGAAAATTTTTGACAAAGAATTGCACAAAATATAAATAAACAGTGTTTATAGAGTTAATAAAAAAAATGTTATTAAAGGATTACCCCCCTATTTTGTTCTTTATGGCTCAAGTTATCTCAACTCCAAGTTTTAGGCACTTCCTTTCCATTATAGTTTTAAAGTCAATAGGCCCCAAGGCTAACTTGTTCTTTGATGATGCATGATCCTTTTCAAGTCAACTCGAGTTTCAAGTACTATTTTCCTAGTGGTTGCATTCAACGTATGGAAAAGTGGTTTTTTGTTTTATAACCCTTCTTAACTTCCTCGTATCATCTTGAGGTTTATATTTTGAGCTTGGCAAATAAACCCATGCAAATTTGCAATCCTTCCTCATTTTGTCTCCATTAGCTTAATTGTGCATCAAAACATGTAACAAATCTTCTACATGAAAAATCTTGGAGGTATTTCACTTCTCCTTGATATTCAAACAATCGACATATTATATAGTTTTCATTTAAGCTAAGAAAAGTATGCCATGGACCTTCTAAGGTTGGCATGTTCGAATATAAAACCATTCTCAATCCCCACCTTCGAAATAGCTGATGTCATTCTCCTCAACCACTAACTTCTCCAACTTTGATTTATATTGCCTACTAATGACTCAAATATCTTACCATAATCATGTTGGAAATTTCTTTACCAGTGAATTTGCTATATGATCACATGCATCATCCCCTCGTAGGCTAACTTCTCAAATGCCTATTTCGCTACATCAAAGTTACCTCCAACTTCAGCCTTCCCATGTAATGTGAAAATTTGACTCTCCACTCTTACTCAAATCTCGATTAGGCCAGTGATCCCTATTACCATCTTTCTTACTGCAAGTTATTGCTCATATTTGGGTTGCACACTTGTATCGTGGAATGTAAAAAAGCTGTCAATTGTATCACGCTTGCTGACTAAAGCATAGTACCAATCCTTGGTTTTCGTAGAAACAAATATCATCTAGTCACACAAACTTCAAGGAATTTCGCACATCGATTACTCTACTCCATCACACCTTAATAACATTTCTACACATGCTTTAGGCAAACAACCTATTACTTTATAGCCACGTGAAACACATTGAAATCACACCCACAAATTGCCACCCGGACTGCTTTTGACACTACAATCGACACCCCCCCAATTTATATTACCCACTAATGACTTAAATATCTTAACATTACCATGTTGGAATTTTTGTAGTTGTGAATTTGTTATATGATCACACACATCATCCCCTCGTAGGCTATATTCAACTTCTCGAATGCCTATTTTGCTACATCAAAGTTACCTCAAAAAAACTGACTCTCCACTTTTACTCAAACCTCGATTGGGCCAATGATACATTATTATCATTCTACTACAAGTTATTGCTCATACCTAGGTTGCACACTTGTGTCGTGGAATGTCAAAAAGCTGTCAATTATATCACGCTGGTCAACTAAAGTATAGTACCAATCCTTGGTTTATGTAGCAATGAATATCATCTAGTAGCACAACTTCAAGATATTTCACATATCAATTACTCTACTCCATCACACCTTGGCAATAAGTAGGATTTAGTAAATCTTGTAAATTCTGAATTTAATAAATCTTGAAAATTGTTTAGCAAGATATCTATTAAATCTTGTGAAATCGTTTGACAATGCAATCTAAGTTTTTAGGTAGTTAGTTCATTAAAAATTTAAATTTAATTAACATTTAAATATGAATTGCTTATTAGTTTTAATTTTAATTTTAATTATCATCAATAAATTATAATTGGAAGCTTTCTCAATTATAAAAAAATAAAATTAATGATTTAATTACTAAGGATAATACTAATTATCAAATTTATTTAGTTGCATTCTAAATAATATTTGATTACTAACTATACTAATAATTATATAATTAATTATTTAATTATTGTTTGAAATAACAAATTATTTAATTATATGTTTAAGCATTATTTCGTCTAGGGTTTGCTTTTTATCTTCTCTATTCGTCGTTGCTGTTCGACATCGTTGCTTCGCATGAGAGATTTGCACAAGTCGCTTCTTCAGCTCCTTCTTTCGTTTTTGTTCTTACTTCGCTGCAACGATTCGCTTATTCCTCTTCTTCGACGACGTTCCGTTCCTATCGGATCGGAAATCACCACATTTCGCCGACGGGAGCTCGCTCTCTGTGAAGGTAATTATCTTTCTCCCTTTCCGCCTCGGTTCTTTGGCCAAATCCTGTAAATCCGCTGAATTCCTGGATTTAATAAATCCGGGATTTAGGTCGAAAAGAGGGAAACGGAGGTTTTATTCCGCCGTGAGTTTTGTCGGGTGCTCAAATTACATTTGACAGGATTTAGCATAAATCATGCTCAAATCCTGCATAAATGCTGTTGCCTAACAGCCCTTGAAAGTCAAATCTTGGTTCGCCAATTTGAGGGGAGGTAAGAACAGTTAAATTAGCTCCCCGCTAACGGAGCTCCAAGTTCTCCAATGAATTCTAATGGAGCTGTCATTAAAGAATTCCCAACACTTTTTCTTCTTCTTTGCTCGTTTAAGGATTTTATGAGCTGTGATGGCTGAAGGATAGCAAGAACGATACGGCAAAATTCACGATGTGCACATCTAAGCTTCTCCGTATATGCTCGCTTGATGCCGAGAACCCTATAGATTCCTCGCTCAGAGAAGCCTTCTCATCTCTCCACGACCGCCTCAAACCCCCATTCCCACTAACAATCCCTTCGCCATCCGAATACTCGCAGCTCAACCTCGCTCTCGCCTATGGCATCCTCACCGAGCCCCACCTAGCCAAGACCCACCTCACCCATCTCCACGCAATCGTCATTGATGGCTACAATCACTTCACCACAATCCTAATCAATCTCTCCAATGAATTCTATCCCAAGCTCCTCCAAATCCCAAAATCGCAACTTCTCTGGATGTCTTCTAAGCTCGTCCAAGTCGCCGCCGTCAAAGTCGAAACCCTAATCATCTCTCTTCTTCGGCAGATCAAAGGCGGCGACTTTTCCGAGCCCAACCTCTGGCTTTGTTCCGAACTAATAACCATTTTAGCCAATAACTGGGATTGGTTATTGGAGGAGCCCTTGATTATGAAAAGTTCATTGTTTGTGTTCCTTCGCTTGCTGGCCGACCACTACAGATTGGTTGGTAGACCAGAGTTAGATAAGTTGAAAAGGATGGAGATTGAATTCTGCATTCGGGTTTTAAGAGAGCATTTTGATATATGTCTACATATTGGTCGAGATTTAATTCGGCTTCTTCAAGATTTAGTTTTTGTTCCAGAGTTCAAAGATGTATGGATGGATTTTTTATCTGATCCAGGAAAGTTTGGAGTGCCAGTTTTCATGGATATCTCGCAACTTTATCGAACTAGAACGCCTTCACACTACTTTTCACTCACGATTACCCCTGAGATGGAGACTCAATTGAGATTTCTGCTTAATCATGTAAAATGGGGGAGCCAGAAGAGATACCAGGCTTGGTTTGCAAAGAAGCATTTTTGCACACCTGGAAGTGAGACTGTAATTGTTGATATTGTCAGGTTCATTTGCTGTGCGCATCATCCATCAAATGAAATCATTCAATCAAATGTTATTTCTCGATGGGCGATCATTGGTTGGCTATTGAAGTGCTGCAAGAAGAACTACTTCTTGGCTAATGTGAAGCTTGCTTTGCTCTATGATTGGATGTTCTTTGATGAGAAGGTTGATAATATAATGAACATAGAGCCTGCAATGCTTCTGATGGTGAATTCCGTAAACCAATATATCGATATTACTCACACCTTGCTGGAGTTTTTGTTTCTGCTGGTTGATAATTATGATGTACAAAGGAGAGAACTGGTTTTTAAGGGAGTTTCAAATTCGTTCAGTTTATTGGTTAGGAAAGGAGTTGTTCATTCTTTGGAATCCTTAACTTCTTGCAACCAACTTTCATCTGTATTTAGAGAGAAGCTTGCTTCAATGATATCAAGTTCAGACCTTACAACTGTGAAAGGATCATCTGAAATGTGTGAAAGACAGGTAAAGATGGCCTCCACCACAAAATGTAATGTAGATTCTGGCAAGGTATCTGTTGCCAATTTTGAGCTACAATGATGCTGGTTTACAGTGAGATCTGACTGAAGACATATGGATGAGACAATTTGATGTTGATATTTTAAAACTGATTCACAGAGGATTAACCAGAGATACTTAGGGCATTTCCAAGCGAAAATCCCATTTTTTACTCCAAAATGCAGTGAAATTCATAAATGATGTGATTCATCTTCAATCGAACCCCATTTTACACGCTTCTGTAACCATCTTTCTCCTCTTTCGTGCGTTTCTTTAGCAAATCGGGTTGAGAATGAAAAATCGCGTAGGTGAACAATATAACGTCTCAAGGCAACTCATCTTCCTCTAAGTGAAACCCACCCAAACTCTATAATATAGCAGCCAGCCCCAAGTTCTCTACACAATTGACTTCAAGGATGATGCTCATTTTCATTATTATTAGTATGAAAGATGGTCATGAGTCACATTTAATGAAAAATATTTTTTTTTATGATTTTATCTTTTCTTTTAAAATTCTCCTAGATAGTCTAAGTGTGTCCAGAAAGAACCAGAAGTGTCATAGAAATATATCAAGAAATGTGGTATATCTTGAAGTATACTAGGAAAGCAGTAAATGGAAGACATACAAGTTGAGAAAGAATTGGAAGTAATAGTATGCACATACAAATCCTCATCCACTCACTCACCTAATATATTAACTTAAATCATCATAGTATATATAGTGAGCTAGAACCTATATTATTTATGTTTTAAATATGGCTACTATACTGGCCTTTAAAGTTTGCAAATAATTATATTAATACATGAATAAAACCCTACTACATAAAAGATAGCAAGTAAGATGTGAATCCAAGGGGAATAGATTAACAAATAGGGGTGACATGTAAAAAGAGTATGGGGTGGCTAACCTTGCTTAAAGCATATGTGTTTTGATGACTTGGATTGATGAACTTATTGGGTTAAATGATCTAAGGGTCCATATCATGTTATCAAGGAAGATTGACACATAAGCGTGCCGAGATTATGGCTCCTTGAAAAAAAACATACAAGTGGTTTTGCCTTGGGGGAGTTGATGGTTTGGTGACATTGGGTTGGTGGGTTGATGAAGATGATGGAATTGGACAAAGAGGTCACTCGGTGTCTTTGGAGTCAACGGGATTCAGAGCCAGTGAGTTGGATGGATGTTAGGTCTACAATTTTGGGTAGCAATAACATGATGGCATTGAAATCAATTTGTGCATGCATTTTGAAGGATTTTGTGCACTTACATATGTGCCTGGTTTTACATATGTGCCTGGTTGATGACTAAAGAATAACTCATGGGATACCAATCATTTAGGCCTTTCTGACATCTAAAGTTGATTGGGCACATAGGTTCACCTTTGCCTTTCTAACAACTAAAGTTGGTTGGGTACATGGGCTCACCTTCGAGAGTTTCTGAGGACGCATGTAAGGAATCTTAGGGTGTATCTAAATGGATGCCAACACTCCCCCATTATTTTGATTGACGGTGGCCAAAGAAAGATAGAGGACTTTGATAAAAATAATATATCAACAAGACAACATAAAAGGGGAAGTGGGAAGGTGTTAGAGAAAGATACATTCTAAAGAGATGTGACTATGAGGTTGAACTACTCTAAATGAGTTATACAATGAGTGAAGATAAGGCATGAGGGACAAAGTAAGCTAGCAGCTGTTATAAGGAAATGACATACTTGGATGGGGAGTCACCAAACATCAAAGAAGAAGACGATGATGTGAACTTGTTAGCAACGAGATTCATTAATAGAGAAGGGACATCTATTGAGCGAATGGAACTTAGGTAGATATTGAGCATGCTGCAAGGTTTGTAGAGCTGATGATAAGAGTGGGTGGAAACTCAAGAATAATGGAGCTAGGAGACTATGAATAGTAAGTACACATCCAAAATTTCTACCATTTGAAATGGGGCATATTTATAGGGAAAAAAGCAAGACCAATTTCTTGGTGAAATGACTAAGAGTATAGATTATTAAAAAAAATATAGCGACGTGAACCCTATTGCAAATAAGGCAATGCCCTATTGCCTAGAGAAGACTAATAAAAAAGATGGATTTTGGCATATTCCACATGCCTCATTCATTGAGAAGTCACTGAATTTAAAAGGACATTATCCAAGGAGATGTTGGCGCAGATCAATGATAAAAAATTGATGGCTCTAAATCCATCCTTTAGATGGTGGTGTTATGGAGTAGACTCCTCGAGATAACTTATTGATATGGTTAGTGAAGTCATGATTACTAATAAGGCTTAATAACATTAATAATATATGTTAGGGTGTCTGGATGATTGGTGATTTGAAATTAACCTTGAGTGAGGTGGAAACTAAAAATTGGCTCAAGATAATATCTGAGATGTATGCGACTCCTAATTAAGAAAACTTATCTATAGTTGATAAGGGATTCCATTAAAGGCAATGAAAGGAATTTTGATTATAACATCATAGATGTTGATCACAATACCATGAAAAGACAAACAACTAGATAAGGGAGGCATCCATGAGTGATGAGAAAGGACTTTTGTGAATTGTTGGAAGCAATGATATCCATGATGTTGAAGAGTCATCAAGCATATCATTGAGACTACAAACATGTGATATGGGGCACATAAGTGAGTATTTTAGGTATTGAAAAGCAAATTGATCATGACGGCCAATGACATATGATAGTGCCGTTGATTAAGAGTTAGCCAAGGGTGATCAAACCAAATCTTGAAGCATATATTCCAAAATGTTAGAATCATCTTATCATATCCATACTTTAAATAACTATTAAAGTTTCTAATTAACCTAGGGGATGCCTCATTTTATTGATTTTTTAAATTGAATATACTATTTAGGTCATGTCTAAGGCCAATATTTTTAAATTAATACTTATCTTTGAAATTTATGAATAGATATTTATTTATTTTTAAACATAATTCAACTTTATAAAAACTTTCTTTTTAATTATAATAAGATTAAAGTGACATATCTTAGTTTAAATAGATCATTGACACTAGCGAGCTTGGTAGCTTCATCAAAATCATATGAATTGATCCAACCGCACATTCGCTTTAATGCATGCTAGATGCTATGATAGGACACACCCTTAATCAAGTAGTTTAGGGCTATGATATAGTTAGGCCATTTTCCTACAAACTCCCTTTGGTGCATGGCATTTTGTGTGTTAGATAAGTTTGCTTAGTGTGCATTGGTGTGGTTGCTTAATTCCACTAGAATAAATATAATTTTCTCAATAGTTGTTCAACATATGAACATATGCTATTTTACTTGGCATGTGTCATGTGTTAATATTTAAAATGTCAAATAAATGTTTTATCTGGTACTTGACACTATAATTTTCTAACCTTGTTTTATTTTATGTACATTATAAACTACTTGATTTGATATATATATATAATGAAACTTCATGTCCATAGGTACATTCCAATTTTGACCCAATAGTAAATATCATTTTATGAGAGGTAAGGATCAAGAGAAAAAAAATCTTGATATCTATACCTTATTCCACATGCTAACTTTTTGCACATTTGTAATTATGTATAAAACTAGAATTAGGTTCTACTTATAGAAAGCCCAATTGCCATTTGTTTTTTTCAAGGGGATTGTATTTGTTGGCCCAATTGCACTAGGCTTTTTTATTATGTTTTATTAACTCCCTATACTTCTTTTTAGTATGTTTGTAGGTTGTTTACTTTTAATTTTTTTAAAATATTATGATTTTTTTCAAGATATCCTATGCATTGATAGGCTTTTAGTGAAATTTTTTGCTATCAACTATAATTAAGTTGATAATCAACTTAAAATTAATTTAGAAAAGTTTTCTTAAAAAATCAAAATTGCAGGGAATTAAGGGACAATCTTTAATTTTAATTTTTCTATCTAAATCTCCTAAAGAAGGTGCAAAGCATAGCATTCATCAATTGACCCTAGTTAATGCATATGCATATCATGACATGAACTAATGCATATAATTAGAAGATTTTAATTAAGAATAGACAACTTTGCATTTATTCATGTCCTTAGGATAGATAGTGTAATAGCCCATATTTTGATCCAAGCAAATAATTTTTTTTAAGGAGTAATTATAAGTCAAATTTGAAAAACTTTTTCGTCATAAGATATATATTAGTGTTTTAATTTCATAATTTTTTTTTCATAATTTTTTGGCACGGATAAAAATCCTTAAGAAATATACATGTGTCGATACAAGTGGATATTTTGGAAGCGTTAGGTGTTCATTTTGCAAATCAATTTCACAAATATTTTCTAAATAAAATGATTTATTTTATTGATATTTTTTTATAATTTTTGAATCCACAAAAGAATTTATAAAAAAATTATAACAAAAATTGATTAAATTTTATAATTATATATTATTATTGATACATCACGCAAAAACTATCTTGATCGGGCACGAATCTAGAGGCAAAAGCTAGTTGGAAACTTCAAAAATTAATTTCGGGAGCATATGAACTCCGATTTCAGCAAGCTGTGTGCGAAATACTCGTGCAACGCTAGGACGCGAATTTACAAACTCTACCGCCGCATATATTCTCACACGCAACAATTATATTATTATTTTAACACAAATATCTTATTCCATTATTTAAAATATCTTATAACCCATTGAATTTTCTCAAAATCGGTCAACAAAGAGCAACTTAAGTAATTTGAGAGAAAATTTAAGAAGAGAGAAAGGAAATATATGATTTGGATATTGCGAAACGATTTTTGTTAGTCAGACTTGTAGGAAGATTTACTCGTCTCGCTGTAAGGAATCATTATCTTATTTCTGATTTAAAAATTTTATATTTTTGATATTTTTCTCATCAAATCTGAATTTTCATTACAAAAAATAATGATAATTTTATATTGGTAAAATTTTCACTGTAAATTTTTATGTGTTATAGAGATTGAGATTATGAACATTTTGAGTAATTTGAGATTTTTCACAAAGTAATTTTAAAAATAAAGCTTTTTTTTAGCATATAAAAATAGTGATTTATTTCAACTAAAGCTTCAAAATATTATTTTATGCAATATTTGGTAATTTGGTCAAATTATGAAAATATGAATTTTTTCTCATTATGATTTTTATTGTTTACTCTTAGAACATTTTGACACTTTCTGAATTAAGCTCAATTATACTTTATTTATTACAATATATTGAAAATGAATTGGATATGTGATTGAGTAATAGTTGGTTGATATTACTGTTATAATACTGTATTAATAATATATGTGTAAAAGACAAGTAAAAATTGGTTGACCTGTTGGTTGGAAATTGATTAACCTTTAAAAGATGATAGGCCGACGGACTTTTCTTTAAACACTATGATTTGGTGTTATTCTCTACTAAATTACGTGATACATTGATTGAGATTTATAAGGAGATGATTACTATGCTAATGGATAAAGAGTAACAACTTTGTTTACTAAGTCAACAGTTTACTAACACTAATACAATAGTGAAAAATATAGTGATAGCCAAAATTCCTATTTTTTTGTATGACTACTAAAATGAATGTTATTGAGGCATAGTTCATATTAATGTATGAATTTATTATTAACTCTGTCACTGATTTATTGATAAAAAGAAGCATGTTATATTTATTGAGCACACAATATACAAGATATATTATGCATGTGATTAAGATATTGATAAAAAGTAATACTATATTGATTTGATTTCAATAGTCTTTACTAATGCTTTGATTCTATACTTTATCCAATTTTTATACTGATTGGTATTACGCACATGACAATTATTTTATAGATTTGATACTAGTACTGATTACTTGATTTACTGGCTTATATACTATAATATCTTACTATTTATAGATTATACTACTACTATTACATTTGAATTTTACTATTTTTGTACTGTTTCAATTATCATATGAATGCCACTGCTATAATTTGATCCCTAACATGCATATTGCTCCTTTATCGTATTTTGAATTTAATCGTAAGTTTTAGTGACATGGTGTGCTCTTTAGCTCATTATATGCGGTTAAATAATTTTAAGTCAGAGAAAAGGATCAAAAGTATGTGGCTGGACAAGATTATTCAGGTTCTATTTCTTTTTATTTTAGTTATTATTTTGTACTCATAATAAAGTATTTATGATATGATTGTATAAATCTAGAGTGGTGTAAATGATTTTTCAAAATGAATACAAATGCATACATTGATGTTTTGAATTATAGAATATATTTTTGCTATATATTATGGAATATTATTAGATGAATTTGATTATTATTAATTAAAAAATTAAAATTTCCAATATAGATTGAGGGCATTACAATTGATATCATAATATAGTTGTTGGAAGAATTGATTGTTATCAGAGTTGAAGGAATTGATTGAGTTTGATAGAATGGGTAGAATGTGTAGTTTAGGGTACATTATTTTACATACATAATTAATTGCATCTATATATTATTCAGTTCATATCAAACCGTGCAGATAAACAATCAAATTGGATCCGCTAGAGTCAAATATACCCGTTGGCAATAAATTGTAACTCTAATAGCATCAGATAGTGTGATGCAGTTCACTAATATTATAACACAAGTAATGGGGGATGCATAGAGTAAGTTAGCTGGAAGCAAAGAAGAAGAGGGAGATAAACATTTATAGATATTTTATAAGCTGAAGCCTTTGGTGTTCAAAGGAATTGTAGGATCTTAGGTTGTAAAAAACTGGCTATTAAGGATAGAAAAAATTATTGACAACATGTAATGTCTGGAGGGCTGGAAGATGCCATTAACTATATTCATATTTAAAGGAGAGGTAGAGAGATAGTGGATTGGAAAACAGAGAGAAGTTTACGGGAGGAATAATACTGAGATCACTTGGCACAAGTTTACTAAGGTATTCAGGATGTGGTTTGTACCTTCTGCGGCTCGACGACAAATGTTGGAAGCTTTTATCAAGTTGGAGCATGGATGCAAGATAGTGATGCAGTATGAGACAAAGTTTACTATCCTTGCTAGATGTGCTCTTCACTTGATCTCTACTAATGACGAAAAGTTTTATAGGTTTCTGCAAGGGTTGAATAGGGGCTTAGATATCCGCTAGTACCTCTATGAATTCAGGAGTTTTCTAATTTGGTGAGGAGGGCTAGATTGAAATATATTGATTTGGCGGCACCATATCTAGATATGAAATGGGCTCCAAATATGATGCTAGCAGAAAGAGGAGCAGAGATGAACCAAATAGAGAGAGAGAGAGAGAGAGAGAGAGAGAGAGAGAGAGAGAGAGAGAGTGACAAGAAAAGTATATATAGTGATTCGAGGGGATCTACATCAGTAGTATGTACTAGCAGCTACAAAAAGTATATTCATTGTGGTCGATGACGTGAAGGTCAGTGCTACTTATTGACGGGGTAATATTTTCACTGTGGATAGTAGGGACTATCATCAGAGGGGATTTAGAGGAAAATTTGATTTTGGTGTAGGATAGTCCATACATACTATAGGACAGAGGATTATAGGATCAAGAGCATATAGTGAAAGAAAAACCAACATGATGGATGACAAAGTTGTTAGTGGTAGTTAGAGGGAGATGTTGCTCCATGACTGAGTGCACCTACTCTAGTGATGCTACATGTGTATAACTTACATTATTTTAAAGATCAAAAACCTGAAAGCTCTACTAATAAGAAATTTATTTGAATGATTGAATGGCATAACATATCATGCATAATTGAATGACATATGATACAATGAACTGTATGACTGTATGATTTTTTACGAGTTTTAATTTGATTTGATTTGATTTAATTTTTTATCGTATAGATTTGGATGACATGTAATTGAATGAACTGCATGACCAAGAAAGGCAATTACGTGTCTTCAAACACCTATTTATAAAGCACAACATTTCCCTGCTTGCTAAGCAGTCACAAATACTAATTTTCATGCAACGAATTTCTCCGCCTACTAAGAAAAGCAATAACTGATACTTATATCATGTAATCACATTTCCCTGCCTGCTGAGAGAAGAAATCACGGGCACTTAATTTCACGCATACAAAATTTCCACATGCTAATAAAAGAAGTCACAGACACACGCATCATGCATGAAAAATTATAAAATTAATAGTGTCTAGATTTATACCTTAGCAGTAAGGCGACCAAGGTGGCGACGACAACACAAGAGACTTTGGGGGTGGCCGATGGCTTGCCTGAGAGAGAACCGAGAGAGGGAGGGAGGAGAGAAGGGGGGCGATAGGGTGAGAGGGTTTAAGTGAGAGGGAACGTGAGGAGGGGTATTTTAGGGATATTAAAAAAAAATTTAAATCTCTCTTCAAATATATAATTAATCGTGCATCAACTTGCTCATCATATCATCATTATTTGCACACGTCAATGTCGCCTCAATTTGATTTTCGGTCGACATGCATCTAGTGAGTTACACGCAGTTTCGAACTCTTTCGCTTTTGAATTTCATCTTACTCGATCAACTCAACCCCGACAATAGTATTGAGATCAACAACTGAAATTACTAATGATATCTTTGGTCTCATGGAAATGTTAATGTTCACAGCTCTATTGCCAAAATCTAATGCAGTTCACAGTTAAAAAGATGGATGACAATCAATTGTCATTATCTCTCTTCCAACCCAAATCCATGAGATATAAATGAGCTAACATTCTCTTAAATTAGAATAAAATCTATTGAAAGTTCTTTCTGCTTAAGCGAAAAGGCTTACATCTTCAACGCCATAGAAATTGCTGAACAAAACTGCAATTTCACCATCTGGTTTAAACTTGAAACTTGGAAATCAAGCTTATGGATTTAAATAGTTTTGAAATATGCGTGTGACTGATGAAATTAGCAATCAAATCATTATGATAAAGGCTTAGACTTTGTTTGGTATTACTTTCTTACTGCTTCTTATAATAATTTTTTAGTATAAAATTTTAATTTTTGTACTAAAAAACTACCGTAAGAATCAGTAAGAAAGCAGACCCAAATGAAGCCTTAGTTTAGGACAGTTTTTTTACTGCTTTCTAAAGCAGCGTTTTAGTACAAAAAATTTTATATTAAAAAGCTGCTTTAGAAACTAATAAGAAAATTGTCCCAAATGAAACCTAAGATTACCTGAATCATGCTAGAACATAACTGAAGAAAGAGTTTCCTCTAATTTCAACTATAGATTTCAATCCATGAAGCAGTACAAAAGAACTCGCTGGAATCATCCAAACAATAAAACTATTGAAACATAAGCCTTCTGCGTATTTAATTGTCTGCAGCTCTAAAAGCATCACCCAAATGAAAGCACAAACTGCTAGTCATGGTCCTCCTACCAACTGCGCCATTGCCCTTCCTCATCATTGTAACAAACTCAGCATAATCTATCTGCCCATCCTGCAAATGATCCAAGAAAACAACATGTTTGGGCCATTTAATAATTAGAAGTATTAGTGACTGAGGTTTTGTTTGTGACGGCTTTTTTACTACTTCTTAAAGTAGCTTTTTAATACAAATTTTTTAATTTTTGTACTAAAAAATTGTTTTAAGAAGCAGTAAAAAAACAGTCTCAAACGAAACCTAAACCTTTATCTCTGTTTTAAGAGAATGATTTGACAAAAAAGAAATATTTTGAGATGTTACTGACATTGTTTTGATCTATCTCTTTGATCATTTCGTCAAGGTGGGCATCAATGAGTCCAAAATCTTTGCATGCTTGTGAGAGCTCATCAATGGTTATATAGCCACTTCCATCTTTGTCAAAGTAGGAGAAAGCAGATACCAGGTTTTCCTCTCTCTCCAACTTGTTCAAGTGCAAAGTAGCAGCAAGAAATTCACCATAATCTATTGTGCCACTGTTGTCTATATCAGCCTGTGATCAGTTAATTTTAATTGATTCATAATTTCAATAATAATCATGAAATAATATGCCATTATTTTGAATGTAATATAGTACAAAAGGTTTTTTTTTTAGGTAAAACATCGGAGTTAAAGAGAATCGTCTTAGATGATTTGGTCACATTAAACGGAGGCCTTCCGATCACCCGGTTAGGAAAGTTGAGGTATTAGATTTGACTTATGTTAAGAAAGATAGAGGTAGACCCAAAAAGATTTGGTTAGAAATATTACAAATGATCTTTCTTGATTAGATTTAAATGAGTGACTTTTAACAGGACATAATGATGAAAAAGAATTCATGTAGCCGATTCCACATAGTGGGGCAAAGGCTTGATGTTGTTGTTGGTAAGACATCAGAGTATATTTACTTACAGCATCCATGAGAGCCTGGATCTCATGTTCTGTCAGTTCAGCGCCAAACCTTCTCAAGCCATCTTTTAGCTCATCAAATGTTATGGTTCCACTGTTATCTGTATCAATCATCTTGAACAATTCTTTTAGTCCACCAATCTCTTCTTCTGACAGGCGTTCTGCTATGACCTGAAAAAAGGAATTAAATAGATAATGTATTATCTGGTGACCTGATTTGCATAAGCAGCTATAACAACACTAGCAAATCACATTAAAGACAACTACTGTAACGATCCACATGAAAAAAAATCTATAGAAAAAAATAAAGTAAAATAGTATTGGTCATGAATCTTTTTTTTCAAGGCATGCACGAATGCATGTAAGCATAAAAATGTCTAAAATGTAAGTTTGATCACTTCTAATACAACAAGTTCACACAATCAAACAACGATCAAATCAGAAACCATTGTGAACTCCACATCTGTCTAACTCCACATAACGGCAGCACTGATATTTGTTAAGTCCATCTAGAGCAAATTACTCCTGCCAATGCAGCGGTGTTATTTTGCATTAGTTGTATCATTGTGGTCATCTTGTCATAATATTCATATTGGTGTTAAGCGGCGAGGTTTCTTTATCTGTTGTCTTCATTCATTGATGTATTTATTTTGCGTTCGAACTAATGTAGCACTGTCAATGAATATTAGCTCTTGTTCTCTGTCCTTTCTCTTGCTCATCTTCTAAGGAGGAACTTGGGTACTCTTCTTGTTTTTTATTTAGTTGTTGTCCTCAAGAAGGAATAGCAAATCCAACCCCATAATGTCGTTGATAGATTTTACGAGGGGCGACTCATTGTTATGCCCTCTTCAAGCGATACTCTAAATTTTGGTTCATTGTGCGAGATGACAAGTTCCTCAATTGAGGGACTAAGGTTGAAATTGATCTCTGCCCGAGAGGGTGGAGTTACATGGTGACGGGATCCCTTAGAGAAATTTCCGAGGTATTGACCATCATGGGCAACAACAAGATGGGCCTTCTTTTTGGGCACTCATTCTTTTTATAATTTATCAATGGCGGATCTTTGGGGAGTATGAAACAAATATCATGTGTTCCTTCTGCAAAACTTTTCTTCTTGAGGCTTTGACCTCTATATCTATTTCACCTCGATTTTCAACATTTGGAGCTTGCCTTAGTCATTCTTTTCCTATCACAATAGATGATAGGTTGTTTGTAGGGGTCATCTTGACCTCTATAAAATTGTCCACTGATGCATCTTCTTCATTAACCCCTTCTCATTGAGAACTTTGAACGACAAAATCTCAGGCTCTTTCTTCAGAGGGGTAGGGGCTTGGAGCTGCTGAGACCACAAAGATTGCTTCAGATTACTAGTAGCTATTCCTCTTTAATTATTTCAAAATTTTAAATTTATTTTTTTATTGGGAATGTCACTTATAGCTCTAGATTATGTGGTTTCATGGGCTGTTCTAACAGTAGTTGTTAAGCTTGCAACTCAGTACTATGCCTCCTTTGCCTTCTAAATAGCTTTCTCTCTAGATGAGAAAGCTTCAACAGCATGCTTTCTAGGTGCAAAAGGCCCAGTTGATAGCATGCTAGTATTGATAGGTATGGCAGAAACCTTATGTCCAATGATAATCCTTTTCATAGCTGGGATGATGTAGGAACATCATAGCTAATATTAAGCTTAAGGACTAGCCTACCTTTCATGCTCTAGATAGTTCTATTTTGCTCTATAAATAGTTAGCTATTGTAAGAGATGGGGATCATTGAAGAATATTAAGTCATTTTAAAGCTTTGAAGCTTTGTTTCTCTTCTTCCCTGAATTGGGGTCGAAATCCTTCTTACAGGTCGAGTCTTCTGACGATCCACTACATCAGTTGGTATCAGAGCCTGGAGCTTGTGAAGATCGATGGACAGCGGAAGAAGGTCGGCTGTCAACGACGATCGAAGCCGCAGAATAAGATTGGCGGTCGACAACGATCGACGCCGAGGAAGGTGGGTTGTCGACGATGCTCGAAGCCAGATCGCCTTCTATCAAGCTCAAGAGAAGGAATCACTCAATTGGGTAGACAGAAACCTTGATCGGATTGACAGAAACCTTCGGGTAATAAGGAAGATGCGAATGTCGTCGGCAACCATACCGATGTATTCTTCTTCTTCTTCGCTCTCCTCGTCCGCTCCACGCAAACGCCATCAGTCCCGCCATTCTCCCACCGTCGTTGATGACTACCCTCCACTCGAACTCCCTCTTCGATGGCGTGATCCGCCGCCGGAGTATCCGCCGCTCGAGCTTCCGCTCCGATGGCACGATCCTCCTCCGTTCCAACGTCCTTTGCTAGATTCACAAATTCCGTATACTTCGCCTCGCAAACGGAACTGCGATCTTGATCCGCTCCAGCTCGATTCCGCTCCAATAGACACATCTCCAGAGGTCAGACCGGCGAGCGCAAGTAGTTGAAGGTCGGAGATGGGAATGCCGTCATGAGGGTTTGGGGCGTATCCCACTTCCGGGTTGGGAGTTTTGGAGGCCGGTGGGTTTGGCTTGGTCGCACACCCTAACGGCTTGCAACCAAGCCAAACCCACAACCAAGCCAAACCCACCGGCCTCCAAAACTCCCAACCCCGACGACCTGCCGCCGCTCCGTCGTCGCCGACAGCAGTCGACCAGGCCCCCGCTGACCAGACTCCCGCACACCCAGCCGCCGATACGCCGACCCAACGCGTGTGTGACTTCGTCCGTCTCTTGCCCGATCGGGCTACCAAGGAAGCGATCCCTTTCGATCCGACGTAGGATTCGTCGATCCATCTCCAATGTGCTCCACCTGAGCCAGTCGACCCGCCTCTCGCATGCCTTAAGTCTAACGTCGCCGCCTGTTCCGACTAAGACGACACCGTAACCACTCCCGATCAGCTTCGTCCACACGTCGTCGGCCGCTCGGTTCTGTTGCCATTGTTGTGTGGAACAGATGAAGGTAGTTATGGCTATGGTGAGAATAATGCCCTCGAGGAATTAGCGGTTGAAGCTGCCAAACGAATTGAACAACAATTGGTGGATCATGGAAATGGGGAGATTGAGTTAAATGACAACTATATTGTTTGTACTGAGGACGTTCTCATTGCAGGTGTGAAAATGACTGGTATAAATTCTAGTGACAAGGCTGATCCAACACAACGCTCCCAAGCTGTTCGACGAAATGCCGCTAAAGGATTCGAACCAAATTTGAAGGGGCTAGAGGAGGTTGTGCAAAAACTTGATACAGTTCCAGCTGAGGTTGTAGTGTTTCAGCAACTTAATTACCTTCATAACTTTGTTCAATCAACATTAGATGCACTTACTTCCGAGAAAGTAAAAGGTGCGACGCTTGTTGTTTCTGGGGATGGCCGATACTTCTCAAAAGATGCTATTCAGATCATCATAAAAATGGCAGCTGCAAATGGAGTCAGACGTATGTGGGTTGGTCTAAATGGGCTGCTCTCCACGCCCGCCGTGTCTTGTGTCATTCGTGAGAGAGTCGGTGCAGATGGATCATTTAAATATGAAGTCATGGCTACAAAAACCAAGATTTATTTTGTGATGGAATATGCCAAAGGAGGTGAGCTTTTCAACAAGATTGCAAAGGGCAGGCTTGAGAAGGATGTTGCAAGAAAATACTTTCAACAGTTAATCAGTGCAGTTGAATTTTGTCACAGCAGAGGTGTTTATCACCGTGATCTAAAATCTGAAAACCCCCTCCTTGATGAAGCTGGTAATCTAAAGCTCTCAGATTTTGGTTTGAGTTCTCTTGTGGAGTCTAAGAGGCAGGATGGTTTACTGCACACTACCTGTGGAACTCCACCTTATATTTCTCCTGAGGTGATTGGGAGGAAAGGTTATGGTGGAGCTAAAGCTGATATTTGGTCATGTGGGGTGATCCTCTATGTACTCTTAGCTGCTTATCTACCTTTCCATGATACAAACTTGATGGAGATGTACAGGAAGATCGAGAAGGCTGAATTTAGATGCCCATATTGGTTTCCTACTAAAGCGTGGAAGTTGTTGTCAAAGATCTTAGTCCCAAATCCAAGTACCAGAATTCCAATTGTTAAAATTATGTCACATTCATGGTTTAGAAAGGGATTTGAAGCTAAGTCAAAAGAAAAGATTCCTACTGCTCTTACCTCAACTTTTAACTCCAATGGTAGCAACAGTCAGGTTGAGCAAAAAGAGGATAGTTTGAAGGCAACAAGCATGAATGCATTTGATATAATCTCTCTTTCTGATGGATTTGATCTTTCTGGTTTATTTGTGGACCTTGACCGCAGAAAAGAAGCACGTTTCACTTCTTGGTTGCCTGCAGCAGCCATTATCTCAAAGCTCGAGGAAGTTGCCAAAAGCCTGAGGTTTAAAGTGTAGAAGAAGGATGTTGTGGATGCTGATGAATTTGGGTACAAGGATCTGGTGGATGGTTCAGTCTCCAAGCACCAGAGAATCCGTTTCTTGTTTGCATATGGTTCCCGGCTGGTATTCCGCCTATCTGGAACTGGCTCAGAAGGTGCCATAATTAGGCTCTACATTGAGCAATATGTGAAGGATTCTTCAAGACTTCGAGGGACTCACAGGAAGCCTCTTCATGTGGTAATTTTAAAATCTGCATTCAAAGTCTTCGATCCAGGAATTTGTTTGTCACCCTACCTCCCTTCTAATAACGTGCCTCGATGGAGTCGAGCTTTTTGACACAAGGGGAGAATGATGTAGGAACATCATAGCTAATATTAAGCTTAAGGACTAGCCTACCTTTCATGCTCTAGATAGTTCTATTTTGCTCTATAAATAGTTAGCTATTGTAAGAGATGGGGATCATTGAAGAATATTAAGTCATTTTAAAGCTTTGAAGCTTTGTTTCTCTTCTTCCCTGGATTGGGATCGAAATCCTTCTTACAGGTCGAGTCTTCCGACGATCCACTACATCATGAGATCTTTGAATAAGAGTATTTCAGATACTGAGATTCTCTTTTGAGAGATCCCCACAATGGTGGCAGCTCCAATAGATCTTGCTCACTGAACGGGCTAGTGTGTATGCCATACAGGTGCTTCAGCAATATAAGGTCTTCCAATATGGCCTCAAATAGTCATACTTGTAACGAGCACTATAGCAGCCTTGATTTTAAATTTTAATTTTATGATACATTTACTACTACTATAGCCTATGCACAACCAAATTGAAAACAAAAACCTTCTGATGAGGACATTAGATTTCGAGACGTGTACCATCGCCGGAGATGCAGATCGACGGCTACGATTCAGGGCCTCTATTTCTGATTTATTTGCATTTTATTTATGCTTGTATTTCTTTTCCTAGTTTGCCCCTGTGGGCATTGAGTCATTCATGTAGCCCTGAGGGCATTCGTGTCATTTTAGTTTTTATTTTATTTTGGCCTACTTATAAGAGACCTCATGCAATGTAAGAGTTTTAGTTTTAATTTTGATGAATGATTGAATGAAAAAACTACTCCACTTGGTGATCTCTTAGTGAGTTTTTTAGATCTCTTTGTGAGTTCTAAAATTTTTCCAAGTTTTCTTTGTGAATTTTCGGGTAGAAGCATTTGAGATGAGTGAATCCCTTGCTCCTCAAATTTTATTCTTCTTTTTGCTGTTTTCTTGAAGTGATTTCCCCTCCCCCCAAAGTCCCTTGTCGCCGGCCCCATAGGGCCAACCAAGCCGCCGGCCCCATAGGGCCAACCAAGCCGCCGGCCCTAGCAGCCTCCCACCACCGGCCGGCCATTGATTCCCCTCCCTCCTCTAACCCCAGCCACCCCTTAGCCGCCGGCCACCCTCCTTGGGAATTCGAATTTGAAATTTCAAATCCTCACTAGAGATATAAATGACCTTCATAAAATAGCTACTTGATTTTAGACAATCTTTTAATTGAATTTCAATTCAAATTTATTCCAATTGATTGCCCTCATATTTAGAAACTTTCCCCACATAAAAAAAATCTGAAATTTCAAATCATATTTTTTTTTAATAAAATATGTCATTAATTTTGTGGGCCCCCTTTAATTAAAACTCAAGCCCCTCTCTCCTATTCATGTGGCTGGCCCCTTAATGGGCCCCTCTCTCTCTCTCCAAATTACATTAATAGCTCCACTAAATCAGCCCCAAACTTCTCCCCATTGCCGCTCCTCTCTCCCTCTTAGGATTGATTTGAATTTTAAATTAAATCCTCCCCCAAACTTCCAAAATCTGAATTTATTTCAGAATTCCTGCACTTACCTCTTGGCCTCTCATCCTAGTCGAACCCCCTCAAGACCTAAAGCCGGCCCAACCCTCTCCCCCTCCAAGCCGCCACCTCCCCTTCCCTTTCTCCCTATTGGTGCTCTTTCAATTTCCGGCAAGGATGCATGGCGGATCCTGAAATCGATCACGGATTCGTACTCGACGCCCACGGAGTCATCCACATCGTTCGATCACCATTCTTCGACGTTGGGTTTGGTTTTGACGACACCGTTGAAGATTACTTGAACCGAATCCTCCCCCATCTCCTGGACATCCTCGACGATCAATTCTTGGACTACGAGTAGACCATCAACAGCCATCCACCCGTTTCTCCAACTCCCGCTTCTTTCCCGGCAACGAGTCCTCTCAGCATCACTTGTGTAATAGTGGTATCTCTAAGTGTGCTTACGATCCTCTTCCGCTAACCTCCACCTTCAAGAGTGAGTAAAGGACTTCGAGGTGAATGGTCTATATTTTAAACGTGAGGCTTTGTTATAGTTGGCTATTTGCATTATCTAACTTCTTGGTTGTTAATTTTGCAAGTTCTCGTAATATCAATTGTGGCCTATTGCTATTGCTTTATCTTTCATGCTATTTTCTAAAACCTTTACTTGAGTAAAACTAGTTTTTATGGGTAGTATGTAATGTTCATAACCTCTATTAATCTCTTAAATTGCAATTTTTGTATCCGCATTTAGTATCACATCACCTTCTCGAGTAGAGTCACTAGAAATCTGTAAGTTCTTAAAATTTATGTCTTGGCTCTCATGAGAGAATTTTGGGTATTTCACGTCAAATTTTCATAAAATAATTTTATTTAAAATAAGATAATATCCATATATTTTGCCCTAATTTTGCGAGGACTTTATGACATGGTTTTCGATTTTCCATAAGTATAAGCCCCTATGGTTTTCTACCCTGTTGACAAGAGAAAACTTTCGATTAAAGGATTATCATTAGAAGATAAGTGCTTAGCATATCATTACAGCAAGTTGATTTAAAACTGACAAATGCATTGCATCAACTCAAAGCAAATAATTGGTGAAATGGTGATGAACCCGATTAAAATCCTATGATTATGTCATTTCAAATCATCATGAACTTTTATCGGCTTAGTTAGCAAAGTTAGTCAACCCAGCCAAACTGACTTGCTTTGTCCAAAGGGACCTTCTAAAATTGAGGTTGATATTTGCCTAGATAAATATATGTCGCCCTTCGCTAATAGAGAGCTTTATGCATTATAAAGTGCATCTCATAATTCTCAACTCAATGATTTTTAAGCCCTTTGAGAAATTCCAAACTCTGGTCGTGACCTTAACTTATGGTATCATTTTATGACAAAATCAATTGACTAAAAGGCCTCAGCCATAATCATTTACTTGTGGGGACATTTGATAACAAACATCAATTAGAGGAAAAGTGTCTCATTCTTAGTCACATGGGATCTTTTGAGAGCGAGCATAATCATATGCTTGACAAGAAATTGACTCTTAATGAGCTTAGGTTAATCTTAAATTTGTCACCCCCAACAAATTATTTTGGATGATAAATAATGGTTGCTTTAAGTTTGGGGGTAGATTTCACTTAAATGTTTTTGCATTATTTTTTTTAAAGATTTTTATAGTGTTATCTAAATATGACCTCGAAATAATTTGCATTTGGATTTGGGGATATTTTAATGGTAACATCCCCTTTGGTTGAGGTCTCGATCAACAAGGTCATGATAAGGGGTTTTGAATGTTTTCATTTTGTTATTCCCAACCTAGTAAACTTTGCCAATTTGTTTGTAAAGGATTGGATCATATTTCATCCACTATATGTGTGTGCGCATGTGTGTTTTGAAAGAAAATATTATCTCTTTATGTCTCAAAATAACATTTGAGGGATTAGCATCATAGTATTTATCGTTTCAGATCCCCATGAAAGTAATTGTTGTATAAATCAATAAAATGCTTTAGTCCACCTAGGCACAAATCTCAATGATTGAAACTCTGCAAAAATAAAATCAGAGAATAACTTACACGTAGTGCCAACTTCTTAAGCTTATTCATTGCAGAAAAATGCTTCAGGCGTGAAACAACAGCAGAATCCAATGGCCGATCAGGTGCTACTGTATCATCAACAATCCATGGGTGACCTGGCATATGACATAGCTATAATGAGACTAAAAAATCAACGCACCATATTTCACTGAAGAAATATAGAATCAAACTCATTGACATAATTATCTAAGTCAGGCGGAAACACTAAAACACAAATGCTCATTCAGATACTCACAAAGAACTTGGTGAGCTGTAAACCTTAGTTTTGGATCTCGATTCAGCATGTTTTTTATCAATTCTTTAGCACTATCGGATATGCTGGGCCATGGTTCAGATTCAAAATCCAACGGCCCTTCTAAAATCTGTTTGAAGATCCCCGCTTCCGTTTCTGAGGTTAAAACGAGATTCAACTAAGGCTACGTTTGAGATGACTTTCTTACTACTTCTTAAAGCAACTTTATAGTAAAAAAGTTTATTTTTTATACTAAAAAACTGTTTTAAGAAGCAGTAAGAAAGCCGTCCCAAACAAAGCTAAAAATGCCAATAAGGTGCTAAATGAAATGCGAGAAAAACATATAACTTGTGATGCTATTCGACATCAATCAACAAAGAGTAAAAAGATTTAATAGAACCTGCCCAAAATGGTGGAACCCCACTTAACAAAATATACAAAATCACTCCAACACTCCATACATCTGCTTCTGGACCATAATTTTTAAGTAGTACTTCAGGGGCAACATAGTAAGGACTCCCCACTAAATCAGAAAACATTTCACCTGCGGATGAAGGCGGAGTAAATAAATAATTTGCAAGAACTTCTATTTTGAAAAACAAGACAGCTAAGATAAATACAGTTAAGAATCTCAAGGTTATAATAGCATTGTTTTACAAGTCAAGAAGCTTTGGTAAAATTGTAGGGGCAGACCCGAGGCATGAGGCTTTTCACTAATGCAAGATCTAGAGATAAATTAATGTATGAGATCTTCCATTCATTGCAAAGAGACTGATTCAATGATTCCAGTAAGTGACCTCCAGATTACAATGAAGGCGATGTAAAAATTACTCCATGGCCACCAAAAGCAAGGCCTTTGCAAAGATAAGAAAATTGTTTTTTATTTCATCTTGAGATTTGTGCTCCATCTCTCACTAAGACATAAAAGTTTAGCTCTTTGAATAAATATAAAACAAATCAAAATCAAGTTATGATTATGATTAGCTTTATCCTGGCTATTTGGGTTTGCTTTATGAATTCTTCTCCATTCAAATTCTTGAGTTCTACATGAGGTGATAACTTTATCTTAGTCAAGTCTTTCTGTACATCTCTATTACCTTCTGTCTTCCTCTTTTACTTCCTATTCCTTTCGCATTATCTCTAAATTCTGAAATGCTTCGTTGTGGCTTGCAAACTGTTTCTGTGAATATTCTAATGCATTTAATGAGAAAAATAAAATGTCTAGGTATCTATTCTACTTTCAGCTTCAAAAATAAGTTTCAAACATAAATGCCATGACCAAGAAACAAATTAATTAGCCTCAATTAAAATGAACGAACCACACAGGTGATAAATTTATCTCTTAATAGATGCACAACTGCAAAAAGCTAGTATTAGCCTCGAACTTGAAGAAGATGAGCACATTTCCGATGTCATCAAGCCAATAAATTTTCATACTGGTTACAATAACTCCGCTTTCTTGGAGCATAATGTAACCAAACCAGAATTTTTCTATACATAACGGCAAATTCTTCACATTTAGCCCCAGAAACATCTTTCAAACGAATTAGAATATGCAGAAAACCATGGGAACACAAGGATTGAAATGCGTTATTACCACAATTGTTCATATTGTTAAAATGACATTGAACTACTAAAGCAAATTTCCATAATGATAAAAGCTTGAACAGACATTTTTAGTTGATGTTTATGGAGCTTGAAAACTTGTTTAGATGAATGATTGTCACAATAAAGTTTTAAAATGCTGAAAATCAGCTCAATAGCCCTTCTCCTATAAGAAGAGATTTGGGTAAAAGTTTCAAAGATATGAACAAAAAGATTGAACGGAGATAGAATTGGGGGTGGGATTGCATGGTTTTGATAGCTCTCAGTTCTAGTAGGGCAGTTACTGCACAATAAAATAAAAATGTAGAATTGACTTTTCTAATTGAATGCACCAACCAAAACATGAGATAGCTTAAATACTCGAACCCTTCAAAAAGGTATCTCAAAAATCTAAAGCACATATGAGAAACATGACCGTAATTGCTCTCACCCTTAAAGAGGAAGAGTCTGAGATTTAGATCTCAAAAACCAAAAGCACATATGTGCACCAAGACCATAAATACTCTCATCCTTCAAGAGGAGATTTAAGTCTGAATCTCAAAAACCCAAAGCACATATGTGCACCATGATCATGCCAGACGGAAGGTACGGAAGAGAGAAAATAGTTGAAGTGACAAGATGTGCAGAACCATAAGACCACAATAATGGATATGTGTTGATACCAAAATGATTAATTGATATATTTTAATAATTTAAAGTGACATTGTATTATTCAAGCTTAGGTCCATAATACTAAGAGCTGGAACAGTTGTTAGTTGATGTTTAAGGAACTTAAAATCATGTTTAGTTGCATGATTATACTATAACTAAATTTCAAACAACTGAAAATTGGCTCCATAACCCTTCTCCTCTAAGAATTGATTATGGTTTCAATCTCAAAGATATGAACAAAAATACGAGTGCACGCACCTCCACACATACACAATTAGGGGTGTAGGCTTGGGATTTTGATATCTCAGTTCTAGGAAGGCAATAATTGCGCATTAAAAAGCAAATGTAAGTTGAATATTATAAATAATTGAATTGACTTTTATAACTAACAGCACCAACATAAAAAAGAGATGGCCAAGATACTCTTAACTTCATGAAGAGATTGGGTTTGAATCCAAAGACCAAAAGCACACATGCGCATCATGGGTATCCACACAGAGAGAGGGCAAGGTTGGAAGAAAAGTTCGAAGTGTTTAATCCATTGTATGCAACTACCCTAACTAAAAAAGCAATACAATAATTGAAATAGTGTGCTTAACAAAGAATTGAGAAGATCAACAAGCTAGGCCAAAACATATGAAGTACAAACATGTTTCTCAATTATTAGTTCCATAAATTGTCACTATAACGAAAACCCTAGAGTCCTAGATGATAACTAACATATGTGTCCACTAAATAATGCTTGTTAAGAGCATATGATGAGTAAGAGCCACATGTGTTGGGTATGAGGAGTAAACACCACAATGATGAAACAAGCAAGAAAATAAAACAACAACATCAAGCCTTTATCCCACTACGTGGGGTCGGCTACATGAATCCTTTTCTCCATTGTGTCCTATTAAAAGTCAAATTCTCATTTAAATTTAATAAAGAAAGGTCATTCCTAATATTTACTAACCAAGTCTTTTTAGGTCTGCCTCTACCTTTCTTAACATAGGTAAAATCTAATACATCTAATTTCCTAATTGGGTCATCGGAAAGCCGCCATTTTATGTGAACAAACCATCTAAGGCGACTCTCTCTAATCTTATCTTCTATTTGAGCTACTCCAACCTTTTCACGTATATGCTCATTTCGTATCCTATCTCTAAGGGTAAAGCCACTCATCCACTTGAGCATTCTCATCTCTGCCACACTTAACTTAGTATTATGCTTCTCTTTTAATGACCAACATTCGGCATCATAAAGCATTGCAGGCCTCACCACCATCTTATAGAATTTTTCCTTAAGTTTGAGGGGTACTTTTCTATCACATAACAAGCCTGATGCTTTCCTCCACTTCAACCATCCAACTTGAATTCTGTTGATAATATCACCATCTATTTCACCATCACTATGAACAATAGATCCAAAATATCTAAAACGTGTACTCTTATTAATGACTTGATCACCCAAAGTTACAATCCCCTCACTAGGTCTATTACTACTAAAATTACATTCCATATATTCTGTTTTAGATTTACTCAAGCGAAAACCTTTAGACTCTAAGGTTGACCTCCATAATTCAAGTTTACCTTCAACTCCCTCTCTAGTCTTATGAATGAGAAGAATATCATCAGCAAAAAGCATACATCAAGGTACATCCTCTTGCAAATGTCTAGTGAGAATATCCATGACTAAAGAAAAAAAATAAAAGCAGCGAAAAAATAAAGGACACAAGAATTTAACGTGGAAAAACTCAAAATAGGGAAAAAAATCACAAAGCCACACCACACCAAGAAATCCACTATGAAAATTGAGAAAAAAAATATAGATCTCTCTTCTCTCTCAATCTCTCCTTGTTTCTCTTCTCGCACGCACCATTTTCAATATCTAACCTAACAAAATACAAGAGAAAGCCAAGTAAAATAACTCCAAGGACCCTTTAGAAAAATGAGAAACAAAACCGTCCAGTACGTCTCGCATCGTTGCGGCACTTGAACCTCTGTCTTAATCCACTGCAGTGTCGCATCTATGTCATTGTGGCGCTCTGCTCTATGTCCTTCAGCGCTGGGGCGCTAGGAAACACAACGTCGGGGCACTTGAGTACATAGTGCCGAGGCGCTCAGGTACACATTGCCAGGCCTTTTACAGAAAAAAAATTATGTGGTGCCCAACGATAACGAGAAACTTGAGGTCCAAGGCAACAGAAATTCTCGATTGATCAACACAATCAGATTCCACACATAACATCATCTCCCACTTAGAAACTGATGGCAATCAATCCTTCTCCCGATCTATACCATCAGTCATAGTACCTGTAGTATGGCTCACCCCTGCTCTCATCCTCCATGAAGACCAACTGAAGCTATCTGATTGCTTCAGTTTATCAACTGTCGCCATCTTCTTCAACAAGTTTGTAGGATTCTCAGTTGTGTGCATCTTCTCCAAAGATAACTGACCATCTTCTAGAAGCGACCTGATGAAATGATATCGAAGTTGGATGTGCTTTGTCCTGGCAGGAATGCAGTATTCTTGGCTAAATGTATAGCACTTATGTTTTCATTATGCAGCTTTCCATTCCTTTGCCCTTACCAAGTTTTGTCAAGAAATTTTGCAACCAAATCATCTTCTTGCTAGTCTCAGTGATGGCAATGTACTCCGCTTCTCTGGTTGAGAGCACAACAATCTTCTGTAACTTGGAAACCCAATTGACTGCAGTCTTTCCTAAAATGAAGATATGACCTATTGTGCTTCTCCTACCAACAAGATCTCTAGCAAGATCAGAATCTTCATAACATGTAGATTAATATCTGCACCACTAAAGCAAAGAGCTTTGTCAACTGATCCTCTCAAGTACCTAAGAATCCACTTAACCGCCTCCCAATGAAGTTTGTCTGGGTTACTCATAAATCATTAAATCTGCTGACTACTCTCACTGTTTTTCTATATCAGATCTTGTGCATATCATAACATACATCAAACTTCTAACTGCTGAAGCATATAGAGTCTTCATCTAATCTTTCTCTGCTTCTGATTTAAGAGATTGTTCCTTGGATAGTTGAAAGTGATTACCCAAGGGAGTGCAAACTGGCTTTACCCCACTCATGTTGAATATCTAAAGCACCTTTTCAACATACTCATCCTAAGACAACTTCAATATACTTGTACTTCTATCTTTACTGATTCTCATACCAAAAATTTTCTTTGTTGGACCAGATCTTTCATTTCAAACTCCTTTGATAAATGTTCATTTGGATATTTTATCTTCTCCATATTTGAACCTGTAATCAGCAAGTTATCCACATACAAAAGCAAAATAATATAACAATTATAAAAATATTTGAAAAAATAACAATGATCTGCCTGGCACTTCGTGTACCTATTATCAGACATAAAGCTATCAAATCTCCTGTACCACTGTCTTAGTGTTTGCTTCAGTCTGTGTAAACTTCTTCTAAGTTTACACACCAAATCTTCATTACCTGTGACCACATATCCCTGAGGTTGAATCATATATAACTCTTCATCAAAGTCACCATGAATAAATAATGTCTTTACATCCATTTGCTCTAGTTGTAAATCCTCAACTGCTACCATGCTTAGTACAACTCTGATTATACTCATCTTCACCACTTGAGAGAAAATTTCAGTGAAATTCACTCCTTTCTTATGCTGAAAACCTTTAACTACAAGCCTGACCTTGTAGTGCTTGCTACCATTAGGTTCTTTTTTCAGCCTATAAACTCATTTGTTTTGCAGTGCTCTCTTGCCACTTAGTAGCTCTGTCAACTCCCAAGTCTAATCCAACTCAAGTGAATGCATTTCATCATCCATTACTTGCTCTCACTTCTTTAAATCATCAACTTGAATGACTTCATCATAGCACTCTAGTTCACCACTATCTATTAGTAATATATAGTACAATGAAGGAGGATACCTTTGTACTGGCCTTGAAATTCTGCTACATCTTATTTCAGTAGTAAGAGTCTGAGGTACTCTCTATATTTCATCAGCTTTATCTTCTTGATCATCATCATCCTCAATTTCAATATATTTGGAAGAATCTTCAAGAGTCTCATTTCTAACCTTGTATATTTCATATTCATTGAATTTAACATCCCTGCTCCTGATGAATTTATCATTCTGATAATCCCAGAATTTGTAGCCAAATTCATCTGAGCCATATGCAATAAATGTACACTTGATAGATTTTAGATCGAGCTTACTCCTAGATCCTACATTAACATGAATATAGGATGAATAACTAAAAACTTTAAGGTGGGATATACTAACCTCATTTCCATTCCAGACTTCCTCAGGTAACTCCTCATTCCGAGGAACTGAAGGTCCACAATTGATTAGATAAACTGCAATATTCACTGTCTCTACCAAGCTCTGTTTGGGTAGACTAGCATGTAATCTTATGCTCCTGGCATGCTCAATGATAGTTTTATTCATTCGCTCTGCAACACCATTCTGTTATGGTGTTATTGGAACAGTAAACTCATGTCTGATCCCATTCAAAGCACAATACTCCTTAAACTTCTTGTCACGATGCTCACCACCATTATCTAATATGAGACACTTGAGCTTCAGACCTGTCAAAGCTCAACCATGGTCTTCCACTTCTTAAAAATAATAAACACATCTGGCTTGTATTTTAAGTACACCCATACCTTCCTACTGTGATCATCAATAAATGTGACAAAATATAGAGATCCTCTTATAAAAGTAACTGGGGCAGGACCCCATACATCAGTATGCACTAACTTCAATTTCTTTGACTTGACCTTTGAACCATTATTTGAAAAACTCACCCAATATTGCTTGTCATATATGCAGTCTTCACAAAAATCTAAATACATAGATTTTAAACCATGAAGCTTTCCTCTAGTAAGAAGTGAATGCATATCTTACTTATATGACCAAGCCTTCAATGTCAAAGATCTCCATCAACATCTAAATTTGCTACTCCAATAAAATTTTCTCTTCCATTAATAACATATAAGGTGCCTTTAATGCTGCCACGAGTTATAACCATAGCCCCTTTTGTCGCCTTCCATGTATCTTCTATGAATGATGTCACATGGCCTGAGTTTGCTAGCCAACTCACAGAAAGTAAACTCATCTTCAAACAAGGAACGTGCTTAACATTCTTGAATCTTCAAATGAACCCATCCGGCATTCTAATATCAATATCTCCCTATCCAACAATATTGCAGGATTTGTCGTCCCCAAGATACATTTTACCATAATCACTTTGAGTATAATTCTTGAATGCCTCCTTATTAAGACTTGCATGAAAAGAAGTACCTGAATCTATCACCCAATTTTCAAAATTATCCAGAGATAAAATCAAAGAATTTGACTGAAATTCTTCTGCAGATACATTTGCAGAATTATTTTATCTTGACCTCTACCACTACCCTTCCTTGAAACTATACAATCCTTCTTCAAGTGACCCTTCTTTCCATAGCTCAACCACAAAACTTTTTCTCTACCTGAAATAAACTTTCCTCTCTTGTAAGGAGATATCTTTATGCTAGGATTTCTCTAAAACCCTTCCTTTTACTTTAATATTTAGAGCATAATTTGAAGATTCACCATTCGCCCTCCTGTGAACCTCTTCATTAAGCACTAACCCAGAATGTACTCAAAGTTCAGCTTTGAACTTCCCGAAGAGTTACTCACAGCAGTAACAAGCCCATTCTAGCTTTCTGGCAATGAAGATGACAACATCAATGTTCTCACCTCATTATCAAAACTGATGTCAACTAAACACAATTAACTCATCACAGTGTTCAGATTATTCAGGTGTTTATCCATTGAAGTGTTGTCCAATATCTTCATACTGAATAACTTCTACAGCAGGAACATCTTGTTTGAGGTCAATGACTTCTCATACATCTTAGTCAGTGTGGTCATGAGATCGACAATAATCTTTTCATTTATAATATTGAATACAACATATGAGGAAAGTGAAAGTCGTATCAAACTTAGTGCAGCTCGATCAATAACCTCCCATTCATCCATAGTCATAGAATTCGGCTTCTTGGTGATTCCTTCCAACGGAAAATTCAACTTTTTTTGATATAACAAATTTTCAATTTGCATTCTCTAGCATCCTCTAGAATGTGAAGTTCGAATTATTAAACTTTTCAACTTTGTACCTTGCTTCATCCGCCATTACCCCCTTTCGAACTAAATAACCTTGCTCTGATACCATTCGTCGGGATGAGGAGTAAACATCACAATGACAAAACAAGCAAGAAAGTAAAAGCAGCAAAAAAATAAAGGACAATGATTTAACGTTAAAAATTTAAAATAGGAAAAAAATCACATAGCCACACCACACTAAGAAATCCACTATAAAAATTGGGAGAAATAAGTGCATATCTCACTTCTCTCTCACTCTCTCCTTGTTTCTCTTCTCACATGCACCATTCTCAATATCTAACCTAACAAAGTACAAGAGAAAGCCAAGTAAAATAATCATAAGGGACGCAATCCTTTAGAAAAACAAGAAAGAAAACCGTTCAATCTGTCTCGCAGCGATGCGGCACCAGTTTAAAGTGTTGTGGCGCTTGATCCTCTATCTTGACCCACTGTGGTGTTGTGTCTATGTTGTTGTTGCACTCTGCTCCCTGTCATTCAGTGATGGGGTGCCGGGAACACAACGCCGGGGCGTTGTATGGAAAAAAAAAATCCTAGACAACTTGAGGTACAAGGCAACAGAACAACCCGATTGATCAACACAATCAAATTCCACACATAACACCATAGTTCTAAAATGGAGTTCAAGGCTTATATCTGGCCTCCTAATCCCTTTGCTTAAATGTGCTTTATCTATCCATCTATTCTTACTCAAACCATGCAAATCAATTCCGTCAAATCCAGTTGAATTAAGTTTTGATCTAACAGAATCTATAACTTTACTAGAAATAGCCTTACTTCAATGTAACTCTACTCTAGTTTGAACTTACTTGAAACAAGATTAATAAAAGCTGCATTGGAAAAATCTATTTGAAGAAGTTTTATAAAGCAATTTGAACATTCAAGCATAAATCATCCAAGATTTAGAAATATGATATTGTCTAAGCCTATAACTATATCTATTTCATCAGCGGTGGAGCTAGAAATTTTTTTAGTGGGAGCACAAATTAAAATTTTCAAATATTTACTTAATTTTTTTTATTCATGTTTGAGGCCACAATCTATTTCGATATAAAAATAAGAGTTATAAGAGGATGAATAAAAGAATAAATGTGATTAACTATTTTTTTAATAAAAAAATATTAATAATATAAAAATAATATATATATATATATATACCACAGGCCCCCCTTAGCTCGGGAATATCTAAATAGATATAACAGGAAAAATCTAATATCTAACTCAAATTAGAGTGCAAAAATCGGATTTCTCGAAAGTTAGGAATCATCATTAGCTTGTCCTTTAAGGATCAACTTAAAAAGTTTGTTAAACTTTATAAATTCACCAAGTTCCGTTGCATGGCAAGTCGACAATTTATTAATTCAACTTTAAAGAAACCTGATAATTTCAACTGGGAAGCAGGCAACTACAAGCTGCCAAACCACAAAACAAAAGGGGGCCAATGCAATCCAATGATCTAAATCGAACCTAATAATCAACAGAAGCAAACCTGGCTTGTAGAACGCTGAGAGACCAAAATCCGTAGCTTTGAGCGGCGCATCCTCATCGGTGCTAGAAAACAAGAAGTTTTCCGGCTTGAGATCCCGATGCATCACACCAAGGGAGTGACAAGCCTCCACAACGCCAGCCATAGTCTTGATGAGCTGCACCGCTTTCCTCTCGCTGTAATGCCCCTTCTGTATGATCCTATCAAACAACTCCCCGCCTCCGCACAACTCCATCACCAAATGTACAAAGAGCGTGTCTTCATAGGTACCTTTGATCCTTACTACATGGGGATGCTCGGATAAATGGTGCATGATCTGGATCTCGCGCCAAACGTCTTCATAGTCTTCTCTGCAAAGGAGTTTCCGCTTAGGAATGGACTTGCAGGCGTACTTTTTGCCGTCGGATTTGTCGACGCAGAGGAATGTGGTGCCGAACTGCCCCTGGCCCAGCTTCCGGCCAACCTTGTAGTGGTCGCGGATATTGGAGGTCTTGTAGGGGAGAACTGAGGCAGATTTGGAAGAGGAAGGAGGGTGATAGGACGAAGACTGCTTCATTAGGATCTAAATATTGGTTTTTGAGGCTTAATGATGGTGGATTTTGAATAATTAGAGGGAATAAGGTTTCCGAGAAGATTAGGTAGGGAAATGGGTTTAAAGTTTAGGGGATTAGGTCTTCATGTTGGCTATGAAGATGGTTTTGGTTGATTTCGATCAGAAGAGAGATCTCAAGAGAAAGAGTAGACCATGAGAAGGGGAAATGAATGTATTTTTTCGATGGAGGTGAAGATGTGTGTGTGTGTGTGTGAGAGAGAGAGAGTCACGAAGATGACGGGAGTGAGAAGCAGAGGTCCTCCATTTCGGAGCTGTTGGACTGTAGCTTGTAAGGAAGTCGGGAGGTAATTCCAGGTGAGGCTCAAATTTAATGGTTCTATCGGGATGGAATTGTATGCTGCTTAAAATTACTGAAATATAAAAAAATAATAATTATATAATTGATATATCATCAAAAAATTATTTTGACCAGGCACGAATCTCAAAGCAAAAATCAAATTGAAAATTTCAAAATTTAAATTCGGGATCATCTGAACTCCAATTTCGTCAAACTTATAGTCAAACTGAACGTTTCAGAAATACGAACCCAACGACACCAAATTCGACCCAATCCAAGCTCAAATTGGTTCAAATCGAAGGCCTGAAGCACATTCAATAGGTTTAAACCATAATTTGGATTATCAAACAGTTTTCAAACATGACATGCTTATAGTCAAATCTAGCGGCTCGACGAAAAGAATCCAACGAGCCCAAGATCGTCAAATTATGATATCATTATGACATTCTAATGCCCAACAAATGGTCCACAATCAAGGGATTCAATATCACATGTCCATTCAAATCACTAACAATTTACCCATGATCTTTCTCCTACTTACTGGTCATGTCACTATCATAAAACTATAAATAGACCCCTCATTTCTCATAGAAAGGGGCCCAAAGAGGGGGAAGAAGGAAGCCCAAGCAAGAAGATAAGAGATTGAAGCAAGGAAGAGACTCCTCGACCAACGTCGGACTTTCACCCAGCAGATGACCGACACCAGAGTTCTGTCCGATCACCAACTGACGTCGGAATTAAGCATGGAAGTAAGAAGAGAAGGAAGAAAATTAAGAGAAGAAAGAAAGCTCTCTTATCATCAGACTCTTCTTTGACCACCGCCAAACTTCCACCCGTCACACCGGAGTTTTGTTTGAATGACATCTGATGCCGGACTTCTACCTAGCCATCGACTAACGTCGGACTTCTACTCGACTCCAAACTTCTGCTCGTCGCCAGACCTCTACCCAACGCTGGACTTCTACTCGACGTCGGATTTTTGCTCGACGTCGGACTTCTATTCGACGTCGGACTTCTACCCGTCGTCGGACTTCTACCCGTCGTCAGACTTTCATCGGACTTCTATCTGACTCCAGACTTCTATCTATTAACAGACTTCTAACAAACGCCAGACTTGCACCCATCTCCGGATTCCTATTTAACATCTTACTTTCATCTGTCATCAAAATTCTGTCGGACTTCTACCAGTCGTCGGATTTCTGCCCGTCACTGAATATTCATCAGACTTCTATCTAATGTTGGACTTCTATCTATCACTGAATTTTTATCTAACATCGTCCTTCCAACCTCCGTCGTCCGACAACAGTCTTTATGACCTCAATCGCCCGCCAACTACAGTCTTTTCAATTTACGTTACCCGCCGACTACATTCCTTCTGACTTATGTCGCCCACCGACTACGACCCTTCCGACCAAGCAAACATGTCAACAATGATACTTCTAATTTCCACCATGTAACATACTCTATATGATGTATATTTGTTACATAAAGACAAGGCCTTCCTTCCAATGAAGGGCATCATTTGTAATCAACTGCAAATACTAGTAGATTCACTCAAACTAGGCTAGGCCACGTGGTTTTTCTGACTTTTTAGGGATTTTCACATAAAAATCTTGGTGTCTCTTATGAATACTGCACTCTCGCTCTTTCATCTAATTATGTGCTGGATCTTCATACAATGTTAAGACGTTAAACTTTATTCTTCTCTACCGCCATGAATATTCCAAGGTGTAGTGTCACAATAATAATATGAATTTATAGTTAAAAATTTTAAAAAAAAGTACATATAGATAATATTTTTAATAATTTTAAATATAAAAAATAATTTTTAATTCTGATTCACATTTGATATAAATTTAAATGATGATATTTGATTGATATTCTTAGGAATTATTATAAGAATTTCAAGCTTATTAAAAATTTAAGTATCTTAAATTTAAATTAATTTGTCAAATTATGAATATTATTTAATATTTTATCCTTAATATATTAAATTTAATTATTTAATTATTTAAATAATTTTGCAATTGATTTAGTAGGTTCAAAGGAACCAAGACTGCTTCATTTCGATCTAATTCAAAAGTAGTTTTCAACAAGGGCAGACCTATGCTTGCTTGCCCACCCTCAAAATTTTAATAAATTTAATTTTAGTAATGATATTTTTAGTAATTCATTCTCCACCGACAACCCTATTTTGCCTAAATGAGAATTTTTTTTTTTTGAAAATTCATACAAGTTGTATAAGACATAATTGAAACTTCTAAACTTTGTTTAAGGTAGAAAATTATATACAATAGTTATAATTTATATAGATTTATTATTTTAGAATTAATTTTACCAGTTGCTACTATTATAGTTGAGTCAACATTTTCTATAATGAAAATTATCAAACATTAATTACGTAGTAGGATATATGATGATAGGCTCAATGACTATCTAGTGCATGATATAGGAACATATGATGACAATCAAATCAATTACTTTTTCCTTCAAGTTTTAGTGTGAAAGATTCAGTATTCTCTATATAGTAAGGGCAAGCTAATTTTTCTGCTGTGCTCCAATCAGACAACATATCATAAGCTAAAAAATCGCCAATGATCAAAGCAATGTAGCTTTAAGGAGATAATTTTATTTGGTTGAGAAGTCATATGTGAGGACATCTTCTTCCCATAAGAACTTGAGATCATTAATTAATTGTTGCAAAAAAATATTAATTTTTACTTTTAGATTATGTGATCCATGTATTATGTGTTAAGAATATGTACGGTGTAGTCATACACATCTTTGGTGGAAGTTTGTATGGTGTTAGTATAACTAGGTAACAAGAGTACAATGAAGCTATCTGACTTTATAGAGTGAAACCATCAGTACATAATCTCAATCTTATGTTACGTGGCTCAGCAGCAAATGAAGCATGCATGCGATCAAAATGTTTTCACGTTTCAGCATATGAGGGATGAAAAAGAACATAACTATTTGCTAATTTATCTTTATGTCATCTCATATGACCTGCTGAACTCATGGATGCATAGAGTCGCTAAAGTGTTGGAATGATTAGTAAATAAAATAAAAGAGAATATGGAACAATTTTCTTTTATCAATATTATTTTCCCGAGTTTGGTTTAAACCTAGGAGCATTGCAGCTGCGACAATAAACTTCTATTTACATCATCCTTGTAATATAACATAAATCTATTTATAAAACAATCAATTTTTATAGCAGTGAGACCAAGCTTGAATATTAATTTCTTTATTCGATACAAATCTATGAGGATTAAATTATCCACTAGATATGTTTTCTTGAGAAGACTAATAAAGTCATTAAAATAATCATGAAGAATATTATATTTAGTTTTGATACTTAGCATCCTTACAATAATCGATAATTTTTAATGAGCTTTGTAATCATCTCAAATTAGTTTTTTAGCTATATGTAATAACTCAACAAAATTTGGTTTTTGTATTTGGTGGATCTTCTACGCTAGCCCTTGAATTAGGATCTGTTACATCAAAAATAAATTCTTCATATGGTTTATTTATTTGATCTTCATCAACTATTTTAAAACTAGTGGATGGACTGATATGAGCATCTCTGTATGGCTCGTACTCATCATGTGAGATCCAAATCTAGTAGTCTGAAATAAATCCCCTACGATATAAATCAACTTTTACATTATCGGGCTTCAAGAATGCTTGATTTTTATGCTTCAAACATTGATATCTAAACATTCCATCAAACTTAAATGAAGGTAGTTGAGATACAACTTGAATAAAAGTCTCAACTCCCTACATAAATTCATCTGTCAATTCTCTTCAACCCGATAACAATCTATTATATATCAAATATCTATCTTCTTTAATAATTATTTAGATGTTAAAGCAAACATTCTCTACATAATTATGAAATCAATTATTAGAAAATATGCAGCCTTAATCTCGTTTAAATCTAAGAAAGAAATATTATTTCTAATATTTTCTAACCAAGTCTTTTTAGGTCTACCTTTACCTTTCTTAAAATAGGTCAAATCTAATACCTCTGCTTTTCTAACCGGGTCATCGGAAGGCCATCATTTTAAGCGACCAAACCATCTAAGGTAACTTTTTGTTGATAATATCCCCATCTATTTAATCTTCACTCTGAACAAGATATCCAATATATGTAAAATGTGTACTCTTATTAATGACTTTATCACCCAAATTCACAATCCCCTCATGCGAGAACCTTTAAAATTTAAGATAGATATACATAATTCAAGTTTACCTTGAACTCCCTCTCTAGTCTTACCAATAAGAAGAATATCATTGGAAAAAACATACACCAAGATAAATCCTCTTGCAAAATGTCTATTAAGAACATCTATGATTAAAGTAAAAAATATATGGGCTTAAGGTTGACCCTTGATGTAATCAAATTGAAATAGGAAAATACTTGGTCAAATTATTTAGTGTTTGAACAGAAGTAATAGCTCTTGCATACATATCCTTAATAACTTGAATATAATCATTATTAATATTTTTCTTTTCTAGAACTTTTCATAACAGTTCTCTTGGAATTTTATCATATGATTTCTCTAAATCAATAAATATCATATGCATGTCCTCATTACTCTCTATGATTAAAGTAAAAAGATATGGACTTAATATTGATCCTTGATGTAATCAAACTAAAATAGGAAAATACTTGATCAAACCATATAATGTTTGAACACAAGTAATAGCTCGTACATACATATCCTCTTGCAAATGTCGAGTGGGAACATCCATGACTAAAGAAAGAAAAAGTAAAAGCATAGATATCACCTTCGGGCTGGGGCATTCGCAGGTTGGGAACGTAGGCTAGAGTGAGGGCGTCACTGGGCAGAGTGAGGGCGTCGGCAGCTAGAGTGAGGGCATCGATGGCTAGAGTGAGGGCGTCGGCGACCAGAGTTAGGGCGCAGTGGCCAGAGTCCTGCGGACGCAATCGGAGGTGAGGGCAAGAGCTGCATCTTGATGAAAAATAGAATGTAAAGAAAGTAGGAGGAAGGGTCGAATGGCCAATTTTAAGTATTTTTCCAGCGGTTTGGATTGCTAAAAAAAAATCACTTATCGCTGGCGGCTAAACCGTCGATAATATGTGACACCGAAACAAAAAAATTTACAGCAAAATCGACAGTCATTTTATCGTCAAAATGTCTATTGGTTTTTTATTAAAAATCACTGGTTAAACTGCTGTTTAAAACTGTCGGTCACACGCCCGATTTAACCGCCGGTAATTCCAATGGTTCTTTGACCACCGATAATATTGCTGGTAATTGGTAATTTTTTGTATCGACTCTCTCTAATATTATCTATCTCTGGAGATCTTCCAACCGTTTTACTTATATGCTTGTTTCACATTCTGTCTCTAAGAGTAAAGCCACTCATTCACATAAGCATCCTCATTTCTGCAGCACTTAAATTGTATGTTTCTCTTTTAATGGCCAACATTTTGAGCAATAAGGAATTACAAGTCTAACCACCATCTTATAAAACTTTTTCTTACGTTTGAGGGGTACTTTTCTATCACATAATAGGCCTGATGTATCCTCCACTTCAACTATCCACTTGAATTCTACTAATAATATCCCCATCTATTTCATCATCAATATGGACAATAAATCTGATATATCTAAAATATGTATTCTTATTGATGACTTGATCTCCCAAAGTCATAATCCTCCCACTAGATATCTATTACTACTAAACTTACACTCAATATATTCAGTTTTAGATCTACTCAAACAAAAACCTTTAGACTATATGGCTCTTAAATTTAAGTTCACCTTCAACTTGTGCTCTAATCTTATCAAGAAGAAGAATATCATCAATAAAAAACATACACCACGGTACTTCCTCTTGTAAATGTTTAGTAAGAACATCCATGACTAAAACAAAAAGATATTGGCTTAAATTCCATCTTTAATGTAATCCAACTTAAATAGGTAAATAATTGGTCCAACCATCTCGTGTTTCAACACAAATAATATCTCTTACATACAAATCCTTAATGACAAAGTATAATCTTATTAACTCCTTTATTTTCTAAAACTCTCCATAGTACTTCTCTTAGAACTTTATCACAAGCTTTCTCCAAATTAATAAATATCATATGTAAATCCTTATTATTCTCTCTGCACTTCTCTCCAGTAAACCTCTCAATTGATGTATAGCTTCTATAGTAGACCTACCCATCATGAATCCAAATTAATTTTGAGAAATATTAGTATCACTCTAGAATCTATGTTCAATAGCTTTCTCCCAAAGTTTTAAAAGATGACACATTACCTTAATTCCTCTATAATCTACGTACTCTTGAATTATGATGATATTGAGAATATAAAGAAAATAAATTTGGAAGGAGATGATTCATTACCTATGAAATGGAGATATAATAGAAATCATGAAGTATTATGCTATAAATAATATAAAAATGATAGAAACTCTATCATTTTTTTTCATTCTTCTCTCCTTCCTTACGTGTTAAATCTTGAGAGGAGAAACTTTGATCTTCATTCCAAATAATTTATACATTTGCAAGATCAAGTCATTGGTTCAAAAGTTTCAACACATTCAATCAAGCAACTTAAAAAATTGATTTTTTGTTTGTCATTCTCAAAATTTTTTCTTACAAAATTTTCTTTGCTGATTATTTTAGTGTTTACCTTGTATATTTCTTTGATATATTTATTATTTGATGAAATACTAGTTGAGAATCTTAGATTAGATCTTTTATATTTAAGTCCCTTTCATCTATAAAGCTAGGAAACAAATCTTTTTTTTTTTTACTTTTAGCATAGATCCACCATCCAAATCTAATCAATCTTTAAAAATATCGTATGCATATTTTTTCTTACTTAATATATCCACCTTATATGATTTAAGAATTTTATATTTAAATCATCAAGAAAAATATTTTTACTTAAAATATTATTCATACTTATATTAAGTTATAAATCTATTTTATAGTGATCAAATTAATTTTATATTTTATTTGCAAGTATTGAGATGATTACAATTAAATTGTAAGAGCACCTCAAATATTTTGAACATTTTACTGCAAAATAATTTGAGCTTGTATTATTTACATCAAATTGTATTTTATTTAATCTAAGCTATATTTGGCTTAGTAAAGTTTAAATTATGATTAGACTGAGTTATACTCGCCCGTGCAGGGGAGTACTTAGGTCGTAAATATTTTTTTTTGTTTAAAGAAGTGAGGTTTGCAAGGAAAATTTGAGATTAGTATATTCTAGCCCAAGAGCTAGCTAGCTTGGACATAGGCCGGATTGGAATCCGGCTCGAGCCACGTAAAAATATTGTGCATGTAATTTTTTTTAATTGCATATATTTTTCTTTCTCATTTACGTAGAGATTTATGTGTTTATTTATTTCCTTCTCAAATAGTATCAAAATTATTTTATTTATTTTCTTTTAATAAAAATTTATTAAAATCAATTCCATCCCCATCTTGGGGTGTCATAATCATCCAACAATTCTCCCCTCAAGTCTATAAGAGACTTTTATAATCTCTTCTCTACAACTATAAGTTATAATGTATCTTCAATGAAATTTCTTAATGAGTAATGGAGCCACCTAATGCTTCAACTCGTTGGAAGGAGCCTTATACTCTAACATGACTTGCTCGAATTTAATAAGGATGAATATATATATATATATATATTATACAACAACAATAACATCAAGCCTTTGTCTCACTATGTGGGATCGACTATATGAATCTTTTTTCTCCATTATATCATATTAAGAGTAAAAAAATAGTCATTTTTAATACTTTCTAACCAAGTATTTTTATGATCTATCTCTACCTTTCCTAATATAGGTTAGATCTATCACGTATACTCTCCTAATCATTTCATTGGAAGGTCGATGTTTTATGTGACCAAATCGTCTAAGGAGACTCTCTCTAATCCTATTTAACACTAGAGCTACTCCATCCTTTTCACATATATACTTGTTTCATATTATGTCTCTAAGTGTAAAGCTACTTATTCACCTAATCATCCTCACCTTTGCAATACTTAATTTTATGTTACTCTTTTAATGGCCAACATTCTGCACCATAAAGCATTGTAAGTCTTACCAACATCTCATAGAATTTTCCCTTAAGTTTGAGGGAATACTTTTCTAGCACACAATAAGCTTGATACACTCCACTTCAACCATCCAACTTAAATTCTACTTTTAATATCTCTATCTATTTCACCTTCATTTTGAATAATAGATTTGAGATATTTAAATGTGTACTCTTTCTGATAAATTGATGTCCCAAAATCACAAACCCGACTAGATCTATTACTACTAAAATTACACCTTAATGTATTTTGTTTTAGACACACTCAAACAAAAACCATTCGTCTTTAAGGTTGACCTCTATAATTCAATTTTTCTTTCAACTTAATTCCTCTCTAGTCTTATCAATAAGAAGAATATCATCAGCAAAAAGCATATGCCAAGGTACATCCTCTTGTAAATGTCTAGTAGGAACATCCATGACTAAAGCAAAAGATATGAGCTTAATGTTGATCATTGATATAGTGCAATTGAAATACGAAAATATTTGATTGAACCACCTTATGTTTGAACACAATAGCTCATGTATGCATATCCTTAATGACTTGAATATAAGTTTTATTAACTTCTTTATTTTCTATAACACTCCAAAGTACTTCACTTGGAGCTTTCACTACAGGAAAATTGCTCATTACCAGAGAATTTTCCAGTCGATTTTCGATGGACTATTTTCTAGTGGATTCCCCGACGAATTACGATAAAATATTTTTTACTAATTTTCAAGTGAATTTTAAAATTTTTTTGAAAAAATTATATATTCATAATTTAATTAATTTACAATTTTATAGTTTATTTTAAATTTAAATATATTTTTTAAATTTATTTAAAATTTTTAGTTATGTATTATTATATTTAAATATAAAAGTGTTTGCTTAATAACACAATTTCTTCCAAAACAAAGTGGTTGAGTACTTGAAATCGGCGCCACAGCGCGGGATGGGCGCAGGAAGGCAGTCGGGCAGTGCGGGGAGGACGGGCGTCCGGGTAGGCGGTAGCTAGCTGTTAGCTTCAACGGGCTTATTTCGGAGGTTTTTTCAGCATGAAAAATTTTTCGACGAATTTTTTTTCAATGGAATTTTTTTGTGACGCTCATTTTACCGTCGAAAAATTTTCAACCGGAAACTTTTCAAATCTGCCATAACTTAACAATTTTTCGATGAAAAATTCGCCGGTAATATGTGATTTTCATGTAGTGTTTATCATATGTTTTTTCCTAAATCAATAAATATCATATGTAGATCTGCTTACTCTTTCTATACTTATCCATCAAATCTCTTTAAAAAAATATAGCTTCCATAATTAACTTACCCGACATGAATCCAAATTGATTTTGAGAAACATTAACTTATCTCCTCCGATCCATGCATCACCTTTATTCTTAAGATTAAATAAGAACCAACACACTCACTTTCCACTCTTCTGACATCATTTTAGTTTTCAGAATAATATTAAAAAGTTTAATAAGCTAATTAAGTTAATCCAAATTTTAAAATAACAATAGTAATAATAATATTTTTTAATAATTTAACAAAATGTTCCAAGTTGATCCAAATTTTGGACCATGATAGTTCCAATGTTTTGGGTGGTTGATGCAAATTGAATTTTTCATATTTATGTGGTTTTTTAAAATAGATATCCTTACCTAAATTTTTTCTTTTAAAATTTTTATTGCTCTCTACTACTTGGGATATTTCCTTTTTTTTTTTGTTTGTAAGAAATGGTGAGCAATAATTGCCGAGTATCCGGCTCGAATTCATAACCTTGAAGATAGAATATTTTTTAAAATCAATTAGTCATGCATGGGGTTCTTTCACATTTTAGTATTCTACTTAATCCATGAGTTCAATCAAACTTTGTGGGAATAAAAGTTGAATTTTCACACTCAAAATTCTAAGTACCTTACAAGTTACAATCATTCACCAACTAAATTAAGTTTCAATGGAGACATCTAAATTAAGGAAATTGAAGGAAAAAAAAAACTTTGTGCAGTACAGTTCCAAAGTCAGCAACCTCTTGTTTGTTATTACATAATAGAAATAGATTGTAGAATCTTAAACAAAGCCTTACAATAATAGATATAAAGTTAGCTTTTCAACATCTTCCATTTTCTTCATTTTTTCCAACGTCAAAGTTATTGCAATGATACAAAACTATATACTATCATATAAAATCCCATCGCATTATGTGTCTGCATGTTAACTATCATTAATTAGGTTGTTTGGGATGGCTTTCTTAATGCTTTTTAAAGCAGTTTTCTAGCACTAAAAAACTACTGCTTTAGGAAGTAGTAAGGAAACCGTCTCAAACGAAGCCTAAATATCTCCAGATTTTTTGTCATTCGTAGCAGCCATTAATGTGTTCCGAGTTAGAACAAGAAGCTGATTCACTAAACTGCGATGCCAATAACTTCTCCACCATCTTCCAGTCAATTGAGTTGCTGGTTGCATGAGAACCTTTAGCCAGCAAATCACTTGAAGATGAGAAGCCTGCAGGGTTCTCAAGCTGTGGGATCGCAAAGACATTGTGGCACTCCTTTGATTCATTTCCAATTCCAAATCCATGCAATGGTTCATAGCTAAAGCTTGCGTTTGTTTCCATTTGAACAATTTCGTAATGGTTTTGATCAGCTCTGAGGAAATAGCTTGGATTGTTAGTGCTGAAGCAGTGTCTTTCATGAATTGGACTTTGTTTTTTGAATGCTCGGCATACTACCCAACCTTCTTCCTGCAATTCATTCATGGCGTGTTGATCGATCACATTATGCACTTGAAAATATATAGTTGAAGCATTTGCATAAGATTTGTTTTTTTTTTTTTCTATTAAGTTACAATACAACTATTTCTAGTTAGTAAGAAAACAATTAATATATTTAATGATTACATGATAATAAATTCTGATCTTACAAAATAGTAAATAATAGCCTAGCTGGTAAGAGAACAATCAATAAATGCCATTTTCATGTTTTCATCATCACATGTGATGATCAACGAGTTATTTCAGCCATTTTTTTTGCCTGAAAAAAGTATTTTTTGTTAGAAAAGTTATTTTTGGATAATGGATTTTCGGTAAAAACATATTTGTCACTAAAAATCTTATAGGAAAGAACTTCTGATGAGTGACGAATGATTTCACAACATAAATCAAGGAAAAAAATATATTTTCATTATAGAAAAATCGTTCATTGCAGGCAGAATTTTTTGGTGGAAAATAGTAATTTTATGGCGGATTTGGAAGTTTCCGGCCGAAAATAATCCGACAGTATAAACGGCACAGGAAAATTTTTTCCAGAGAAAAAAGGCAGCCGAAAAGATTTTCGGCGGAAAAAATCTGCCGGAAAAACTATCTTATTGCATTCGATCTGTCGGAAAACCGCTGCAAATTTGCTAGAAATCTGTCGGTAATGAATGATTTTTCTATAGTATGTTTTCCTGTAGTGCATTCTCTAATAGTAGAATTTCATAATATCTATTTGATAAAATTTCCAAATTACTATTTATTGCAAATCTTTTAACCTTGCAACACAAAATAAAGTAAGAAGATTTGATTTCTCTCTAATTATCATCATATTTGTCCAAAGTACTACTTTCAATGACAGATTGTCATCCAATTTATTAAAAATCATTCAAAATGAATTAATTGAATGATACTTAACTGTTAAAGAAACCAAAAAGAACTACTAATGAGATTGAGTTGATTAATTTGCCTGAGAATTAGGCGCTAGTTGATCACTTGAATGAAGGCGATACTCATGCATGATCCAATCTGACTTTCTACCATTTGGTGCTCGGCCTTCATAGAACACAAGAGTCTTCCTCATTCCAATTACTTTTGACTTTGAAACTATTTCCTTATCTCTTCCAGTTGCTTTCCAGAATCCAGAAGCAGTGGCCCTATTTGTGCGAGTTCCACTTGGATACTTCCTGTCCTTATGACTGAAGAAATACCATTCATTTTGCTCCTGGTAACCAAATTTGCATCTATCTGTTTGAACAAGGAAAACAATTTGCATCTAAGTTTTATAGTAGTATATGACTACGTTGTCGTTTGTGACAGCTTTCTCTTATTGCTTCATAAAATAATTTTTTATACAAAAATTAAAATTTTGTACTAAAAAACTGCTTTAAGAAGCAGCAAAAAAATCTTCCCAAATGAAATCTAAGTAGACGTTTTATGAGCTGATTCGAGCAAATTTCCTTCTTCAAATCGGGTGTCATATTAGTAAAACACAACTACAACTACAGTTGGAAAAAGAAAAAGAAAAAGAAAAAGAAAATTGAATGATACATTAGTAAAACACAAGTAAAAACCCAGTTATCTTAATAGCAGAAGCTAGAAATATTAATCACTCGTTGTTGTTATATATTGAAAAATACTTGAGTAGTTATAACAACAATTATTAATACTCTCTAAGCAAAATATTTAAATATTAATTACGTTGGAGCTCCCATGGCTCAATTTTATAGAGGTCTATGTCAGCTATAATCTCTATATCAATCCTCTGAGAAGAAATTTTTCTTGTTAGGTAGTAACCCACAAGCTCTTCCTCTGTTGGGTGGAATCTAAAACCTGGTGGGACACAGGATTCCACTTCCATTTGCTGGCTTCACCTGAAAGAGTCAATACAGCACCAAACAACTCAGAAGGTGGCATATAACGTCGGTAACTTAATTGAAAGAATTCCAAGCACAATAAGAGATCTTGGAGATCTTGAAAAGTATTTACAGCACAAACTATGTATGTTAAATGAAATAACTAAAAAAAAACATCACAAAAGATACAAATTTAGGTTTCGTTTGGGACAGCTTTCGTGCTGCTTTCTAAAAGTCTTTTTAGTACAAAAATCTCAAATTCAAGAGAATTTTGTACTAGAAATCTATTTAGAAAGCAAGAAGAAAGCCGTCCCAAACGAAGCCTTAATGTAATTCATAGATTAGTTCTTCCATAGTATGTGTCCATAAATTTTACTTCCAGAAGGTTAGGGCAACAAACTAAATAGAATAACATGACATTTGTCCTCAGAAATAATCTACATAATCAAAATATTTGTAATCTGCTGGTTCTACAGACATTCAACAAAAATATCCAAGTGAAAGAAGCTAAAGTGGAAAAATTCATGTAGATTACTTTCAAACTGCTGCATTTCCTTCTTGTTTTTACCTTTTTTGCTGCCTAGCTATATCCATGTGAATGAGACAGCCATTATCCAACCACTTTCATAGTTTTATAAAAGCAGCCATTTCTTTTGACTTCTGTGGTGCAAGCCTGCTCATATCTCTTTTACTGCACTCCATGTTCAGACTGAAAGAACCATCTCAATGAAGAAGAATACGAAAGAGATCCTTATAAGTGATAAATCTATCTCTCATCCCTTTTGCCAGTCAATTTATTGATCACAACAAGGAAGCTTTTAAACAACAAATTAATCAAGTTTAAAGGATTAATCACATATTAGAAAAGTTTTGTTCAGAAAACTTGTTTGAATCGTTCATGTTAAATAAATATTTCTCAAAATTGTATATATTAAAGAATCATGAAAATGTAATGTAACATTAAATATGGATCCAATTCATGAACTTTATGTTCAAATTGCAGTGTAAATTAAAATTATTTTACTTTTATCAATGGATGTTTAAATTGAACTATAGCTTACAAGCAAGAAATTGAAGAAATCCTAATGAATTTTAAGAATTATGAAGAATATAAAACATCTTGCAAAAGCTCACCAAATTAAGTTGCCAAACTCCGTAGTTCTCTGTGACCAAGCGAAGAGAGGGATCCAGAAAGTTTTTTTTTTTTGGAGAGAGAGATCTGAATAAATATTGTAAGAGACCAGAGAAAGAAAGAGATAACAATGTTGTTTGGACGATGCAGTGGACTGATTGACGGATATAAATTTGGAAGAGTGTAGACATATACATTTATATATACATGTAAAGAAAAGTTAGAGCTGTAGCCATTGATTGCGCGTGGGTGGGGGTGGCAAGAAGGAAGAAAGAGAGGTTTAGAGAGCGAGAGAGAGAGAGAGAGAGAGAGAGAGAGATTTGGACGGCGTGACAGCAAAATATCCTTACGCCACCACTTCAAACACACACACTTTCTCTCTCCTTCCTCTTTTTATCTCAATACACTGAGTTGCAATATATTTCCTTGATTACTTTGCTTGTTTAATCCATGATATATAACTATTTTAGCCGACCTTGCAGATGTGTAGGCTCTTGCGTTCTGCCACCTGATGCAAATAGCTCATATTTACTTGGGTTATTTGTATAATTTTTTTTTTGTAATTTGGCAAATTTTATTAAAAAATATTTGTATTTTTTAAATTTTAAAAATAAAAAATAGTCAAAGCTATTTTTTCCCTTAAAATTAAGGTAAATAACCATACTTTTGTGACAGCTTTTTGAAATCCCAGCATTAGTTTGATTTGCTAAACAAAGGATCTAATAGACTTGAAGTGTTTTGAATTATTTGGATGAGTGTAAAAAAAATGCAAGTGATTTTTTTTTTTTTAAAGCTTGAAGTAAAATGACTACAATATGAAGTAAAATAATAGTATTGGCCGGTAACGATGACGACGACAATGTGGTGGCCGGCTGCAACAATCGATAGTGGCGGGCACTAATGGCCGGTAATGGCCGGTTGGTGGCGGCGTAGGGTGGCGCAGCAGTCAGTGAGAGGCAAGTGTTTCAAATAAAAAAAAAATATTATTTCTCACAGATTTGAGCTGTAAAAAACTTTTCTTAGAAAAGAAAAATGTGACTAAAGATCAAATTTAGTAATCTAACTGGTCAAGTTATCACAAGCGGTTCGGTCACATTTTTTTGGGCCACTGTTGGTGTAGAAAGCAAGTCATCTAACTGGAATTCTCTCTATATGTTAAGTGCAAGGCATTCAGATTATGTGGCAGTATGGTTTGTATCTTAGAGGCCAAGCCAACCATGTCTGCAGAACAAAGCCTAATAAGTGTAAAAAAGAACTAATAGAAAGCCAACCAGCTTTGTACTTTCTAGCAAAAGTTCATTAAATTATATGAGGAAAAGGGGGATGGCACTGAAACGTCAACAATACCTTTGTTTTTTCTCTGTAAGCAAGTAGAATTTGAGTATGTTTGTATTGTTCATGCAACTCATTTTGATATGTTGATTTTAGGTTTTGATTATTAACTAAGAGTTCCTGATTTTAAAGTTTGCATATGTGATTTGTGTGAGAGCTTGCCATATGTCTCAAATGTTCCTTAAGAAAATTAAGTATCGTTCAGCTCGACTTGTTAGGTGAATGAGTTATTATTATTATTTTTTCTATTTCATCCTTAAAGTTATACACGTCTCAATTATATTTTGTTTACCCTCAATAAAGAGTTTGGCTCTGCCCCTGATTATATATGTTATGGGCTAGAATATACACAGTGATAGAGTTGGAAAATTTTCGTCTCAGCATTGTATGGATATCCAACACATGTACACATGCAGAAGAAAAATGTAACACCTGAATTTTTACGTGGAAACCCTGGAAAAGGGAAAAAACTACGGGGCCACGCCTAGTTGAAAGGATTCAACTAGTATTTGCTTAGATTACAAGTGGCTGACTCATCCATGCAATTAAGTACAATCAGATTACAATAATTAACTCATGGGTTGAAATTCAGTTATAAATGGAGATCGTAATTCCGGCGACGTTTGGTGGTCGAGCGGAAATCTGGCTTCAATTGACGGTCGGGCAGAAATCAGGCATCAGTTGGCTGTCAGGCAGAATTCCAGTGTCAGTCGGCAATCGAACATAACTCTGGCGGCAATCGGGCAGAACTCCGGCGTCGGTCGGTTGTTGGGTAGAACTGTGACGTCGGTTGGCTGCTGGGTGGAAGTCCGATGGTGGTCGAGGAGTGGTGGTAAGAAATATCTCTTCCTTCTCTTCGTTTCCTTCTCTTCTCTTCTCTTCTTGCTTGGGTCCCCTCTTATGAGAAATGTGGGGTCTATTTTCTGAGAGTGACATGACCATTAAATAGTAGGGAGATCAAGAATAAATTGGGAGTGATTTGAATGAATGACTGAAGTTGAATCCCTTGATCATTGACCGTTTATTAGGTTCGTATTTTAGAGATGTTCAATACGATTGTAAGTTGGCTGAAATCGGAGTTCAGACGACGATCTCCAATTTAATTTTTAAAGTTTCCCACTTTATTTTTATCTCAAGTTTCGCGCTTATTCATATTCGTTTCGTTAAAGATTGGTACTATCTTATAAAGATATAGGAATTTAAGGTAACTACATAGAACAAATAACTTGATTTTCTTAAAGCCCCTCTCTTATGTGCCCGTCCTTGATGGGTTCTTAATTTCTTATTTGTGTATAGTTAAACGTGGATTTAAAAATAATCATGTAATTAATTAGTTAATTAATGACTAATAATTTTCTATTAGTATATGAACTACTTAATTAATTCGTTGGTTCATGGGGATCTCCTTGCCTTGAAAGCTGTTAAAACTAGGGCTGGCAAAATCGGATCGCAGGGTTTGGGTCGAATTCAAAATTGACCCAACACAAGTTGACCCTATTTGAATCCGACCAGTTTTTACAAGCGGATTAGATATTTCAACATGGACCAGACCTGTGTGGGTTACCGGGTTGACCCGACTCTACTTGATGCGGTCACGCAGGGAGACGCGACGCGAGCAAAACGATCAACGTTGGTAGAGCGGTCATTACAATTATTCCAGGTCATTTCGGAGTTTCTGGGTAAAACCAAACCCGACCCGATTTTTGAAACGGGTCGGTTTGTTAAACCCGAACCCGATTCGTTTCACAAACAGGTTGATCATAACCCGAAATTTTTTGGTCGGGTTTCAGTCGAATTTTTCGGTCGTGTCAAATATTGACACCCCCTATTTAAAATATAAAAAAATATACATATTCTCATGCTTTATGCGATTGTAATGTTTTATATTAGTTATGCGTTGTACTAAAGTTAAAAAATTAGGGCGAGTAATAACTCGTTTGTGCGGGACCCAAAGGAAAATTTTACTCATAAATTGTGGATACTGTAATAATTGTATAATATAATTAAGGTTTTTGAATAGAGTCTTATAATATTATATTATTAGAAAAACGTAAATAAGATTTTTTTTGGCACTCCAATCAGGAAATCTATCAATGAGGTACAAATCTTGATATAAGTTATTTTTAAAATTAATTTTAGGATCATATGGAGTCTAATTTCAATGAATTTATTGTTGAACTGAACATCTTGATGAGATGCATCCAATGATATCAAAGGTGATTTGCTTTGTAACACTTATTGTTTTTTAATCTAACTAATTAACTTGACTTTATATAAATTCTTGTTTAATCTTAATTTAGTTATGAAATATGAATTATGTTGTGAATGAATTACCTTAAATATAATTAGAATTAAAATAGAGTTGTGGGCTCCAAATATTAACGCCTCGGCCTCTCCGCATCCTCTTTTTCTTTTTTCGAGTCGTCGAGGAGAGTTTTAACAAGTAAGTTCCGAAGAAATTTTTAGAAGACAAATTGGGTTTTGAATAAGAAATTACCCAGAGATTTAACTCTAATTTTGCGAGGACTTTATGATCTGAGTTCAAGTTTTCTATAGGCGCAAGCCGCTATTGTTAATTACCCCCCTCCTGATAACGAGAGAAAACTTTCGATTAAAGCTAGTCATCGAACTAATATGTACTATTCGGCATATAGTAGCAACATGTTTAGTTTAGGTATATGAAACATTAATATCAGTATGGTTTATCACGGTCCCTAGTCTACTTAGTCAAAGGAGGTAGTCGACCCAATCTGACAAAAGGATCCTTGTTGGTAGCCAGGGATTGCTTCGTCAAATGGTACATTGTAGATCTTCGATGAATGTTTGTTTACATGGAAAAATTTGAAGTCACCTTAATTAGCTAACATAGGCTTTATTCCATAGAGGTCATATCATATTGATCAATTACTCAAATATTTAGGGGAACATACGTGCTTTGACCATGACCATAATTTAATGGTGTCATTTAGCGATAGAACTACCCGTTTAGAGGGTCCCAATTATAACTCTTTACCGGTGGTGCCATTTGGTAGTGAAATCATCGATTAGAGGACACGTACGACGTCCTTACAGGTAAGAGATAATTTGAAAATGAATTATAGTGATATTATTAACAAAATATTTGCTCTTTGTGAGCAAAAATGTTTTTCAAACTTGTCCACCTTTGTAAAATGTTACAAAGGGTGAATGGGTGTTTTGCTTTAAGTTTTTGATATTTTTATTTCAATTTTAAATATTTTGGTGATCTTTGAGTTTTGAATTTCCATGAGAATTTGAGAGAAATTTTGAATGTTTGAGGTCCCCACTAGTGAGATTTTCTTTCAACATGGTACTTATGGGCAATTAATTTTGTTGGTTGAACCCTGTCGACTCTGCCTATTTGTCGAAAGAGAATCAAGTTTATTGTCAGCTTTAAGCCTTTATTAATGAGTTTTACTTGTAATAGATCTTTAATGCTTAATATGAATGTATAAAATAAATATTCTAGTCAATATCGCAATCGTATATTTGTTTGATAGTTTGAGCCATGTCGACTCCTATCCGTTTATGTAGAAGGATCGGATTCAAACTTAGATTCATTTCTTGACTTGCACAATATTCTCAGACGTCACGTATGTGTATACAACATGTTCATCGGGGCCAATGGGGGTAATCATACTTTAATGCATGAGGGACTTTTTTAAATGTTTAGATATAATTATTTGTGCTAAGTTATTATCTCTAAAATTTGCTCAAAATTTTACTTGAAGCTTGAGAGACGTCTTCTATCCCCTTGTACGAGTGTTACAGATTCGGTGGCATGGCATTTAATCTCATTCATTAAGCATTGACGATCTAGTTTAGCTCACTTCATCTTCTGCATTTCATTATCATTTTCTTTAATATTCAACTTGCGGGAGTGTATTTCTGTATGAGAATACATTGTATGATGCATTAGGAGTCTTCCACCTAACACTTGTAGGTGATCTCATTTATTTAATGTGCCAACCTAGCCTCACAAATTTACTGCCTTGCTTTATCAGCGGCCCATAATTTTTACTATGAATTCCCCACTTCTGTTTGCAAGTGAATTGTAGCATTACGTTATAGGTCACCCGTTGCTTCTTACGAGTGAGCTGTTGTGCATTGCAATCTTTATTTAATGCTGCTTGTGGTTCAGCGATGTGTATTCACGAGTCACATGTTGTCGTGTATTGGTGAATTGTGCTCAGCACAACCCTTCCAATATTGCTTTTAAACAGATCGTAGCATTGGGCTACGGGTCGCCTGTGGCTTCTAATTACATGCAAGCTGTTGTGTACTGATGAATCTCCTATTGCTTATATAAGATTGTATTTATCACATGCTCGTAATTTTTGCTTGCAGACAGTGTGTCGCACTCGCTACAATCTCCTCACTCAAGCCTGTAAAGAGTCCACCATACTTGCAATACATTTTTTGTCATTGTTTGTAGGCAAGACCGCTGTGTGTATTACAAACTTTCCACTGTCATCTTGGGAAAGTTACACTAAATGCAAATCTTTTAGTATTACTAGCAGGTGTTTGCATGTACTATAGTTCTTCTATACTTTGCTTGTATATAGCACATTGTGTGCATAATGGGTCCCTTATAATGGCTCTTAGGAGTTGGTATGCATTGCATATATGTTTTTTTTTGGCTTGTAGATGATATATTGCATGTGCATTTGTGTTCACAGAGGATCCGTCATTCTTGTAATACATCTATTGTTGCTGCTTGTAGGGAGGTTGGTGTATTCATTTATATGTTAATGTGGGATATCAGATGCGCCACATTCACCGTTGATTTCCATTTTCACTGTGTATTAACCTTCAACATCCATAAGGATTGCAACATATATATAACCTGGCTAGTTATCGATTATAGGAAGATTGTTATATTCACAGCTTATTCACTATTTTCGCTCACCAGCAGATTAGTGCATTTGCTTGTTAGTTAATTGTTGCCGATTACAAGCAGATTATTTTCACCATAACTTTCTTCCTTTTGTTTCTAGTCATGCTACATTCTTCATACATGATTATAGGTAAATCATTGTACCAACAACATGTTTCTTGTTGTCGTTCATAAACAATTCATTATGTGCACTATGTATTTTTAGTTGTTTGATGTGTTTGCGTGCAAATTGGTCTTGTAGCTAGGGCTCCACTATGAGTCTCATGCTTGTTCATTGATTTATATTTGGATGATAATGACATTTGGTATCATTATTTTGGGTTTTATAGTTAACCCTGAATTATTTTGCAATGTGATTAAGAGAAAATATAGTTTCAAGCATTCAATGCTTGCGTTAGTTAGATCCTGGGGCGTCATAAAAGTACAAACAATTTCTCTATAGAGAAAGAGAGAAGAGACTAGGCTATTGACCATTTAGATGAATAAAAATATTTATTCGTATACTTCTTTAACACTCCACAAATTATGAATCGTAAAAATTTAAACTAAATTGCTTTAGTAATACAAAAGTAGCTAATTTTCTTTTAGTTACTTTAAATTCTACTCATTCAAAATTTTGATTGATGCATAGTTAAAAAAAATATTTTCTAACAAAAAAATTACACTTCATGGCAAATTTCTAGTGAATTTAGGTTTGTTGAAAAAATCCTAATCAGAAATATTTTTTTGATGTAAAAAAATATTTGATAGACTTCCGGAAAATATAATACTAAACTAATAAATATTTTCCCAAAACTTTAAAATCAATTATAACTATTTGTTCTAACTAATCATATATAAATCATTAATGATACCAAAGTCATCACTAACTAATATTGTGAATAATTTTCTTAAGTATTCTTAATATTAATAAACCAATTATCAAAAGAAATTTCTAAGATCATTGCTTCATACAACTTCACAAATTAAATTGTCAACATCATCATTCTTTTTAAAAATATAGTTGACATAGCATATCTATGATCTATCATTTAATTAACAAGCAAAAACATCTATGTAAAATTTCTTAAACATGCTTGCATATTTATAATACATGAATGAAATATATGAAAAAAATTCAAGAATATTCAATAGAAAACATAAAGTAAATCCATGGATCAAACTATCCAATCAATTAAAAAGGAAAAATGGAACTTGCACAGAGAAAATAGGAAAACTCCTAGGAGTGGATGGTAATTGGATAAAGCACGACTTTCTTAAGCTTACAATCTATGGAAGAGATGCATCAAGGGAGCCTAGGGCGACAAATGGGTGTTTTCTCGAAAGCTCGCTCTTTCGTTGCTGGCTAGGGTAAAATGAAAATTTAGGGACGGAAAAGGTCGGTTGCATAATAATGCAAGCTCTTACTAGATAAGTAGGTGGAAAATATAGAGAAACTCTAATTAATACTGGAAATCACCGAAAAATTCACCAGCAATTCTACTAGAAAATTTTCTTGATTATTCAATTGCAAACTATTCATGAATTTATGATTGTTAGGGACTCTTTGAGACGACTACAGTATTTTATAAATTTGGTTATGAAGTTATTGTGGAAAAATAACATAATTACTCTGGCTGAAAAAAGTAGCTTTACACCACAGAAATTTTTGAAAAATAATGAAAAAACAATAAGAAAATAATAACCAAATGAAATTGTGATTGTCATTTTAAGATAACATAGTGACAAAGCTGCCCCAAATGGACCCTTGAAGTATCTAAACAAATATCGATTTTATAAAAGAAATTATCTTTCAGCTACTATAAATTTTAAGAAAAAAGACTCTTCAAATCTTCTTTTTTTTCTTCATATTTGGTAGGGGTAAATGCTGATCGATATTCTGATAAAGCTGGCAAGAAGCCAGAGTTCTCAATTGCAAACAGTGACCCTTCTCCAACATTCGAGTGAGTTTGCTCTGAAATCAACGTCGTCAGCTTGGTTGGCGAAGTATGCATGTCATTGCAGCTTGAGATAAGATAAGCACGTGGACAACTAGCTTAGAGAAATGATGTTTTCTCTCTCTCTCTCTCTCTCTATATATATAACATTATACTTAAATTATAAGTTCTTAAAAAATTTATACGTTGACCTACTACTTATATATAAAACCCTCTACATAAAATGCTATAAAAATATCTCCGACTATTCATATTTGACTAATTTAGTCTCAGAGTATCCCATTAGTCTACTTTAATCTTTCGATAGTATAAAATTAATCCAAAATGATCCCTTTGAGATTAACGTGGGTTCAATGTCATATTGAAGGATTAAATTGGGATCAATTATATCATGTATCATAATTATAAAATGAGTGATCATTTTAGATCAATTTTCTATCGTCGATGGATTAAATTTTAGCAACGTGATAGTCTGATATAAAAATACCTCTTCTTTTATCAAAAAGTCGTTACCATAAAAGCATTGATTTATAGTTACAACGTCAAAATTTTCCTAATTAATTTATTGATATTTACAACATCAGAACTTAGTTTTGACTATCAATTACGAGGTTTTAGATTCGAATTTTTTGTATGTGATGTGTGTATGAATTTGCATTAATTGATCTAAATGTACCAAAAAAATTACAGTAATTACTTCATAATGTGGACCATTAAGTACCTGTGAGAAAATAAAACTCCAATATTCTTCTATTTGGTTTATATTTGTGAAGGATTTTCCTTTGGGTGACAACTTATTATGACCATAACAAGTTAACTTTACATGCACAAAATATTTCCCTATTTGAAATCATGAGTACAGACTTGACATAATAAAAGATTACTTGTTGGTTTTTAATTGACATATTTTCTACCAGATAGGAACTTAATATTGGAGAAGCTTATTATGGCTTTTACTTTTATGTTTTTTTTTTTTTTAAAAAAAGAATGTTGTATATCCTAAATCACTCATGTCGAGCTCAAATTATACATTACTAAAAAATCGGATTTTTCACAACACATGTTAGTAGCAGATTTAAAACCGCTGCCAAAACACCATTTTTTTGCATCGGTTTAGCCAGTTACAAATTGCACTGGTTTGAACCGGTGCAAATAACACCGGTTTTAATCCCACTAAACGCCCCACCAATATTAAACATATTGAGAATCCTTAATTTTTCACTTATGCGCGCGAAGTGCTCGGCTCCCCGTCTTCCGCCATGCTGAGTCTCAAGCTGAGCAATCCACTGCCCAGCAGAGCAAACCACTGCCGGAGGAGCACACTTTCAGTCATTACTGTCAGAAACGCCCGTCCGCTCGCACATCGCTCGCATCTTGGTCGGTATTCTTCAGTGTGAGTCTCTTCCCCTTCTTCCTGGCCTCTTCTTCTTCTTCTTCTTCTTCTTCTCATTCTTCATCTTCATCTTCTTCTTGTTTCGTTTCAGTAATCCCTAAAATCAGAAAACATTCAACATACATTGATACGATCGAGACCTTTGAAGGGAACTAATCGATCTGATCTTGTATATTATTGTTGCGTATACATTGATACATTGATACTTCAGCCATTTGGATTCTTGCAAGCAGCTTCATACATTATTGTTGCGTATATCTGTTTTATTTTGTTCCCTTTTCTCCGTTAATAATGCTTTAAAATATATAGTAGCATGTGGCATCCCTTCCGGTTCATACAGAGGCGAATATCAAGAGGGAACCGAAGCAGTAAGGCTATGTACATTAACCGCTCAACAAACCTTTTTTTGGCGAGAGCTTCATATTGGATACACCCTAATCTTTTATTGTAATTTGCGTTTTTTTTTTTTTAAAGATTCATGCAAAGAAGAGAAATATGTTGGAAAAAAAAAAGTCTTAATGATATAGTGCTTGTTAAGTCCAATCACACTTTAAAAAGAACAATCAGTTTATGTTGTATTGATGAAAGTTGTAAATGGATAATCAGGAAAATTGTGGATGCTGGGGAGGATAATTTAGTTAATTAAGGCTTTGTTTGGGACGGTTTTTTTACTTCTTTCTAAAACGGAGTTTTAGTACAAAAATAAAAAATTTTGTACTAAAAATCCGTTTTAGAAAGCAGTAAAAATTCCGTCCCAAACGAAGCCTGAGACTTCCTTGGAGATGAGTTTGGGAGGCGCAAGGTGGGACTATTTGAAAATTTTAGTTCTAATATAAGAAAACTAATTCCCGTAGAAATAAACAAAATAAATTATAAAGTTTCTTTGATAGCTGGAAATTAGAAAGCTGCACTTTGACAAAATAAAAAAAAAATGCAAGAGAGATGATATCAAATAAAAGAACATTTCATCCTTAGTTTTATTAGCGAAACATTAAGCATTTCGTTCTCTTCAATTAATCCGAATTGATGCTAAAAAGAAAATGTCTGAGCGATCAAAGAAGTTCTTAATACATGTGCCCATCGGAGTAGAAAATATTTCTTTGACGTTTCTGACTCCCTTTTGAATATTGAACAACTTATTAAGCCTTTATAAATATTAGTAATAATCTAACAATTGAACAAAATGCAAAACTCATCTTAGGGATAAGCTCTACTCATCAATCATGTTAATATGAAGACGCATCTATCTATAATTCACAAGTCCAAATGATACCGAATGGACCTAGTAAGTTGGCAAATTCTTAATTATTTAAATAATTGCTTACATTATATTTCAATGTATAATGACATTTTTATGGATATTATTGGCATACATTGCATTATTTATTTTTATATATATCTTATAATAATTAGTAGTGGCCATTTGTAAGAAAAATTTTTTTTGAGAATTTTTTGAATATGTTAGAATTTGTTTGAACGTCCTTGGAACGATCTTGGACATACAACTATGCCGAATGTTGGTCAAATATGAACAAATTAATATCTGTTTAATGATTAATATAGCTCTTTCGAATAAACTCGATTAGATTGTGGTAATTAGTTGGTTGGGCCGATTGAGTATGACTCGGCGTAGTTTGCTTGCTTATTTTATTCACTCAATTTTGACTTGGTTTTATGGGGTATTTCAAACAAGATTATGTGAAGTTACGAGGTAATTCTTTGGAATTTCTTTATTTGAATCATGCATAGTTGTAGGTTTTTTAGAAGTTAATGTGTGGTGTTTCTGGCATGAATTTCCTACAATTGTCACCATGAGCAGTGGACATTCAGGTTTTTTTATTTTTTATTTTTATTTTTTTTTAATTCTAGACATTTGTGACGATTTTAACCGCCACAACCTCCCAGAAATGTGGCGGTTTAAACCGCTACAATACTGAAAATAATTTTTTGTTTTGATTTTGGTGGCAGTTATAACCGATGCAAATATGGAACTTAGCTTCGGTTATAACCACTGCTATAACTAGCACATCTTTAATCTACTCCACTGGTCCCAAAACCGGTGCGGAATGTCGTTTTAATGCTGTGCAATCACAGCGGTGATGCAACGGTTTTAAGTCCACCGCAAAGTAAAAAGTAGGGGTTATAACCACTGGGAAAAGTAATAATTTGTGGTGCGATAGCTTTATTTTTTTGGTAGTGAATCCTATCGGATAATAGTGGTTGATCTCAAATTTCAATCAGATCGATCGACATATAGGCTCATCTTATATATATCTGTAAAGCTTTAATGCATATCTCATACAATCATGGAGATATAAGGTTCGTTTGGGATGGCTTTCTTACTGCTTCTTAAGGTAGCTTTTTAGTACAAAATTTTTAGAAAGCTGCTTTAAGAAGTAATAAAAAGTGGTTCCAAATGAAGTCATATACTTTATTTGGGATGGCTTTTTCAATGTTTTCTAAAACAACTTTTTAGTACAAAAAAATTTTGAACTAGAAAATTTTGTACTAAAAAGTTGCTTTTGAAAACATTAAAAAAGCTGCCCCCAAAGAAGCCATAATTAGCATATCTCCTTTTTATGATAAGATTTTACTACACATATACATTTTAATGTAACGTTTTCATATATATAGATCTGCCTCTACTCAAACTTATATGGGGGGTTGTTCAAAGGGCAAGCATAACACCATAGCTTATTATCTCAAGTTCCTTACTTTTTGACAATAAAACATTATAGAGCTCTCCTTCTATCTCAGTCAGCTGATTCCCTCATCTTTTATATTTTCTCTCTCACTCTCGCTCTATTTTTGTACTTTTCCAATCTTTTTTTTTTTGGGAAAATTTGGGGCTTTAGCCCATATATTTCAAGGGTGAAAAAAGGTTACAAGTAAAAAAGTTACATATAAAGGCAAGTCCACATAAGTAGAAACAAAACTTATGCAGAAAAAGGAAATAAACTCCAACTATACCACCTTTTACATATCTAAAGTATAAGATGAAGAACCAAAAACGTGGTAGTTGCAAAAATTTGGATATAAAACTTCAGAAGGATAGAAGCAGGCAGAGCAACAGCTTCAAAAAACCTGAGAGAACGGAGGCCTAAATGAACCATAGACAACAAAAAAGTGAGGCATTAAAGTAAGGCAACACCAAAACGGAGCCAATAGCAGCAATGAGTAAGCAAATTCCGAATTGAACCACAAAGAGCCAATAGAACTCCCCAGCCAAAAGTCTGGACTCAGATTGTAAATTGTCTACGTCGAATTCTCGAAAACCTGGTTGCCCGAAGGCCATCCAAGGGGCCTGCTTTGGGAGTTTCATCATTGTCCAGACAAGGCAATCTATACAGGCATAAAGCGACGGGACAGAAGGACCAAGGAGAAGCATCTGCCAATTTATAATTCTTCTAGCAATTAGATTCCACCATTCCATTTTGAAACTTTTTCAAAAAGAGTCCTTTTGATACAAAGCAGAACTGAGGTAACACATTGAAAATTACCTCCAAACCTCATGTTATTTCTTTCTCTCCAAGTATAATATATAACGCATCCAACAGCAAGTTTATAAAAATTCAACTTCTCAGAATTTTCCCCATAAACGTCAGATAGCCAATCATACAGCTGCATAATAGATGGTCTCGATCAAAAGGAAACAACTGCTCCCAGGAATGAGGGATTTCAAAATATAGAATGAATACGGGCAATCAAAGTATAAATGGGAAACAGATTCAGTGTTAGAATAACACAAATTGCATATTAACGGAACATGAATCTGTCTAAAGTTAAGAGCCACAGTAGTCTTCAAACCCCCCACCAAAGCCAGCCATACAAATACCGTATGCTTTAAAATGTTTTGTTTATGCCAAATCATTTTATACCAACCACAATATGATAACCCAGAATAGTACTCATCAATAAAATGCCTGAATTTATAGTTCTTTTTATTTTTCCAACACAGAGAAGGCCCAGAACTATCCGAAATGGAAATGGCATTAAAGGTGTTTTGTATCAAAGAAGAAAAGTGCCCAAGTAAATTCCAGGTGGCACCAGCCACTAGTTCATGTAAGAAGCAGTCCGACAATGAATCCAAAGAGGCATCCCCAGTGTATTCAAAAAGAGTTAAATTATGACACCAGTGGTCCCAAAGCAGAGAAATAGAAGCATTTGACGTTATATTGAATTTAAAATAAGATTTAGCTTCTAAAGTTGTTTTACATATGAATTTCCAAAGTTTTGAATCATTTTTGTGAGGCGGTTTCCAGGGGCTTCTATATTTATGCAGCAGCCAAGAAGAGAGAGGAGTATAATCATTATACATCCTGAAAATCAAAGAGCAATTGTAAGCGAATTGCATAGCAGAAATGGAAGGGATACCCATACCTCCCTTGTGTTTAGGCTTACAAATGTTGTCCCAAGAAACCATGTTGAGTTTCTTAGAAGAAGAAGTCTCCCCAAAGAACAAGAACCGAGAACTTTGCTTTTTAAAAAACTTATAAACATATTTAGGTAAAATAGATCCCCTAATCCAATAAGCAATAGAGTTTTGGATGGTGAATTTCAAGAACTGTAACCTCCCAGCAAACGACAGCAGATTGGCCTTCCATCCGTTCAACTTCCTGTTATATAAATCCTGAAAGTAGTGAATAATAGAAGATATCACCTCAGTTCTAGTGGAGTTCGGGTTACATGCCATCAGATTAACAATGGATTTAGAACTACCCATTCTTCTTTTGATTTTGCCGTAAAGAAATTTAAGATCATCTTCACCATGCTTGAGCCAGTTCACTTTTGCTCTTTGGATAATCCATGAAGCTTGCATAGAGATAAAATTGGCCAAGGCAGCATTATTAACCTTGTAATCATGATTCAGATTAGAGTTGAGTGGATCAGCTTGCAAGCAATCCAATAAATCACTTTGTTTTTGGTGAAGGGAATCAAGGTGCCTGTTGAAAGATGTGGAAGAAGCCCATTTCTCTTTTTTAATACCACTTTTTAAAACTCTCAAGGAGTTACAAAGATGAATCAGAGGATTGCCCATGCAAGGTAAATTGATAAAATGAAGGAGATGAGCCCAATAATCATCAATATTAGTCCAATAGTTTTTAAATAAAAACCTATGATTAACCCGATTGTAGCAACCCGAATGATGGATAATTGGGCAGTGATCCGAACACGAAGGACTTTGGAAAGAGCAATATGAGTCTGAAAAAGCATTCAACTAGCCATCATTAACAAGGACTCTGTCAAGCTTAATATGAATGTGATTGTCAGGTCTTTGATTAAACCAAGTATATTTGCAACCAACAGAGTGTAAGTCCACAAGCTTATTACTGAAAATCATGCTATTGAAATCTGACAAGTTAGATTGAGAAATGGGTGTGCCCCCCAACTTTTCAGATGCAAATCTGTAGCAATTATAATCCCCAATGAGAGCCCAAGGGAAGTTACCAGACGGGGCAGCTTTAGCAATAGAATCCCATAATTCTTTACGATCTAAACTGCTATTAGAAGCATAAATCACAGAAATTTCCATACGGGGAGAGTTAGCTACCAGAGCAATTCCAGAAATAAATTGAGTAGTGACAAATTTAGGAATAAAATTCAGCTTATCAGCATTCCACTTAACCCAAATTCTCCCAGATTGAGAGAGAGTAAAATTGTTGCAACTCTCTTCGTTGGCAAAAAGAGAGTGAGAAGACTGAAAAAAAGGGTCATTGATCGAGTGAGCATGGACCCTATTCTCCAAGATGCAAACCATATCTAATTTGAAGGAATCAATTAGACGCTTACAGCCCAAAACTTTCTCAGGACGGTTGAACCCCTGATATTCCACGCCGCAATGGGTGGGAGAGACATTAAGAATTGAATTGGATTTGGGGCTTTTTGACCTGCTTCCCCTTAGCAGACTTCTTAGAGACCACATTAGCATATAAAGGTTTAACCTTCTCATTAGCTTTGATGATTTTATCCGGATCCCCTTCAACATTATTTGCTAACATGACATTGACTGGCCCTACTAATACATTAGTTTGGACATTATTGTCTTCCTCGATGTTTAAGACTCCAAATTTGTTTGGTGAAATGATGCCTTTTTGCTGTTGACTATTTTTGGGTTGTGTACTGTTTGATGAAGAAGAGGCAGCCTCTTGAGGTGAATTAAGATTCGGAATATCAGTTGCCAGGTTGTCATCCGAGAGTGGAAATTTCGAAGGAGAAGAACAGGTTGGTGGATTGTGTGGTTTGGGGGAATGAGGCTGGTACAGAGAGGTCATCCCCTCATTAGTTTCCACATGAATTGGGGATATATTGTCTAAAACGGTTTTGTTAGGCTCAGAGCTTATGGGATGAACAACATTGATATTAGAAGGCTCAGAATTTATGGGCTGAACAGCCATCTTTTCCGGGATAGTAGAGGAAGTCGGGTTTTTAGAGAAAGAACGGTAACGAGGTTTCCTACTTTTGCTTCTTCCACGCTTAGAATTCCCATCATTCGCTTGAACAATACGATCCTTTTCTGGAATAGTGGGGCATGAAGTAGTTAAATGCATTAAAGACTTACAGTGGGTGCAGGGATACGGTCTCCATTCATATTGTACTTTGAGGCAAACTATGTCCCCATCCAAAGACACATTGATCTCCTCCGGGTATGTGGCATTACGATCAACCAAAACACATATGCGAGCATAGGTCAATATGGTTTTTTGCTCTGTCAAACTATCGGCCGCAAGGGGAACACCAATATTGCTTGCGATACGCGAAATACCCTCCGAATTCCAGCAAGCAAGAGGCAGGTCGTGAATCTTCACCCAGATAGGAACCGAAGAAAAATCTTCCTTAGTGGGAGTGAATTTTGGGTGCCACTTTTGCAAAACAAGCGGTTTCCCAAGCAAAAACCAAACTCCCCTTGACCAAACCATCTCAAAGTCTTCACTGCAAGAAAATTTTAAAAGGAAAAACCCATCATTTAATGAAAGCAACTGCACCGAACCTTTTAAACTCCAAGTTTTTTTAATTGCTCAGAGTAGCGCTTCATAATAGGGACGACTCCCTATTGAGTAACCAACGAGACAGAGTTTCCAATCTTCACCACCTTGCTGAAGCTTGTCTCCCGAGAAAGGGATAACCTCTGGCTCTGATGGGAAATGAGAGAAACTGAAAGCTTTGGGAGTATTATTCTCATACACAAATACCTGGCTCCAGTCTTTCGGGGAAGAGCGAGCTCCTCCACCAGAAGAAGAGGCAAGTGGGGGGAAATTAGTGATGTGGAGAGAAGACTCCATAGTAAGGTGGAGGAGAAGAGAACCTCCGGCAGAGCCAGAGGTAGAGGAAAGGGGAGAAGATCAGCAGAGAGCAGGAGTAGGGAGAAAAAACCCTAGCCTCTCCTAATCATGTGTGCCAATTTCATTCACTTCACTTTTCCAATCTTGAGTAAGGCATAAGTAATGCTCACAGACAAATTTGAATTCATCAAATATTACTATTGAAAATCACAAAAAAGCCTTCAAGGACTTGCTATAGAATCGGCAAGCTGCAGGCCACTGGTAAAATTACTCAACCATAATACGTGTATTGCAGCTTCATAACAACCAATGAACTCTGTCTCCATGTAGTATTTATTCAATTATTATATTCTAAAGTTTCATTTGAGATATATAGTTTTCTTATTACTTTTTAAAATAGCTTTCTAGTACAAATTTTTTTTGAACTTAAACTTCAGTACTAAAAATCTGTTTTAGAAGGTAGTAAGAGAATTATCCCAAACGAATCCTTTATGTTCTCCAAAACACAACTCTAGCAAGAGGAAAACTATATCTTGAAGTAGACATCCTTATGTTTACACATTAGAAAATTTTGATTATGATTAAAAAATCTAATGTGTAAGGGCATTTCCAACCGAAAAATTCATTTTTTACTTCAAAATGCGTTAATACACTAAAATGCAGTAACTTGTCTTCAACCAAACTCTATTTTCTAACGCCAAAAAAAGAATATTCCTAGTATATACTTTCTCATACTTCATTTTATATAATTTTTGAATTAAAAAAATGGAGGGAGAACAATGTGACGTCAATATTGGCATCGTACTATTCTTTTTTTTTTTTTTTTGAGAAAATGCATATAGCATTAAATAAATAAAAAAACTATTACAAACTAGCAAAGAAAATCTAAGCCATCCTTTAAAAACAGTAAAAGGAAGCCTTTATTGGAAAGCAATTTAAGCATATTGAAGATATTCAAAATAGTAGAAATGTCATAATGAAAATAAGATCCTCTACTTATCATTTTAAACCAATTGGGGTGGACGGGATACCAAAGATTAAACAACCAAAAAGGTTGATTAGTATCCCATAATTTTCGATTAAGTAAAAAATAAAAGGTAGAGAGATACTTAGTTTCCATTTGTCTAGATCCTATTTTCAAATACCAACATATGTTTAAACAAAATCTATAAAAGATAAGATTGCTAAACAAAGAAAATAACATGAAATGCAAACAATAGTCATCCGCCGAGCAAATAACTTGAATCTTCACAGCAGAGCCCTACATGGGGTCCTGGTTGGGTACCCAGTGGGTACCCACGCTCTGCGCTGGGGGGCTTTGCCCACCCACACCCACCTATGGTGACTTTCCGGATGTCATACCCACCCACACCCACCCACTTTCCAAGCTTATTGAATGCAGTCTGCCATAGAATAATGGCCTTGAGATTTTTTGACATTTTCTCTGACTGCAAACTTTCAAGACACATATCAAAATTTATCATGGTCGTGACGCAGTTCAGTGTTGTGCACTGTGTAGTAAGGATTATTATAATATACTGCATGTGTATGATGATTAGTAATGTAAATTGGTTCTCCTCTGATGTCGAGTACCCACCCATACCCACCCACGAGGCTATGGGCGTACCCATACCCACCCATGCCCATTGGGTATGGGTGGGTACGTGAGTGGGTGTGGGTATGGGTACCCAATGCAGGGCTCTGCAGTTCACAGCTCCACAAATTTTGTTATGCACAAGCTTCATCACCTTCACCCAATTCACAAACCGGCCTTCAAGTCCTTCCTAAATATAACCATGTCATAAAGTAAGTGATGAAGAGGGTCCAACACTTTCACCAAGAACACCCATTTTCCTTCCTCTAAGGCTCTTTTTGATAGGACCAAACAACTTCAACTCCTTATTAATTTTTTTTTTATGATGCACCGATTTGGATGGAAGATGGAATTAACCATCTTCTATCAATTCTTTCCTGCTCTTCACATTATCAAAAGGAGTGGCTGAATTCTGTTTTACCCTTTCTTGCTCTTGAATACTTGCCAAAAATTCCTCAAACTATTTTCAAATCCCAATCAGCTTCTACTTCAATCACATCTTCTTTATCTATGTTTTCAACAACCACTTTACCGAAGAAATTTCCATTAATTTCAACATCTTTTTCTCCCCCAAGCTCCTTGTGAGTAGAACTTGATTCCGGTTGTAATCCCACACCAAAAACTCCAGCATTAGTGTCTATCTCTCCATCTTCTAATTGTTCCCGAAATTCAACAACATAAATGGATTTTTTAGACAAACCTGAATCTGGAACTTTCTCCTCCATGACCGAGCCATCCAAAACTGAATGTATCCCATCAGCTTTAGTTTGCATTATTGATTCTTCAGCATCCAATCTGACCACTTCCTCAGCAAAAAACTTGAGAAAGAAGCTTAAATTTATTACCTGAGGTTAGTTCAGTAGGTGCCTTCTGATTCTCCACCACAGGTTTTAACTCAGATTTCTTTACTTGAATGTTCTTCATTCTTCTATTCCTTTTAAACTTCACTTGCATCCAAGGACCATAAATATGTTGAGAATCTATCATATCTGATTTTTCCTTCAATTTCAAATCAAAACCTGATTCAGGTTTATTAGAATCCCTCCATATTTTCTTTTGAAGTTCATTTACAACTATATTTCCAGCCTCTTTAGGAATTTCTGAACTCATCTCAATTTTGTGACCTATCTTGCCGCAATTGTAACAAAAAGAAGATATTTTTTCATATTCAATTTTTTGAAAAAATTTCCCATTTAAACCTTCAATCCAAACTCCACAAGGTAATTTAGAGTCTAGATTAATTCTAACACATGCTCTAGCAATTTCACGTCTTCCCCGTTTAAACATTTTTCCATCCAATAACAAAGGAACTCCTATCTTTGAGACGATCTTAGTAACATTAATATCGTCCCAATAATGTAAAGGCAAATGTGGCAACCGAATCCAAATTGGAGAAGATAGCCCTTTCAAGGATGTTGGATTAAATTGAGGTGTCCATTTATCCATGCCTATTATGTGTCCTCCCACATACCAAGGACCACCACTCAACACTTCTTCCATAATTTGAGAAGATTGAAATGAACACAAAATCCAATCAAGTCCTAATGCAGTAATATGAAAACTCCCAAATTTATCCCACTGGCGCCTTAATTCAATGCTACAAAGAGAGAAAGGAATTCCTCTCCCAAACACTTTCACCTCAAGGGATTTCTGAAGCAATTTGACATTTTCAGACACCTTATTCATATTAAGTTTTACTACCTCCGAATCAACGTATTCTATCAAATCTGGATAGATTGGATTCACTTTGATATGCTGGTTCTTAAACCATACATTTACCGAACCTATATTGCCTTGATTCGGTAAAGAGATTTTATCGTTCACCTTTTGATTAACAATTCCAGAATTCGTACCATCATCATTCTTTGACTTATCCAATTTAAAATTCAAAATTTCCTAATTATCTGCTTCAGCCAAAGGTAAATTAGAAAATCTGTTTACCTTCAGGTTACACCCGATGGATGATGAAGCCTCTGAGTCGTTTGCCGCTGCACCCAACAGATTCTTTGAAGGAGAGGAAAGTGACACCGACACCTTCTTCTTTCCCATAATCTCCAAGGTTTCTTTTCCTTTGCCCAATACCGAAACAGCATTGTTGTTCGAAATTAAATGACCTTCCTTGATCACCAAAGGCATTTGCTTTACCCAGATTTCCTAATTCCTGAAGCTTCTACCTTTGGATTCACCATGAAATAAATCACTGGGAAGCACGACAGAATGGAGATTTGAGGTATTTCGGTCATCAGGAAAGGATGACCGGCGACCCTCCGACACCTTACAAGCCTAACCAGGAAAATAGGATCGGAAAAAAATTTTGAAAAACAAAATTTTCTCTTACTAGAACTTCGAGAGCTTCTCTCTCATTTGAAAGCTCTCCAAAAGTTAGAATTCAAAAGTTGTGGAGAACACAGCTCACCTTGGCCTGTTGGTTGAGAGCTTATGCTTCCAACTAAGAGGTCTTGGATTCGAGTCTTTGTGTATGCATTGTGTGTGTGAGTTTGCCTTAAATGGCCTAAATGTCCCAAAAAAAAAAGTTGTGGAGAAGTGTTTCTCTCGATCTTTCTACCATAGTTTTTTTATAGCGGGAAAGAAATCACAAGGCATCGCACTATTCACCTACGCTGAAATAGCGTCAAAATTGCCGCTGGGTTGGAGCGATGGAAAAACGGCAAATGGTTGTTTTCCGTTCCATTGGAGATGCCCTAAAAGTTACTAGGTGGAACCCTTCCCTGGTGTAAGATTTATACAATAGTTTGTGTAATGATTCATAGTAAGTACTTATAACGAAAACATGTAAGCTCAACTTCTTCCCATTCTCCTCTCTGCATCATTAAAGTTGCTCGTGTCGATCCTATCCTTCTCTCATTTTTTATTGTGTTGATAAATACATCTCCATGCTATGATTTACCTTAACGAACAGTGATCAACCTCTAACAACTTTTTTGGTTAAAAGCTACGTCAATTTTAGAATCTATTTGTGATTATTGTAACTTTTTATAATGATAATTGTAAAGTTTATAGAGGAAAAATAACTTTTTTGGATGCTGCCATAAAAAGCAATTTCATTGCATATAAATTTCCTAGAAATAGTAAGAAAGCGGTATCCAAATAGAATTGTGGTTGCTATTTGAAAAACAAAACAGTCCAAAACAAACCCTTAGTCTCAAATTAATCGCACTACTCCCCATCGTTGCACGACCACGCCCCTCTTTCATGCCACCCCTCTACATTGCTCTATTCCTTGCTATCATCCTACCCCACACTCTTTTTTACTCCTTTGCATCACCATACTCAATTTAATGAGAGGTTTGATGGAGAATTATAAGAATAATATGGAGGATCTACATATGTTATTTATTGATTTAAGGAAAATTTATGATAAAGTTCAAGAGAAGTGTTATGGAGAGTTTTAGAAAATAAAGAGATTAATATATGCATGTAGAAGCTATTACTTGTGTTTAAATACAAAGAAGTTGGACAAATTATTTTCCTATTTCAGTTGGATTGTGTCAAGGATCAAATTTAAGCATGTTTCTTTTTTGCTTTAGTCACGGATGTTCTTACTTGACATTTGCAGGAGGATGTACCCTGATGTTTGATTTTTCTTGATGATATTATGCTTGTTGATAAAACTAGAGAGGGAGTTAAAGGTAAAGTTGAATTATGGAGGTCAACTTTAGAGTCTAAAAGTTTTTATTTGAGAAGATGTAAAACCGAATACATTGAGTATAATTTTAGTAGTGATAGATCTAATAGGATGATTGTGACTTTGAGATATCAAGACATTAATAAGAGTAAATATTTTAGATATATCGAGTCTATTGTCCAGAGTGGTGAAAGAGATGGAGATATTATTAGTAGATCTCAAGTTGAATGGTTAAAGTGGAGGAATACATCAAGCTTGTTGTGTGATAGAAAAGTACCCCTCAAACTTAAGGGAAAATTCTATAAAATGGCGGTGAGACATGTAATGCTTTATGGCATAGAATGTTGGCCATTAAATGAGATAAAAGCATACAATTAAGTAAAGTGTTGCATATATGAGTATGCTTAAGTAGATGAGTCACTACAGGAAAATCACTTATTACTGGCGGAATTTTCCGGCGGCTTGCAGGCGGTCAGTTTTCCGGCGTCTTTCCGGCGGATTTCCGGCGGCTTCCCGACGACATTTTTCCCACAAAATTTTCTAGCGGCTTCCCGACTCTTATAGATAGAATGTGAAACGAGCATATACATGAAAAAGTTAGAGTATGTAGCTCCAGTGGCAGATAAGATTAGAAAGAGTCGCCTCAGATAGTTTGGTCACATAAAACGCCAGCCTTTGAAGACCCTATTAAGAGAGTAGACATGTTAAATGGGTAGATGTAGACCTAAAAAATCTTGGTTAAAAAATATTAGAAATGACCTTTTATATTAAATTGAAATGAGAATTTGATTCTTAATATGACATAATGGAGAAAAATGATTCATGTAGCCGACCCCACATAGTTGGATAAAGGCTTGATATTGTTATTATTGTTATGGCATCAAGCCTTGTTCCTTTAAGTGGTTTTATTAAAGATACGAGCATTATCATCTATTGGACAATTAAGGTTTCGTTAAAATTTTTAAAATAAGTTTTCAGTATATATAATTTTTTTTTGTTGAATTAAAAATTTTTGTAATAAAAAGTTGCTTTGGAAAGCAGTACGAAAGTTGTCTCAAATGAAGCCAAAGACGATCCAACAAGTGTATTGAATAATAGTTTGAAAATATTATGAAAGTCTCATTCTTACAAGAGTAAAATTTATTATAATAAGATTAAATGTTTTTGTATGGGATATAATAATAAGTTTTTCTATACACAACAAAAATTAGGGTTTAGTGCTCCAAAAAAGTCATCATGAAGCATTACTATTTCTAGTATTCTTTAAGTGAATCATCAAATAAAAATCATAGGGCTATCAATATTTGACACGACTCGAAAACTCGACCCGAAAAATTCGGATTGGACCTGACCCGTTTGAAAAACGTGTTGGGTTCGGGTTCGCAGATTCGACCCGTTTGAAAAAACGGGTCGGGTTCGGGTTGACCCGGCGGGTTTCCCCATTTAATTTAAAAAATCCCGCGCTGCCCCGCTGCCCCGCTGCTTGCACCCGGGTCAGTTCAGGTTCGACCCGAACCCGACCCGTGACCCGAAATTAACACCCCTAAAAAATCATATAAAGTTTACATCATATTGATATGATGAGAGATGCTTGGGGTCCTTATGTTTATGGTGCATAAATGACAAACATACATATATTTGAAATCGAAGAAACACTACATATATGTGTTGTAAAATTTTATGCTTTGATAATAGATGTTGATGAAACTATGAAAGAATTGTAAGCATCGCTCAATATTATTAGTTGTTCAATTTATTATTATAAATTTAAATTTATCAAATACTTGTCATGATTATTATCTTTCTATAATTAAGTCAATGCTTCTAGACGATGAGATAATAGTAAGTTGTATGCACAAAACAAAAATATTTACAAAGAAACTTGGTCTTAACGTCAAAAAAATGATTCTTATGAAATTAAATATGCTTGACCTAAAACGATATGATTAATCTCTTGGGAATAGGTTTGGAAGTTACATGGAGTTGATCAAAGGCTATATATATATGGCTTTGGTGGTAATGGTGAAGATAGCAAGTGCATATGGTTTGGGTCTCATCAACATCATAAAGATCTACATGTAGCCAATTTAGAGAGAAACAAGTGATAAAAATGGAGATGGAGGACTACAAGTAGGGGTGTCAATATTGGACCCGACCCGAACCCGACCCGAAAATTTTGGGTTTAAGTTGACCCTAACCCGAAGCAGGTCGGGTTCGGGTCCGGAAAATCGACCCGTTTGTAAAACTGGGTCGGGCTCGGGTGGACTCGAAAACCCGATATGACCCGGAATGACCCGGAAAACCCCGCATGCCCGGCTGCCCGCGCGCATCAAGTCGCGTAGCTTGTCCGCTTGCCCCCGCACCCCGCTGCCGCGCGGCCTCGTCTTCTCAAACGTGCGTGACCCGCTGCCGCATGCCCGCCTGCCCAAACACGCGGACCGCTAGACCAGCGCCTGCCCGATTCGCTCGAATGCGCGTGACGCGCGACCGCTGGTTGCCCACTACCGCATGGCCCTGTCTACCCGCAACGTCACTGCCCGTGTGACGCGCGACCGATGCCGATTTGGCCAAATTTTTTAATGGAGGTGCGGGATTTGGCTGAAACAGGTCGGGTCGGGTTGACCCGAACCCGAAGCAGGTCGGGTTCGTATCTAGAAAATCGACCTGTTTGCAAAAACGGGTCTGATTAGGTTTGACCCGATTAATGTCGGGTCAGTTTTGGGTTCGACCCGAACCCGACCCGTGACCTGAAATTGATACCCCTGCTTACAAGATTACAACAACAAGGCACTTTATATGAAGGTACCAATGGGTTGGAGGACTAGATAGAGGAAGAAAAGCGACCTGAAGATGATAATGTCGAAGAGGATGGTGACAAATGTGATGATGATTTGCTATATGTATGCAGTACTTATATTTTTGTTGTGTATACACATCAAACAGATGAAGTTAAGCATAATAACAAGTTATAATTTCAATTAATTAGTTATGAAAAATATTATATTTTGAATCATATCAAAGGCCTATTTTATGCCTTATAAGTTTATTACATATTAGATTGTTATATATATATTGAATGTATATAAGTTATATGTATGGATTTGATTATTGCATCAACTTTATTTTGAGAAAATTAGTTATAGCCAAGCAAGAAACATTAGGTTGAGAAAATTATTTGTGATTGAAGATGGCCATAAATGGTTTGGAGGATTCAAGTTAGCAGTCATTTGACTCATTGCAATTACTATGTTACGACAAATTTATAGTTGCAATACTTGTGATTCTAGTCGTGAGTGCCCACTAATTGAACTTGTAACTATGCATATTGTGAATGCTTGAGCAATCATGTTCGTTGCATGGTTTACTTTTACCCTCAACACTAGACACTCACAGCGTACCAATATGAGATTAACACTCGGTACTGACTATCAATTGGGGTTCCGACCGAGGTGGGAAGAACTTAAATGCTTTAAACCAAGCATGCTTTTCTTATGGAAGAGGAATGGGGTGTGGATGCAATCAATTACATATTAAAGGCCAAAGTTGTAGTAGTTTTGGGCACTCCACTGCTAAGTGCTGTTACAGGACGAACTTAAAATATAATTCCTCCTTACTGCCCACTTAAGCCATGTGTGCTCGACTCTCGCAAGCTACTATAGATTGACTACTTGATACAGAAGCAATGCCCCTTCTGATCTCTAATCCTGGCAAATTATCCAATCAAACTCCCTACACTGAAAGATATCATGTCATAATAAAAGAAGGATAAAAGGTGCAAATTGCCAATACAGAGCAAGATCTTTTTGGTAACTCCTGCTCATAAGCTGCACTTACCTTCACTATATTATCTTCCTCAACTTCCTCATAATTTAATATTTGTTCACTAACTTAGGCTTCATTTGTTACGATTTTTTTCTGCTTTTTAAAATATTTTTTTAGTACAAAAATTAAAATATGTACTAAAAAGCTGCTTTAAGAAGCAATAAGAAAGCCGTCCCAAATGAAACTTTACTTTCGACAAAAACCATTGTATTTAAAATGGCAAAAGCCATCGTCTTCCTTTCTTATTCAGTTTGTTATAGATTTGTTTCATGTTTTCTAGAACTTTCTAAGTTTCTCTAGGTTATCTCTATTTGGGGATTATATATATGTGGAATGTTTAAGAGTAAGGGATATTGAATGAATATTAGCTCTTTTATGAAGCTTTAAAGCTTGTATTCCTCTTGTTCTCTGGATTGGGATTAAATCCTTCTTGCAGGTCGATTCTTCCGATGATCCACTACATCAGTTGGTATTAGAGCCCGGAGCTTGCGAAGAACGATGGACTGCAGAAGGTGGGTTGATGCGGAGCATCACGCTGCACCACATTGCTGCACCACGTTGCTGCCTCACATTGCTGCACCACGGTGGACCGGTGCACACTATCCTTTAGTTCTTTTACTAGAAAATTCTCCATGCTTTCTGTTAGTAGCTGCTGCTCCACTAATCTACTTACCTTATTTAGTTAATGTATGCAGGCTGTTTCTTTTTAGCCTTTATCTATTTTTATCCATAGTCATTTTGTATTTCTTCTCTTTGAGAAGATGAGAACAGTAGTGAATGAAATAGTAACTTTGGCTTTTGCCATTGCCCCCGCCGGCAACCTGCCTCTCTCTTTGTGGTTTTGTCTTGTGAACCTGCTTCTTCCGCCGCATACCTCATCAGCAGCTCATGTGGGACGAAATAATACCTACCTACAATTACAAACCAGGTTTTTTTGGCCCCACATGCACCGTGACGTTATGAGGTTCGTCGAGAGGTGCTCTGTTTGCCAGAATTTCAAATCCGGAGGAACATTGCAGGGACTATACCTGCCATTGCCTATACCTGAGACTATTTGGGAAGACCTAAGCATGGATTTCGTCATGGGATTACCTCGCACCAAACGAGGATACGACTCGATCATGGTGGTCGTCGATCGTTTCTCCAAAATGGCTCATTTTGTGCCATGTAAGAAAACGTTCGACGCATTGAATGTTGCCCGCATTTTTTTTGCTGAGATCGTCCGACTTCATGGGGTACCTCGGAGTTTGACATCCGATCGTGATGTTAAGTTCATCAGTCACTTTTGGAAAGAGTTATGGAAGAGGCTGAACACGGAGATCAAGCTCAGCTCTGCTTACCATCCTCAAACGGATGGACAAACCGAGGTCGTCAATCGAACACTGGGGAACATGTTACGTTGTGTGGTACAGGACCATCCCAAAAGTTGGGATGAACTCCTGGGCCAAGCAGAATTTGCGTATAACAGTATGAACAATCGATCCACTGGACGTAGCTCCTTCAGTATTGTGTACACGAAACAACCAAATCACACAGTGGATGTAGCTGTCCTCCCGAAATGCAACAGTCAACGGGCCACTGACTTTGCTGAGCAATTCACCACAATGTTGCAAGAAGTACGCCAACAACTCATTTCAGCCACTGCTAGATACAAAGAAGCCGCTGATCGGCACCGCAAAGATAGGCAATTTAAGCCGGGTGATCTAGTTATGGTCCGACTACGTCGTGAAAGGTTTCCACAAGGTACTTATTCCAAACTAAGCCCACAAAAAGCTGGTCCATTCGCTGTCCTTAAGAAGATCAACCCGAACGCATATATCGTGGATATACCCAATCACTTCAACACGTCCACTACCTTCAATATTGGAGACCTTATTGAATATCACCCTCCTGATGCTGCCACCACTAACATGTCTTCATCGGAGTCCGATTCTTCTCACGGAGGGGGAGAATGATGCGGAGCATCACGCTGCACCACATTGCTGCACCACGTTGCTGCCTCACATTGCTGCACCACGGTGGACCGGTGCACACTATCCTTTAGTTCTTTTACTAGAAAATTCTCCATGCTTTCTGTTAGTAGCTGCTGCTCCACTAATCTACTTACCTTATTTAGTTATGTATGCAGGCTGTTTCTTTTTAGCCTTTATCTATTTTTATCCATAGTCATTTTGTATTTCTTCTCTTTGAGAAGATGAGAACAGTAGTGAATGAAATAGTAACTTTGGCTTTTGCCATTGCCACCGCCGGCAACCTGCCTCTCTCTTTGTGGTTTTGTCTTGTGAACCTGCTTCTTCCGCCGCATACCTCATCATGGGTTGTCGACGACGATCGAAGCCGAAAAAAATGGGCGGTCGATGAAGATCGGTGCCGAATAAGATGGGCGATCGACGAAGATCGCCGCCGAAGGAGATGGGCGGTCGACGAAGATCACCGGCGAAGGAGATGGGCGGTCGACGACGAAGAAGACGACTATCCTCCGCTCCAACTTCCACTCCAATGGCGAGACCCGCTGTCTCACTATCCTCACGAAGATGGCCACCGAAGAAGAAGGGATGTCGATCGTGATCGACGCTGCGAAGCTCTTCCGGTTCAAGTGGAAGCATCAATTGATCGGATTGATGTTTCATTTGCCGATTTCAATCATTCTTTAGAACGAGTATGCACATCGGTAAGCAAACTATCTTCGGCCATCTACTCACACTCGCTTTCAACCGATTTCGCACTTGCCCGATTTCCTCTGCTCCCGCATGGCTCGCCGCACCAGCATCCGCCATCGTCTGCCACTAGCGCGTGACACCAGTCGCCTAAATCGAGCCCGATTGGTCCCACACAGACAGAACTCCCGCCGTTGCTCCCACTCCACTCTTGGTTGCCAAACCCACGCCAGCGTCCGTCCGGAACGCACCTTCGCTCCAGCTCCCATCCCCACACAGCTCCCACGATCTCATGGTTCGACCTACCCTCGAAGCCACAGAGAAGCCCATGTACAAATTATGTGGCGAGAAGAATCATATTTCTCTGAATCCTTCCCCTCTATACTCCAGTTCGAGCTCCAAGGGCTCAGAAAGCCATCGAAGCCAATATACCCGATGCAGCAACATCATGAGCGTCGATGGTTCTTCCAAAATTGACTGGGATTGTTCGGATATATGCAAAGATAATGATGAACTAAATACCCATTCAAGGAGTTCTTGCAATTTAGAAAAGTAAGTGGCTGCTGCTCATGAATGCAAGGTCTGCAATAATGCTGAAGAGGAAGAAAATCGCCTTGCATCCACAGAATTGAGACCTGCTGAAGATTGGCCAAGGATAAAGAAGGAATTTCAAATTCTGAACCATTTTGTTGATCACGGTACAACAATAGTTAAGGGGAGAATCTCATCTGAATCAAGATTTTTGGAGTTAAAAGAGAAGCTAGTTACATCTGATTATGACGATTATGCTTCAGATGCTATCATAGAGGTTTTCATTACAGGTGTGCAAGTGCTGGATGTGAAATCCACTAACAAAGCTAATCCAACGCCATGCTCACAAGTTGCTCGACGTATTGTCGCTGATGACTTCGTGCAGTTGGGTGATGACGACTTCCTTGTTAAGATTGATTTAGTACTTCAGGACAACATGAATATTGCGGTAAAGAGATTGAAGGATGGTCTGAGTTCATTTGGTGAATCTTCCTTCCTGTGCGAACTTGAGATGAAAAGTATAGCGGTGCATCAAAATCTTTTGAGTTTGATTGGCTTTTGTACAACAGTAAGACTTTTAGTTTATCCATTTATGGCTAATTTAAGTGTTGCTCATCATTTAAGAGAACTGAAGCCCGAATATCCACTTTTAGATTTTGTGCCTCTTGGAATCGCTCGAGCTCTGCCAAATCTTCATGAGAGGTGCGATCCAAAGATCATCCATCGTGATATCAAATCCGTGAATGTGCTTCTTGATGAGAACTTTGAGGCTGTAGTTGGAGACTTTGGATTGGCCAAGCTGATGGATATGAAGAAAACATCTGTAACTACTCAGATTTGTGGAACTCAAGGCCGCATAGCGCCTGAATATATAGCCACAGGCAGGGCATCCGAGAAGACTGATGTTTTTCGATATAGCATCATGCTTCTTGAGCTGGTTACTGGACAGTGTGCTCTATGCTTTGAAGGAAGAGATGACTTGCTTCTGCTTGATCATATAAGAACACTTTCATTTGCTATTTCTGATGGCTCTCGTCCTGGTAATGAAGAGCGAGAATATGCATTGAAAGTTATGCATGCAGGGCAGCAAATTTCAGCTAGGATTATTTTAATAAGGAGTTCTTTTTTAAGAAATATGCTTGAGTACTATCAGGGTGGTGTGGAGATGATAAGAAGGGATTTGCTTATTGAACATTTGAAGCCTTATCTTGAGCGTGCACTAACCCTTAGCCCATGTTATTATGGTGGTGTTAATGACGACAAGATGACTGCTATACGAGTAATGATTGGGCGTCAAAGACGCAAATTGTTTGACCCAGGAGGATTGATTATAATTTTTACATCCATCTTCCTTCAAATAAAGCACCTCGACGGAGTTGAGCTCTTTTATGCAAGGGAAGAATGATGTGGAACATTATAGCTTAATTTGTTCCTTAGGTTATTTTATTTAGTTTGTTATAGATTTGTTTCATGTTTTTTAGAACTTTCTAGGTTTCTCTGGGTTATCTCTATTTGGGCATTATATATATGTGGAATGTGTAAGAGGAAGGGATATTGAATGAATATTATCTCTTTTATGAAGCTTTGAAGCTTGTGTTCCTCTTGTTCCCTGAATTGGGATTAAGTCCTTCTTGCAGGTCGATTCTTCCGACGATCCACTACATCATTCATGTTTCCTAAAATTTAAAACTATTGCTGAAACTAATACAATCAATACAAAAAAAATTATTGCAATTGATGGAGGCGGTGAATATTAAGCCAATTTGGTGTTGCCATCAACATTCGTGTCCTCACAACCTTGAAAAGAATGAAGTGGTGGAGCAATAAGTATTGGCGTATTTTAGAAACCATGTGTGCTCTCAATATCAATGTGTATCTTTCTCATTTCTTTTAGGAGGGGGTAAATTTATAAGTAATTATTGGTGTTGCCTCGAATTTGAATCAACCCTTGATCATGGCATGCTTCGCAGATATGTTGGAAATCTATGGGCCATGGCCCCTGAGCCAAAGAGGGATCCATCCCTGCGCACAACATGTTATTTTTAGCAAACTTCAACATCTCTCCACTACTACATCCCTACCTACACAAGCCACTCCTCACATTCCTCTCACTTCAATCCTTATCTTCAACATTCCAAGTTCTCCACCTCAGTCTACTTCAATATCTTTGACAATTACGTGAACCGCCAGGCCATCTCCATGTATTAAAAACACATCATATTCCCTCAATAATGGCTCTCCAATGAAGACAATATGTCTCCCACCAATCTCTATAATTCCAGCCCATCAAACCTTTCTCTATACACACAACTTCCTCATTTTCCTGAAGCTTCAGCTGCCCCACCCCAAGTGAATGGGGAAGCCAGAAATTTTTAAATATTCTCTAAATTTTTTTTCATTCCAGCTTGTTATTGACATTGGAATTTTTTTTTACTTACTATTTAAGAAAATAAAATATTAAATATTAAATGATTAAAAAAGTTTATAATTTATAACATCTAATATGTCAACAATGCACGATTGATGGCTTAAGGATACAAGCAAGAATAAATGGTTGACTATGACAAAATATTTAGTCCCATCTCTAAGATTCCGATGCTCTAAATTTTTTATTATAGTGGCTCTTTAACGCAGCTATTCAATCAGTCAATTAGAGGTATCCAATTCCTTCCAGCATGTTCATCATCAATAGGAAATCATTAATATGATCATTGAGGTTTTGTTTGGGACCATTTTTTTTTAGTATTAAAGAAGTTTTTAAGTAAATATTTTTTTTTGTTGAGTAATTATATTTTTTTGTACTATAAAACTATTTTTAAAAGCAATCAGGAAACTATCCTAAACGAAGCCTGAATCAAATACTCTCACATTTATATGATTTTTTAAATCTTATATGTGATTTTTATAATTTTTTTGTGAGCTTTACCTTATAAGTGCGGGCTCCGAAAATTAGTGCCCCAGCCTCTCCGCGGACCCTCTTCTTTCTCTTCTTGGGGTCGTTGAGCGGAGTTTTAATGAGTATGTTTCGATGCAAATTTTCAGAAGGTAGATTCATTTTAAATAAGACACCACCTAAATATTTCGCCCTCATTTTACGATGACTTTATGATATGAGTTTTGTCTTTCTGTAGGAGCAAGCCCCTATAGTTAATTACCCATCCTGATAATAAGAGAGAACTTTCGATTAAGGCTACCCATCGAACAAATATGAGTATCTGACATAAAGTCGCAACATGATTTAGGTATTTGAGAATTTAATGTTTAAAATTAGAAATTTTATCACCTAGTACTTAAAGCTGGTGGTGGGGGAATGATGATAAGCCCAAACAAGATCCCATGGCCATCATCCTAGGCCATCGTAGTCCCTGGTCTACTTAGTCAGAGGAGGTAGTTGACCTAACCTGATCGAAGGATCATTGTCAATAACCATGGGTTGCTTTGTTCAAGGGTACCTGGTAGACCTGGCCGGGTGAGTATTTGTCTGAGGAGATAAATCTGAATCCATCTTAGCTAATAAAGGGCTTTGTGCCCTGTTGATTATACCATATTGATTAATATATCAAGGATTTGAATCCGTTGGAGGAACATGCGGGCTTTGACCATGATCATAATTTAATGGTTCCATTTGGTAGCAAAACCATCTGGTCAGAGGGTCCCGATATAACCGTTTCTATTAAATTTTGCTTTGAAACCACTAGTGTGGTGTCATTTGGCTATGAAAATATTGATTAGAGGACACCTGTCACATCCTTACTAGAAAGAGATGTATTGAAATTGAATTATATTTATATTTTAGACCAGATATTATCTCTTTATGAGCATAAGTAATTTTTAAATTTGACCACCTCGATAAACTGTTGCAAAAGGTAGATGGATTTAACTTTAAGTGTATGATGATTTGTTTTAATTTTAAATATTTTAAATCATGGTATTTTTAGGATTTTTAATTTTTATAGGTATTTGGAAGATATTATAAATCTTTATGACCCCCTTTTGTTGAGATTTTTTATCAACACGGCTATCATCAAGATTCTATGGGTTGATATAATTTTTGTTGATTAAACATGGTTGACTTTGTCAATTCACCGACTAAGGATTAGGTTTGTATCTAAATTCATTTTTAACCCGTGCAACATCATCAGACATCATGTGTGTACCTTTGACATGCTCGCTAGGGTCTATGCCGGTGAACCATAGTGTATTGTTTAGAATAGCCATGAGATACTTCATTGTTTTGATGCAAGCTTCGTCTTCTTGCCCTTAGAGAGATTAGATCCACAACCCATCTAATCCTTACTCAGTCTAGACAAGGACATTCAAGTTGCAAGAAGTCATTTTATAATAGATAAGGTATCATAATCAGATGAGACTAAAGGCTTGGTGAAGATACGATTATATTTCTTTATCTTCACTTCATCATAAGGTAGCCTCTTCGAAGTTTGATTAGGACAAAGCACAATATAATTTTTGGTGTCCCAATGACATTTCGATATCTAATGTGCATATGGGACGATAAAATTTTCTCTCATAGTCTTTGATATAGCGACTAAGAACAGCTTTATTCAATCTACACCTACGAAATTTTATGGTGCATGTGTAGGATAATAGGGTGGGAGGTTTAATCTCCGGCTATTTATCCCTTATTCAAATAATGTGGTATTTCTTTAGAAGCCTCACTATTTTTGCAAAGATGATAGAATTTACAAGTCTCAATGGTACTTCCATCAAAATCAGCTTTGGTGTGCCCTCTCATCGAGACTTCTTTTGAACTTATCATTCTTTGACTCTATCGAATCATCTAATATTGCATGCTTAGTACCGCAGTTAGACATTTCCTCTAGGAACACGTCGGTGGGCTTTCTCCTTACACTCAATGTCTTTCATCCTAAATGTCACTTATCAGTTTCTAAAGCGAATATCCCAGTAGGCTCGACGGACGAAAATTATTGTACGACCTCCAAACTTGAGCTTTTATTTTCACTCTCCTCTCTTTTCTCTCTATTTTACCTCACGAGGTCTCTCCTAGCTAAAATCAATTAAGGGGAAATGGTTTTGATGAGATATGTTAATGCTTTAGGATATTTTATAATAAAATAATATATAATATTAATATAATTATTTAATTTATTCAATTTTAAATAGAAAATCACATAAATCTATTTGGAAGTTTAAAAATTAAAAAGTAGTAATAAAATAATGAATTTTTTTTAAAGTTTATAGTGGAATTGATTTGCAAAATGGACACTTAATGATCTCAAAATTCTCACAAAATAGTATATTAAATGATATGCATAAATGCGCGGATGAGTTGATTGTTTAAAATTATGATTTAATAAATGGTAGGATTGATGAATCAACAATAAGTAGTAGTTTTAAATTTTATCAATTTGGTTTTTTATTTTGATTTGGTTTTTAATTTGATTTGAACGAATATATTTTATCGTATTTTTTCTTTTAATTATTTGATGATTGAAAATATCAGAGATGACATTTTTTTTAAGTTGGTAGATTGTCTCAATATGAATTTTATAAAATAGCTTGATTTAAAATTCCTATAAATTTTGAGGTGTCGTGTTGTGGCGTAGTCCTTGATGGAGCGACGTCACTAAAAGCACTGCGGCATCAGGGTAGAGCTACCCTTGTGTTGAGCTCTTAGGTTTTTGGAGACAAAAAAAGGCTTTAGGGTGTACGTTGCAATGTTGGGCCTCAAGAAATGAGCATGTCTATATATATGATCATGTTAGATAACTTGAATCCTATTTTTATCTTTAGTGATTTTGTATTTTATGATTTCAATCTTCTCGAAATTGATAAAAATATATGTTCTCTCAATTTATCAAACTTTCATCATATAACTTTTTATATATGATATATATAATTTTATGAGCATTTTGACTATAATATTATTAATTTTTATCAGGTAAATCGATTGTTGTGATTTTTTAAAGGTAATGAAAAGTGTATATATTTTCTTGCATTTCATATTGAATATTGAATTACATAGAGAAAATGATATGGCCAATATATGGTAAATATGAGATTTGTATATAGGCAAGGAAGGTTGCTATTAACATTATAATTAATATGATTTAGGTATTAAAATGTAATTTATGTACATTATGGTGGGCTGATGACTTTCCTTTAAATAAGAAAGGGTTTATGGTGTAATCCTGAATGTTAGCCTGTAACTGATTGATTAATTATGCTGACAAGTAGAAAGTAATAACTTTTTATAGATTTATTAAAAGTCACATATTAAAATAAATTATTAATAGAAATAATTGAATAATGTGATTAATAGATAATGATAGATTGATATGATCGATGGATGATAGATGGAAAGAAGAAAAACTACACTTCAAATAATGGATGTCCTGTCTTGCTATTTATAATTGTATCAATGTTTGCATTTACATGATAGCATATTAAATAATTGAATTGATTAATAGATAAAAGTTATATAGTGTTCATAGAACTAGCATTGAGATTTATATAATATGGCATAACATATGACAGTTATATTGATAGACACGTTGATGCAACATATTGATAAGCATACTGATATAATATATTGATATGATATAATGATAGACAAATATACGATATAATATTAGACAGAAAATATATAATAAAACCATTAATATGAAAATAATTGATAGCATTGTGTTTGACACTATGTTGATTATCCCGATATTTGATTATCCAATATATGATATTGATTTTTTGGATTTCAGTGTAATGATTTATGAGCTTTTTTGTTTTACTGATCATATTGATTCGTATTACTAGTAACTGATCGTTGTTTATACTGATGGCTATTACTAATGATTTTGTAATTATTGAGACGAACATGTGTATCAATTCACAAGACCTTGCATTGAAAGCATTGATAATTTTGAGTTTATGTTGGGCGTTGTAAACTTATTATGTATATTTTATTGATTTCAAGTCATAGAATATGCCAAAAATATGTGGAGTGAGGTGGATCAAATTTTTAGATTTTTTTTATTTGTTTTTTTTTTTATTCTAGTGTATTGTAGTTAGGAACTAAGATGGATGGATTGATGATTGATGTAATATTCTGGCTATTGCAAATAGAATTTTGATAAATGAATAGAAATACTTATATGTATATAATTTATAATTGGTTTCGCTAGATTTGTCAATATAGATGAATTATTAGTCACTCTGATTAAGTGATAAAATAGATAATTATTCTAATTTAAATTTTAGGGCGTTACAATCGGTAGTTGCAATCGTCTGTTATCACTATTATTTGACTTTACATGCATTCATTTTACTACAAGCTAAATTAAAAAAAAAAATTGCAATTTTTTCACTCATTCAAAAAATTTTAAATATTTTAAATATACTATATTCTTTTATCCTCAGTAAAACAGCCCATGAATTATACTAAATTATTTTGTTATAATGTCCCAAAATTATATATATATATATATATATATATATATATATAAAGTATTGGAACTCTATAGCAAAATAGCCGGTCTACCGGGTAGAACATGGGTCGGTTTGTCGGGTTGACAGATAATCCTCTGTCACAATTGCTTTCGCTGTTCTTCATGCTTCCGAATATTATTTTTGTCGGCTTCTTCTCTATTCCAATCCTGAGAACAGTAAGTAAAAGTACTCTATGGCCTATTAAATAGGAGCTTCTGATGCTGTTTTAATTCAAGAAAATAAAAGTAAATCATGAAAAAATAAAGAAAAAGTTTTATTTAAAGATATTTGTATAATCTTTACAAAATAACTATTCAGCACTACAACTAAACTTATATATTTTTTTATGATAAATTAATGACATCTTATATTTTGGTTAGTTATATTAATTTTTGGAACAATTATTTCGTACTTATGACGTAAAAAATACATCAAGACTATCATAATCTTTTCTCTCTCTATCTCATCCTTTTTGTGGTAGTGTTAAATTCAAACGGTTCATATTCAGTTATATTTGAGGACGGTTTGGTGAAGCCATTTTTTTAATTATGGCTTTCCTTTTCACATTTAATTTTAGGCACATATGAGGTGTCAAAAAATGGTTGATATGATATGAATCCAATCAACCTAATTCCGATGCATTTAATACAGAGGCAGATTGAGGGAGGCCCACGGGGATATGTCCCTCACCACACACACATACATATTATTGCGTGCTAGAAAATTTGAGTCAGTAGAATGTATTTTACGTCTCAACATTATAAAAAAATTCAACACATACATATAAAAGTAGTAAGACCATAGAATTTTTTATGTGAAAAATTAAGAAAAGGAAAAAATTATGGGGTCTGGCCAAATTGTAAAATTCATTAAATAGTAAGTGATACAAAAATTTCACATTATTCACTGTTGCAGAAGAGGGAGAGTACAAATATTAAGTATGACAGTTAATATTATAGATTTGATTTGAAATCAAATGAAAGGGGTTCATATCAATTTGTTTCAAACTAGGTCGACCTAGGGCTTAGGTCTGGGCTCAGTAGACTTGGTTTAACCCACTTAACCCAAGGGAGATGGTCTTGGGGCCTGGCTAGGTCAATTTGACCAAGTCAAATCCTTTGACCAAAGGGTGAAGGGAAAACAAGGTTAACAAACGGACTCCCAACAGGGGCGACGAACAAACTAGTGAAATGCACGTGTTGAGTTTGATTGAATGTGACAAGTAAAGTAGAGTAAAGAGCATAAGTAAAAGATCACCAAAATGTGATAAAGTAAGGGGGATCCTCTCCTTTCCCTACCCTATAGAGGAGAGAACAATGGGAAAGGGGGAGCCTCACATCCATTGACCATATCGAAATTAAACAATGAATGTGGACAAACTGAATGTTCACCTGACTATATCGAAATAATGAGACAAAGAGCAAAGAAGTAAAGTAAATCAACTATCTGTCTGACTATATCAAAATAGAAGGGTAGAAGGTAAAAGGGTCCCACATTCACCTGACTACATCGAAATAGTGAATGGGGAGCCAAAGTAAAAAAAGTAAACCAACTATTTGTCTAACCAGATCGAAATAACATAATAGAAGGTGAAAAGAGTGGTGATGTATGCCTCTCATAGACTCTATCAAGCTCTCAACCAGGTAAGGTTCAACATCTACTTGACCGTATCGAAACAACAAATGTGAATGGCTCAATAATCACCTGACCATATTGAAATAGTAAGTAAGGAGTCAAGGGGTAGTGGGGTATAGTATGCCTCCCAAGAACTCTGTCGGGCACCACTACCGAATTAAGGTTCAACATTTGCCTGACAATATCAAAATAACGAATGTGAACAGCTCAATACTCACATGATATCAAAACAGTGAGTAAAGAGTCAAGGGTGGTGCGGTATGCCTCCCAGGGACTCTATCGGGCACCTCACTAAGTAAGTAAGTAACCAACTACCTGCCTGATCATATCAAAATAGTAGGATAGAAGATGAAAGTCATTTCAACTCCAACCTAACACAGATATATGTATGGATGTGAGGGAGAAAGTAAATATAACTGGAAGAAATCCAAGGAAAAATGTTGCATAATATTCCCAAGCCAACTTTTAATCACAACATGGTAGAAGACAAATCGTCGTGACTTTGAGTATCCAAATGCCAGTGGAATTTCTTGGACAACATTATTATCACATCAAAATAACATAAAAAGGGGAGAATTTGAGCTCTTAGAGAGTAAAGTCGGGTTCCACTTATGATAAGGGAAACCGATTTTGCTCAATTTAGAGCTTCACTCTTTTTTTATCATATATATATTTTTTATTTTTCTTTTATTTGTTCATAGTCATAGATTGGGCGTACACCATACTATTGAAGATAACACATAATAGAAGGAACATTTATCATATTCATAAGTTACTCCTAGTATGAAAATATCCCCTAATGATTGGAACATAAAGAGAGAGATATATGGTTGGCTTTAATAACCCAGGCCATGTTCGCTACATGAATAAAATTGGGGAGAGAGAAATTATGCAGGATCTTGCAAAGATGTGAAATATTGGATTTGATAACCCATGTCACATTTGCCACATGAATGAAACTGGGGAGCACATTCATAATAAAATTGATGTATGAGTGAAATTTATATATGGATAGAGGATAAACATTACCACTCCCCACTAACATGGGTTAATATAGACCCAATATCACATGCTTTAAGGGTCTTAGTTAATGGTTTTGATATCTGAGATCACATTCAACTCATGTGAATGAATTGGGAAGCATAACTATCGTATCATGACTAATAAAAAAAAGAAATTTACATAGAGATAGTGGATCAACATCACCACACCTGACTGATATAGGTGGGCATGGAAAAAGTATCACATCTCATAAATGGGTTTGAATTATTAGTTTTGATATCACAGACCACACTTTGGGGTGATAATTTAAACTGGGGAAGAACAAGTCCCCACAAAGGGGAGGACACATATGAGGTTTTATGCGCTAGCACCAAGGCGATTGGTGTGCACAGACATAAGAACAAATATCCCTATGGCGTATCAGCGTATCACATTTAAGGATAATCTTATACTCTTTGTAACAAATATCATGTGGTAGAGGACAAATCGTCGTGATCACATAAACTGTAAAAAGTAAGAATTATCCTTTCATGGGGTACAAATATAGAGGGATATTTATAGGTGGTTGGGAGGCTCCCCCCTGCAACGTGCAAGACTCAAGCATAATACTTTTTCAAGTACTATATGCTAATGACAGATATAGGATGAATGCCATTGCATCAAAAAGTAGGTAAGCACCACCTTTTTAGACTTGCTCTACAACGAAGGGGCCTTCCTAAATAGGCTCAAACTTACCACTTTGGTGACAACGCGAAATGATAGGCCTACGCAAAATAAAAACTAAATCGCCAACCTAGAAAGTATGGGGTCGAATGAGGAGATCATGCGATCGGGCCATACGGGCATGGTATAGCTTGAGGTTCTGATAAGCTTGTAAACGAAGCTCTTTTAAACCACCAAGCTCTTCTAACTGTAGTCGGGCATTATCTTTATGAGAAAGATTATGACTAATTACCACACACAGCAAGGGGAGCTCGACCTCAAGTGGGAGGACTTCTTCAACCCTGAGAGCTAAAACATATGGGGTAGACTGAGTAGGAGTACGATATGTAGTTCTATAAACCCATAACACCTCAAGTAATCTATCATGCCACTCTCATTTATTTGTAATAAGAATTTTCATTATCAGTTGCATGAGAGTCTTATTAAATGCCACCGCTAGGCCATTGGCTTCAGGGTAGTAAATCGAAGAATTTTGTTAATTAATGTTATGACAGCAGGTAAATATAGTGATCTTGGTGCTTCTAAATAATCAGTCATTATCTAAAATTATACGATGCGAAACACTAAATTAGTAAATGATGTAATCAAGGAAGAAACACATCACATCTTCTTATTTAACTTTCTTAAGTGGGATAGCTTTTGCCCACTTGGAGAAGTAATCAGTTACAGCTAAAATAAATCTATGACCTTTAGAGGAAGGAGGGTCAATATGACCCACTACATCCATGCTCCAATCTATAAATGGCCAAGATGATACAGTAGGGTGCAGTAGATTAGGGGGTTGGTGAACCATCGAGCCATGAATCTGGCACTGGTGGCACTTTCTAGTGGCCCAAACATACCCTAACAGTGGAAGTTTCATTTGGATATAAAGCTTTAATGGATGACACACCGTCAAAGTAGAACTTCAAAGTAAGGGACTCCTGTTCATTCACACTCATGATTAGTTCATCCGACAGATCATCATTGAGTGGGGAATTTGCATGGATTAGGTGAGCAACAAGAAAGTTAGCTAGAGTCTATCCTTTGACTGCCCACTGAAGGACAAAAGTAATATCAAAATGCATTAGGATCATAGACCTGTGTGTTAAATGACCTGAGAGGGTTAGACGGGTCATCAAATGCTACAAGGGGTTAACTCGAGAAATCAAGTTAACCCTATGCGAAAGTATATAATGTCTAAGCTTATACACTACGAAGATCGAAGCCAAACATTACTTTTCCATTGTTGGGTATTTTAGCTCTGTAGGTATCATCCATCTAATAAGGTAGTACAAGGAGTTCTCCTTACCTTCCTCGTTCTCTTGAGTTAACAATGCACCCAAGGATTTATCCAGGGCTGTAGTATAGAGAATCAACAACCTCCCTGGGATGGGTGCAGCTAAAATAGGGGGGGTTCATCATGTAGCACTTTATACTCTTAGAGGCCTCCAGACAACACTCATCCCAATAAAAATGAACATCCTTCTTCGCAAGGGCAGTGAAGGGATGACATCTATAAGAAAGATTGAAGATAAATCTCTACAAGAAAGAAGGCTTACCTTGAAAAGATCTCAACTGGGTAAGATTTTATGGGTTTTCAAATTCGTTATGGCTTTGATCATGGAGGGATCAATCTAAATGCCACGATAGAGGACTATAAATTCTAAAAACTTTTTTGGACTAACTCCAAATGCACATTTTAAAGGATTCATTTTTAAATCATATTTGTGTAGGTGTTAAAAAATGATTCATAGATCTAATAGGTGATCTCCACAGACCTTGCTTTTGACCACCATATCATTCACATAGCATTCAACTTGCTCGTGTATCATCTCATCAAAGATAATTATCATAGCACATTGATATGTGGCCCCAATATTCTTGAGACTGAAGGGCTTCATCTTATAACAAAATATACATATATGTGTACGACAATGTGGTAAACTTCTCATCTTCAAGGGATATCTTGATTTGATTATAATCAGATGAAACATCCATGAAGGAAAATATGCTATGAGATGAAGCTATATTCATTATAAGCTCGGGGATAGGAAAAGGAAAAACATCCTTAGGGCATGCCTTATTCAAATCACGGAAGTCAATACAGACACAAATCTGTCCACTCTTCTTCTAGACTGGAACAATATTGACAAACCAAGTGGAATACTTCTCTTCACAAATAAATCTAGCTTCTATGAGCCTCTTAGTTTTAGCGATCACCTGTTATTCATTTTCCAACCTCATCCTACGAGGTGATTATTTAATAGGAACTGCATCGGGCTTAATAGCCAATTTGTGGACTACTGCCTCTAGATTTAGACTAGTCATTTCTGTGTAATTCTAGGCAAAGTAATCCTTAAACTCTAAGAGCAGCTTGATGTAATCTTGAGCCTCTGAGTTAGATAGTAAAATACTATGTAAAATAGGCCAAGGATCTAATTCAGGGCCTAAGTTTACCTCACATATTTCATCCATGGCAGAAGAGGTGTCTTCTTTGAACTCTCGTGGAGTATCAAGGACCTTGTCCTTAATATCATCCGGGTCTTCTTCATCGATAAGAGAAATAACTAGATAAGAATGAGAGACAATATGAATATTAGTATGAGTAGTTAGACTCTCCCCCATATAATCCACACCTTCCTTGGTTCAGGGGAGATAAGTTTGCCAAACACGGGCTTACTGTAGAGCTCGTTCATCAGACCAAGTCGAAGGAACAAAATCTGCTCTACATAGCCTTATACAATAATGGAAAAGTAATGAGGGACACTTATAACCTTTATATCCATAACGGTCTCCACTGGACCCTGACTCCTAGGACCTAGTGGGGAACATACACTGTGGGATAAAGAAGCACATTCCCTAGGTCGTGGTGGCACGAATGTTTTATACAGTGGAGGCATAATGTGCTCGCTGGTCTGTAGCGGACCACAAACACTAGTGGAAGGAGTATCATAAGAACTTTGATAAGACTCCTCAACTCTTATTCTGCACATCTGATGGGATAGAGATTGCTATTTAGTAGTTTAACGTCGGTCTCCTTCTTCGTTTGAGTTACTCTCCAAGAATAAACTGCCCTCAAGTATCATGTACCTACAAAAGGTAGGGAGTGAACTATAATCAATGAAATCTGGGGGTGATGAGGAGACTGAATAATGAGGGACATTGATCATCTCATCATTTGAAGAGTCGGACTTTACAGTCAAAGAAGAAGTATACAAGTGTGAGGGAGGAGGAATTTGAGTGTCGTAGTTTTGCCGTAAGTGAGTTGGCTCTCTACATCTACCTCTACCTTGTCCTCCCCTACCTCTACTAGGGGGAACATTGTGCCCAACTACAAACTAAAAAGGAGCACTATCAGAATGTGTAATGGAAACACCTTCCTCACTACCAACCTATGATGGACCCTGTACTTGTGGTTGTATAGCACCCTGTGCATGTGACTGCCTAGGACCCTATACAATGCTAGCAGGTATAACTAGTGATTTGGCAGGGGGAGGTCTATGAGTCTTTCGAGGCATATAGTGCTTGACATCATCGTAAATAGAAACCTCATGCACATAACAGAGTTAAATATACCAAGGAATGGAATACTCGACATAATTCCTTATATACTTCATATGTGCAAGATAGTGGGCACCATTTCATACTCGTTGAGCTAAAGCCTTATTAAGAGAGCCCTGTATGAACTATCAGACTCAATCACATAAAACTTTACCTCAATTAGTAAATTTCAAAACTTTAAAGGTAGATTAATATAACCTAGAGTGCGCTGGCCTTAGTCATTAAAGCCTCTTAACATGATTTTATTAGAAGAAAGCTTCAAATGACCTAGGAAAAGACCCTTTAAAGTTTCATATATAAGGATATTAATTAAAACCCCCTGGTTAATGAGGATCCTATTCAACTCATAACCATTAATTTCAATAATGACATATAAATGACAATTATGCTCAGAAGTTCCCAAAAGAAGATCATGATATAAAAAGATAATTCATGACATCTATCTCAAATGGCATACATTCCCAATAGACTCGGAAGCAAAGTAGGCTTGATATGACTCTAGCTCAAGCATCGCTTTTACTAAGGTCTCTCTCAAGTCAAGACATATCATTAAAGCATCATAGATGCTAAGGGAAGAAATTTTTCTTAAATGAGCCAATACATTATAATTAACATCCAACTAAGGGCCTTTCCCTTTCACCTTAAACAGCTATTGGGAGGAAGAAATAGGATCATCATGCATGGTAATAATATTTTATCTTTTTTCTTTTGTGTTCTTAGCCATCATAGGTGGAAGGACCTTCTATGAACGCAAGTGAACTTCATGTATTGAGTCGTCCTCAACAGGAGATTCACTTGGCTCAGCGGTGATGGCTTGTATTGGCTTTAAGGAGAGTACCTAGAGTGGGTTCTCATATTCATCTTCTGAATCCATGTAACAACCACCCTTTAAAAAAGTAAAGATAGGTTATTCATCACACTCAGACTCATCATCACATACATGATCATTCACATTGCAAGAAGTATGTAAAATATGAAGAGAGCGAGTGCTAGAAGAAGTAGAAGTAAATGTTGAAGGAACAAGAGACCAGAAGTAGTCAAAATCACATTCTTCTATTATTTCATCATCAATCAAAAGGTGAATGAAGTCCTTCAGCATAAGTGTTGGAAAGGGTTCCATCTTCCCTTCTGAGGTTATAATGATGTTATCTTTTTCATATATTTTCTTATTACATGGAAAATAAGAAGAAACATGCTCAATAGGCACTATAATAGAAGAAGAAAAAAAAAAGGTACTCGCAAAATCACTAGGGAGGCAACTATCGACTTGGCCTGGGAAGACTTCCTCTAAACTGCCTCTAAACTATGAACTACTTTCTTAATCATCTACTTAATCTTTTCATAGAGTGCTAGCTGTCACTCTCCCTCAAAACCATGGGTTGATCTGCTACTATTGCCCTAACTAACATTGCAGCTGTCACTCTAGTTGGGACTCAAAATCATCTGAACAACCTGAGTAGTCTTTTCCTGGGGCTATACTAAGTTACTGTCCAGCAGGTGTATCTTTCCACTAGCCATGATCCTCTCAATTATGTCTTTCAACATATAATAGTCCTCAATAACATGCCTGATATGTCTATGGAAGGGGCAATAGAGTGGGTGGTCTGTTTGTCCCTCCTCCTTCACTCTGTTGTTGTTAGAGAATGTTAAAATATTCTTCTTAAAAAGGAATTTGAAAATTTTCTTTAAAGTTTCCCTTTTGAATGAGTATTCCTTACTAAGCTTCTTCTATAGGTATTGTTGACTCTCTAGAGTCCTATGGGAGTGTCTAGGCTGTGCTGCTGACTGATCGGGTGAGTACGACTACTATGATGGTGTTGAACTGACTATGAGCTTCTTGACCTTATATGGTGTCCCATAAGTATTGTGTACCTCCCCTTTCTTAGGAGGAGGTGTCCCTAAAGACTCCTACCACTAAGGTCTATGCAAATGTTGACTCTCAACCTTAGGAGGAATTACATCAGATATGCTATCCTGCAAACTAATCACCTTTGTCAACAACTTCTGAAAGATTCTAATGCTAAATCCTTTCAAGTAGGGTGTTATGGGATCATCTATGTTCTTCAACATAATCTGTACTGCTTGTTGCTCCTATAACTGGGGGTTCATACTGCAAGTTAAGGTTCCTCTATCTGACTATATAATCTGGCAGAGTCTCTTGAGGATGTTATCTGGCCATAACCAACTCTTCAACTGTAATATGGTGCTTAGCACTAACAAATCTCTACACAAACAACTGCTCTAACTCTGTAAAAGTATAAACTGAGTCATTGGTGAGGTCGGCGCATGAAGCAAAGGTAACCCCAACTAGAGTGCTGATAAAAAGTCTAAACATCAGAGCATCGTACCCTCCTATGTTTCAATATATGGCCCGATACTGATCCACATACTGCCTCGAGTTCTCAAACTCGTCAAAAACTCTGAACCGTGGGGGAACAAAATCATGGGGTATGGTTCAATCTCATACTCAGTTAGGTAAGGTCTCCCCATGTTAACTACCTCTCTAAACTTCTTAGAGGAAATGACCTTCTTGACCTTCTGAGCTATCAGGTCCTAAATATCTCCTCCTGATAAATGTACATTCTGACTCTAAACTAAGGAAGTAAAAGTAACCAGTATAGGTGGTCCTAGGACTACTCTCTAGACCCTATCCACTCCTACAGGGTCTAGTGCTATTGGTGTACTACTGGCTTGTCCCTAGATGTAGTAGGAGTGCCTACGCCCATTATCTAGGGCATCACCCTCAAAGCTGTCAAATGAGCAGTCATCACCGCCATAGCTCTAGTCATCTATGATATCTGAGTCTAAAGGAGCAAAATTATGGCCTATATATCCACTGACCTAGGAGATCCACCCACCTCAGGCTCTCCCTACTCATCATCATCCTTGGGCTCTCTCTCTGCTCGTCTGGTAATCACACACATACGGTGTATTGGTAAATCTCCATCTGAATCATCCTTGAGTATGTCCTCCTCAGAAAAGGTCTGACAAAGTGCTTATATACACGGACCCATAGGGGAAGAGATCATATAGGTTCTAGGAAATGAAACTGCCTTTACCCAGCCTAGTAAACCATCAGGAGGAGCTATAACATATATATCACAAATCATTGGGACTACCTAAGACCTGAAAGGAATAATTATTTCCATCTGCTCAACTGCCTCTACTGACTATACTGTCCAAATAGGGATTTCTGCCTATCACGTCTCAAAACCCACCTACTATGGTGGGATCCAATAAGAGCAACTGACTGCTAAAGGGACACAACCAATGAACTGATATGAGGTCAAGAAGGCTCTAACTATTGTCTCGATACATGATGATGTGGGATTCATCAACTAGGAGAAATTATTGGCAGTTGAATCGATAGAACTGAACTAACGAGCTTCCTGGGTGGCTGTCCTCTCTTCCACCTATATCTCTGCCTCAAAGTATGCCTCTACAACTGAACGGTCGCCTGAAAAATCTATCAGAGTAAGCTCTCCTAACTGATAGGCCCTTGACCTCACACTAGACAGATAATTCTCTGAATCCTCTAGGTAAGGGCTCGAGCAGCATCGTCCCTAGGGACCCTAGCTAGCTCGGGGATAAATTAGTGGTAACAGGAGGGGCTACCATAATGTGAGCAACATCCTCCTCATAACCATTATGTGACTGTGGAGAGAAGCATCCTCCTTGGACCGCTTCTATCTCATGCGCTACTATAACATATGGGGTAGGTGTAACTGAAACTAGTTATGGCTCCCGCTGCATGAGGACCACTCCTGAACAGGCTCCTGCTGAGCCACTGACTCTATCATATGCTACCTATCTGCCTCACATGCAACTAAATGAAGTCTTTTATTTCTATTACTCCAGGTCCTTCTCCCAAGGCCAAAGGCGGAGGATGAAGGTATGTCTGAACCCACTGCCTTAGGGATAGGGGAAATATGAGCTAAAGGAAGCATCGGGGTCTACACATAGATCTTAGGATGAGAGAGCCGAGTGAACACAGAAGCCTAATGAGAATAAGGCAAGAGGGGCTCAGTCTGGCACCCCTTTTTCTATAGGAAGGAGGGGGAACCAAAACTTGAGCTGCCTCTACCAGAACAACGAGAGGAGTAACAATAGGGTGTCAGAGTTGAGGCACTAGAGCATCCTACACAACATGTGAGGTAGGCACTAGCCGCCTAACCACTGGACAGGTGGAAGGAATTGGGAGTGTTCTAAGCATTAGCTGCCTAACCATAGGGCGCACTGGCAGTGCTGGAATGGGAGTGGGATGATCAGGTGCCTGGGTTTTCTGCCGAGCCACTGGACATTCGAAGGGGTTCATGTCTATGCAAACTCTCCTCTGGGAGGTGAGAAGTCATCAGCCTCAATCAGGGTCGACCCGCCAAGAGTGATGAAAGCCGAGTGTGTGAAGGAACTAAAAGTGATCCCTCTAGTAGGTGAACTAGCTAGCAGGGACTCAGGGAGGGTCACTTGCACATTTGAACTTAAGTGAAAAGTCACAGAAGGAGCATGAGAAGCCATGACACTACTGCCAACAAAAGAATAAAAGAATTTGAAAGAATTAGTAAGAATTGATATCACAAGAAAAGCAGAGAAGATAGATGAGGGACGAAATGGCCTAGTAGGCCGGAAGGAAAGGAACCATAGCTAAGAAGGAAACCTAACTAAGGAAGACCCTAACTAAGAGTATGATAGACCTAATCTAAGGAGTACCAATCCTGAAGTACACATAATAATATAAGATCCAAAGATGGAGATAGAAATGAGTCCCACCGTAGTCTCTAGAAACCTATGGATTTGATTTGAAATCAAATGAAAGGGGTTCAAATTAATTTGGGTCAACTCAGGTTGACCCAAGGCTTAGATTTGGGCTCACCAGATTTGGTTTGACCCACTGAACCCAAGGGAGGTGGTCTTAGGGCCTAACTTGGTCAATTTGATTAAGTTAAACCCTTTGACCCAAGGGTGAAGGGAAAATAAGGTCAACAAATATCCAACGACATAGTTGAATTTTTTTTTCAATAGGGATTATAAAAAATAGATGTCCACATGTGGACTTTTATTTATACCTAACAACAAGGTTAAATCTTCTCAATATTTTGGAGATGATAGAAATTTATGATGTTACTTAGTGGCGATGGTGGTTGTCGGTGATAATAGATGGTGGTGGATGTTGGCGATAATAGCTGTTGGTGGAACTACGGGCCTCAAGTGGTGGTCCAGTGAAACTCCAGCATCATGTGGTGGTTCAGCGGAACTGTGGGTGTCAACTGGTGGTATGGCAGAACTCTGGGCATCAATTGGTGATCGGGCGGAACTCCGACATCAGGTGGTGGTCCGACAGAAATTTGGGGTCAGGTGGTGGTTCAGCGGAACTCCGACATTAGGTGGTGGTCCGGTAGAACTCTAACATCAAGTGATGGTCCGACGAAACTTCAACGTTAGGTGGTGTGGCGGAACTTCAGACAGTGGTCGAGGAAGAGCAAGGAGGCAAGAGTGATCTCTGATATCTATCTTATTTCCTTTGGCTTAGGCTCCCTTTACAAGAGGAATGAGGGGTCTATTTATAGATTTCCTAGAGTGGTGTGACCTGTAAAATAGGAGGATCAAGGATAAATGGGGAGTGGTTTGGATGGATGGCCGATGTTGAATTCCTTGATCGTGGGCCATTCACCAAATATTTGAAGGCCTTAATGATGTCGAAATTTCGTGAACTTGGGATTGTTGGTTTTGTCTCTTCGAGCCACTTTATTTGAACATAAGCATGTCACATTTGGAAACCATTTGATAATCCCATTTATGGTTTGAACTTCCCAATGGTGCTTTGGGTCCTTGATTTGGACCCATTTGTGCTTGGATTGAGACATTCAGTTCGATTATAAGTTTGTTGAAATTAGAATTTGGATGATCCCAATTTTAATTTTGGAAGTTTCCAACTTGATTTTTCCTTGAGATTCATGCCCGATCAGGATAATTTTTTGATGATATATATATATATATAGTTATTTTCATGTTTGCTTGATGTATATATTTTAATGTGTGAATAGGTATATACATAAGTTTGGTGGATGTATTTTTTTTTCTTTTTATCAAGTCTCTAAATACTTGTATTGGTGGAGGTAGTTGTTTACAATGTCTAAGAAATGTCAAAGTTCCACCAATTCCTTGACTTAGCCTTTATTTCAGTTGTCCTAACTCCTAAATGAGCTTCATGGAGGAATTATTCAAAAATAAGGTTAGCAAGTAGGTCGGATCACCTTAAAATTAAGCCTATGAGCTTAACAATTTAAAAATCCTCAAAGATTTATCTTATGATTATAATGAGATTAAATGAGCTATTCATAATTAAATGAAGATCAATTCATGATCCAATTTATCATTAATTAATAATAATAATAACTTAATGCATCACTTTAATATATGCTAAATACTCTCCTTAAAAAAGAAAGAAAATTTGGATGAAATTATATTTATACAGCTAATAATTATCCTCTAATTACTGTCTTAATAAATATTTCTTTGAAAGTATTCTTGTTATTTCTTCACATTATAGATTTTTGCCTCATATTTTACATTTTATAAAAAAATTCCTAAAAATTAAAATTCATGGTTCAACAATAGGAATTCTTAATTATTTACCATTTGAGGTTTTGAAGCTTAGGTGAATCAATTAGTACTTTAATTAATAAACAATTAAGATTTATCTTTAAATTACATTTTGATGCTCAATATTCAAAATACTTATTTTAATTATTAGACAAATTAGATGTAGTAGACATATGCCATTGATATGAAACAACAATGCATATATTAATTCTTTTGGCTTAATAATGTCTTGTTCCTTGAATTAGGGCGGAAAATGATCAAATGTTTTACTTCTATTTCTAGTTAAAGCCAAATAATTTCAGTATCTTACTTATTTTAAAAATTGGCATGTCTAAGGTGGTCCTACTTAGGCTTTGTTTGGGATAACTTTCTTATTGTTTTCTAAAGCAGTTTTCTAATTCTAAAATTTTTCATACTAAAAAGCTACTTGAGAAAACAATAAGAAAGTTGTCACAAACAAAACCTTAATCTTTTTGTCTTGGCATCAACTTTGTTATGCGTTGAGCTTGTGTGAGCTCATTGTTTGTCCATATTCAGCTTACTCTAAAATTCATTGGCATAAATAAGATTATTAAGACAAATTAATACAGAATACTTATAATTTTATTTCATGCTAAAATGAGCTAAACATAGTTGAACAAAGTTATGTTTGTGTTCTACTCGCTTACCTAACCCTAATGAACAAATCAAACATGAGCCACTTAGCAAGCCGAACACGAGTTATTCATAAACAACGAAGATTATGTATACACAGTTAGAAAAAAATAAGCCTTTCATGTGACTATGGGAAGTTCTTACAATAAAGCTAATAAAACAAGCATCGCAATTTTCATACGGTAAGCCTTACATGCAAATAGAGAAGACTTCTATACATCAATTTTTTAGGTGAATTGCACCCTTCTTCTTGATTTTGGGCATTAATAGAGGAATATTAATAAATGCATTAACTTCTCCCCATCCTTTATGGAACATATTTATAACATTAGGTTGTAGGTTCAAATAGTGTTAACCAATATATTTTTGTAGGATTTCAAACTCTAGAATTTCCCACATTAATTTAAGCTCCAAATCATTGCCCTTGCTTCTTCTAATTACTCTTATAACTTGTTGATTTCATCTAATAAATTTTTTTTACATTTAACATTGTGGGTACTTGATATACATAATAAGATCCAACAAAGGGGTTTGTAGAGACTTATATTGGATTTACAAATGCATGATAAAATATATTTTTAGGACAAAAAACTCTATAGTATATAAAAGTGTAGATAAACATTTTTTATGAATCATTACGAGTTTATATATTCTTTTGATTGATTTAATGGTAGATGATATATTGTTTCTAGTTTTCCTCAATGGATATGGCATTTAGGCCACAAAAATGATCGATTGACTAGGTCATATGAGGCATTATGTCTATATTCGTCTGTTCAAAATGTTATCTCAATCTCTTTGTCTCCTTTAATAAATAACAAGAAAATATGTATAAAGTTAGAGAAAAATAGAAATGCACTCTAAAGAAGGATCCTAAAACAAGCTTTTAAATATATAAAATATATTACATCCCAATTCAATATACCAAGGAATATTACTAAATGCTCTATATTTGGATGGGTGGGGTTAAGCATTCTATGAGCGATCGACAACTCCCCATGTTATGGGTATTTAGATTATTTAATATGAGACATTAAAATTGAAATTTGTATAGGAGTACTGCAACAAGGCATGGAGAACATAAAAGTACTAGAGTTAGCATATAAGGTAATTGGGAAAAAGAAGTGATAAAGTTAAAGAATATTACCATGAAGATTCCATTGATGCTTTCTACTAAAGCACCTCACTTGCTTCCTTAGTCATAAGAAGAAATATGAGGAGAACGAATATGGTAACCACAAAATAGAATGGATAGATATATATGAGAACTAAATGTGAAGTTATGGAATTTTGAAAATTGAAAAAATTCATGGGTGTAGTACATAGGATAATAATAGTCCTTAATATTAAGTGGTGAAAATTTTGTCAACTGCTGAATTTGAAAGATGATCCCCTCAAATAATTAGGTTATTGGTGGATGACCACATATTATTAAATGCTTTAAAAAAAAGTAATAACCAAGTTATCATGAGCTTCATGATATTTGCAATAATAGTTATTTTGTGTGTGTGTGTGTGTGTGTGTGTGTGTGGGGGGGGGGGGGGGGGGGAAACCCCCCTCTTGGGTAAAATCTAGGAATGTCACCAAAATATCAGATTGGAAGCTCATCGTTCTTTTCATTCTCAAACTTTGATGGAGATGCCAAATTTCAAAAATATGTAATATTCATAAGTGCTCTTAGTGTTGTAGGATATAAACTTTTAGTGATATCTTTAATGCCTACAAGAAAGCTTTATTTGTCATGTGTTTCAAAGTGCAACATTGATTGGTGATTTGTTAGATTCTAAAGCTTAAGCATCATAGTTTAAGGGGGAAAATGTGATTAAAGATTTAGGATGTTGGATGAAAAATAACGGAAAATAAAGAGGAAACTTCGTAAGACGTGTAAATAAATCATGTTTATGTTTCACAGTCTACTATAGTGCTATGTTGTACAAATACATCATTTGGTGAGAGAGAGAGAGAGAGAGAGAGAGGATAATCACTTTAGAAATATAAAAATGTAATGAGATTAGCACATTCCATATTCATTAATACATTTTTATTTCTTTGAGATGTATGGAGGAGCTCTCTCATGGATCTTTGGATGATTATAACATAAATTGGGTGAAATTATTGAGTGCTTGTCCCCACAAGGCTTTGGGAGTTTAAAGATGCTCTTAGAGGTGCCACATAGAGATGAATATTAACATTAATCATTAAGTAGGTTTAACAAAAATTATATCTTAACATATATCATATAAATTAACAATTATTTATATATTTAAATTTAAATTTTTATTTAATTTATAATTCATAAACCTATATTATTATATAATTATTACATCATTATTATTATGATATTTAATATTTATTACCTCATCATTATTATCCAAACAAATTTCCTCTAAGGAAGAGAATGGGAATGGAGATAGACCTTCCTGGCGAATTCCCAGCACTTTCTCGTCGCTACCTTTCAACCAAAGCCACGCACGTTTTGGAACGGATCTCCATATTGCCCGCCAACCACTCCACAATCCTCTTTGGACAAACAAAAAAGAGAATCCATCGGAGGAATCCAAAGAAAAGAGAAAGAAATATAATCCCCATACGACCAAAACTAGCATCATTCACATTACGCCAACCCTATAGAAAAATAAAATAAAATAAAAATTCCCCTCCTCACCTTTGCTTGTCCCGTTGTCCTCTCTCTTTTTTGTCTTCTTATTTCTAGTGATAATGATCTGTGTGAAACTTACTCAACATGTCTTTGAATTTTAATCTACATATAAAAATCAAATAGATTTATGTCCCATCTTTGCCTCATGGTTTAATAGTTTTGATGATTTTGGGATGGATTAATAAAAATTATTATTATTATCATTTTTTAAATTTAAGATTTTGAATTGATTTTTTGAAACTAAAAAAAATTCTTATAAGATTCTTGTAAATTTTATGTCATATGATTATTTTCAATAAAATTAAAAAAAATCACAATTTTAAATTTATTTTATTTTTAAAAGTGAGATATGATTTGAGGTTGAATAACAATTATTCTTACACTCGTAAAGCTTACAAATGTTTCATGTAACATATTAGATATAATTATAAACATTTTTACACTTGTAAAAGTCAATGTAACTCTATTAAATAATACTATGATTTCATTGGAGAAAAATTTCTTTCCTATTTGCAAAGTTATTGTAGAGAAAGTAATTTTATAAAGTTGTAATAGAAAACAACTTTTTTGTATAAATATTTTTTAAAAGTAATGAAAAAATAGTGAGTAAAGCAATACGAAAGATATTCCAAACAAAACCTATATATCAGGTTTAACATTAATATAAACATCAAGATATACAACCAGGGGTAGGCCTAATAAGAGTTTAAGGTGGGTAGGTTTTTTGCTTAATAGAATAAACATTTAATTATTTCGCCCTTCAATAACTAATTTTTTTATTTCTATGAAAAAAAAAACCTTTTATATTTTACTTATAAGCTGGTTATGCACGTTCTAATTCTATTTTATCCCTCTTAAAAAAAACTTGAATGTAATAGTTTGTCTTGACAAATGCTGCTGACCACATACAATCTCGAAGAAATATTAAAATTACATAATTTCTTCCTTCAAAATTCTAATAATTCTTGCAAGCTACACAACATTATAGAACTGGCTTTTCAGTAGAATTCAAATTGTCCAAATATGAGAGAATGAGTTGAAAGGCTATAAATAAATATGAGAGAATGAATTACTATTGAAACTTTTGGACTACATAGATTTTGCTCAAATAACATTTGTCTATTTATATTCAGGGTATGATTCATGCAAAGACTTGGTTCAAGAACTTTAGTGAATATATCAATTTCTAAGTTTATTCAATTAAAATTTATGTTCTTACATAAATAATATTCTCATTCTACCCTTATAATATCCTAAATTCTAAAAAAATATTTATTTTTCTTTGAGGTACTTGTACAACAATAATAATACTATGTGGGATCGGCTACATGAATCATTTTTCTCCATTATGATCTATTGAGAGTTAAATTTTCATTTAAAGGTAATAAAAAAGTTGATATTAATACTTTCTAATTAAGTCTTTTTTATGTCTACATGTACCTTTCTTAACATAAATCAAATCTAATACATCTACTATCTTAACTGGTTCATCAAAAGACTGATGTTTTATGTGACCAAACCATCTAAAAAGACTCTTTTAAATCTTATATTCCTCACATATAAATATTCATTTCATATTTTTTTTTCTCTTAAGAGTAAAGTTACTCATTCATTTGAGCATCCTCATCTCTGTAACACTTAACTTAATTTTATGCTTCTCTTCTCAAGGCCAATATTATGCGACCTAAAATATTGCAGATCTAACCACTATCTTGTAGAACTTTTACCTAAGTTTGAGGAGAGATTATTAAGTACGGAGATCAGTTCAGTTTTGTCTCTGTGAACAGTAAAAGCATAGTTACTGTTCAACTCTGCTTTTTTATTGTTCATAAAGACAAAACCGAACGGTTCTTTGTGTCTAATCTCCGCACTTAATAATCTCAAATTTGAGATGTACTTCTATCACACAATAGATCTGAAGCATTTCTCCACTTCAACTAACCAACTTGAATTTTACTAATAAAATTATCCTCTATTTCACCATCACTTTGAGCAATAAGGAAAAAAATATCTAAAATATATACTCTTTTTAATGGCTTGATCATCTCAAGTTACAATCCTCCCATTAGATCTATTACTAATAAATAAATAAATAAATATTTATGTCACTTAATTAAAAAATAATAATAATTTTAAGGCATATTTAATTAAAATTTATGTCAAATATTTCAAAAGAAGAATTTTCCCCTTAAAAATAAAAATAAACTTAGGACAAAATCCCCTCGTTTTTTTAAGACCTGATTTTGTTTGTTCTAAATTTTTTGAAATAGTTATCATTTTACCGTAGCTTTTCTCTCTATTTATATTCCCCTCTCACCTCTCAATTTACATTTCCCCTCGGCTTCTTCTCCTGTTCCTTCCGCCATTCTTTCGAATCAAAGAAACAAGAGAATTTACTGAACCAGAGAAAATAAAAGAGAAGAAAGAGACAGAGCGAGAGTCAGAGAAATGAAAGGAGAGGTTGCAGACGATCTCCTGAACCTAAGCCTAAGCATAGGCCAAACCAAAAAGAGAAAGAGAACAGATCAGAATCTCGCCATAGCTGCCGTTCTTCACGCCCGCAACCGCATGCTCCATCAAACCACCCCAATCTTACTAGACCACAACATTGATGGCCTCCATCTCATCCGCCTCCTCCTCCTTTCCGCTTCAGCTGCCGACCTCCACGACTTCTCCACCGCCGTCGAATCCCTCCTCCACCTCTATCCCCAGCTCTCCCTCTCCGGCGATCCCATCCAACGCGTCGCCGCTTACTTCTCCGACGCCATCCTCGCAAATCTCATCGCTCCTTCCTCCCCCTTATACTCTTCTCTCTCCCCTTCCCCTACTCCCCACGAAGAATTCTCCGCCTTCACCTCACTCTACCTCGCCTCTCCATACCTCCAATTCGCTCACTTCACCGCCAATCAAGCCATTATCGACGCCTTCGAAGCTGAGGAGCATTGGAATGGAGGATCTCTCCATGTCATCGATTTCGACGTCTCCTATGGCTTCCAGTGGCCTTCTCTAATCCAGTCTTTAGCTGACAAAGCGAAGAAAGATAAGCCCTTTAAGCTTCGAATCACAGGATTTGGCCGGAGCGAAGCAGAGTTGAAAGAAACAGAGGCGAGGCTATCTGGTTTTTCTAAAGGATGTCGTAACCTCTACTTCGAATTCGAGGGGAAGAACATGGAGATAAATAGTTTCAAAGATCTCAACCTGTGGGAAAATTCGACCGTTGTAGTAAACTCAGTCTTCAATCTCCACATGCTGAAAAGCTCCACGCTTCAATTAATACAATCTTTGAATCCTTCTCTGCTAATTCTGGTGGAGAAAGAAGGTCGCAGGACGGAAACAACAAGCAAAAGCTTCCTCTCACGATTCATGGAGTCACTGCAATACTTTGCGGCGATGTTCGATTCTTTGGATGATTGCCTTCCTGCTGGCAGCAAAGAGAGGTTGAGGATTGAGAAGAACTACTTGGGGAGAGAGATTAGGAATGCCGTGGATATGAAGCAAGAAGAAGATGAGAAAGAGGTTTTGATCAAGTATGGGACACTCGCGACATGGAAAGAAGCGATGGAAAGAAGCGGCTTTGAAGGAGTCATGATGAGCTCCAGGTCTGTAAGCCAAGCAAAGCTTTTGTTGAAGATAAAGAGCCATTGCTCCACCATGGAAGAGCATGGAGGAGGAGCTGGGTTTCGAATTTCTGAGAGAGATGATGGAAGGGCCATATCGTTGGGCTGGCATGACAGGTATTTGATTACTGCAACTGCTTGGAGATGTAATTCTCGATGATTTTGATATTGTTGGAGGACTTGTACTGTAGAGCTGTGTTACATAGTTTTTTTTTTTTAATTTGATGCGGTTAACAAAAACTGTTAAGTTGTTAGTGTAATGGGTTTTGATTTGAAAAGATTTGGATGTAAATCTATGTTTTTGTTCATGATTCTTAGGTTTGTTAATTATATTTGTACCCCCCTAAAAATAAGAGAAATTATTGGCAACTTTGAACATTGTTGGCATATTAAAAAAAGATTGTGTTATTTAATGATAATTAATTAGTTTAAAAATATTATATGTTATTTAGTTTATTTGTTATATTTATGTACTTTAAAATTATTTATATTACTAAAGTTTTTGTATGAGGAAAATTTTAAATGAATAGCTAAATGGATATATAGTTAAAAATCAATTTTATTTTTTTTTTATTAATTTTGACCATTAAAATAATGAACAAGAATATATTGAAATTTTAGTTTAATTTTTGGATTATTTGATAATAAAAATATTGAATAATTTGTTACTTGTAGATTGTATATCTTATTTTAATATTCATAAAACAATAGAAATAATTAAAAAAATAAAAAAATTAAAACAATAGAAATAATGTCAAGTAAATTTCTTTCAATTTTGGTATAGTATTATCAGTATCTCTATTATTTGTAATAAGATTATATGTTTCAATCGTATTATATTTAATTTATATATTTAGTTATTCAGTAAATTAGTAAATTAAAAAAAAAAACATAAGGATATTACACCAATATGAGCTTCAAAATTTTCGGATTTATGTTAAGATTAGTGTTATATGTGATATCTATATAAAAGCTGTATATTAGAGCTGCAAACAAGTAGTGCCAAATCAAGTAGGTATTTGTTTATATTTGGGCTCGTTTATTATAAGCTTGTTTAAGTTCTATTTGAGCTCAATTTGAGCTTTTTCTATTTATGTTCAAGGTTGGTTCATTTAAAATGATAGAGATTCATGTTTGGTTTATGATCGATTTATATTCGATTCGGTTCATGCTTAATTATCGAGCTTTTAACAATTAATTAAAGCTTAATAAAAGTTTAAATTCTAGTAGAAATTACTCAGCTTGAGTTAATAAGTATGATAAAATCTTAATTTTACATTTAAATTTCTTAATCTCAGCCCTTTCTGAAAAAAAAATTGCATTCATTTAATCATTTTCTTATCTTCTTCATCAAGTAATTTACTACAGGAAAAATGCAAATTTTTGACAAAAAATTTCCGATAGAAAATTTGGCAGATTTTCCTGCTGATTTCTGATGAAATATTTCCAACAGATTTTTAACGGATATTGAAATTTTCTGAGAAATAATCATATATTTATAATAAAAAATAATAAATAAAATTAAGTAATTTAATTTGACTAAATTAACTACTAGTTTTAATAATTATTGGCAGTGGGGGATCCACAAGGAGCAAGACAATGCAACGAGCAAAGGGCAACTTGCACGGGTTCGACGTGCAGGCTATATGACGGACTTATGCGGCGGGTTCAACAGTTGGGTTGCAGGCGATTTGGCTGGCTTTTGCGGGCTTCGGGCTGGTTGGGCATGGTTGGTAGAAATACAAAATGAATTTTGTTGAGTTTTTTACTTTTCCAATGGCAATTTTCGTCATAATTTTATTGAAATTTTTTCCCGCGGATTTTTCTCGAGGAAATTCCTCGGAAATCATCATTTCCTTCGGAAAGCACTTTCTGACGTAAAAGTCTGCAGGAAATGAGTGATTTTTCTGTAGTGATTTAATTTGCATTTCATTTTTATTGAATGAATATATAACATAGAAGGAATCCTTCAAAGTTAAAAGCTTAGGTTCAATATAACAGATGTCATTTCATACTGTTTTTATATACAAAGAAGTATGGGTGAAGAGATCAATGGTTGCTCGGAATTTACTATAGGCTTATAACAAAGACAATTATATATTACTCGTGAAGGAATATTCGGAAGTATTTTAGCTACGAAAGATTACTCACGTGCGAAGAGGCCCCATTCACACATATTCTATGGCTGTTTGAAATTTGAATTGTCAGCAAGCAATAAAAGTCTAAGTCCACAGCTTATAGATGTTTTTTTATTTTATTTTATTTTCTTATCTGAATCAGTCCAACAACATACCTTGAAAAAATCAAAGAAACACTAAAAGATTTGAGTCACAAAGTGATTGGTCAATTGAAGTCAATCTTACTTAATACATCAATTTTGAAGATAATTTTTGAAGTTTTTAGTGTTTTCTATGAAGTTAAATGATATAACATAGAGCCAATCATTTAATTCTCAAATCGAAGTTCAATTCTTTTGATAGGTTAGATCTTACGATAGACTGAATCTTAGCTTAAGGTTAGTTATCTTAGTTGACCTAATTGGCGGTGTAAATATTCTCTTTCTTTTTGTTCAATCAAATATACTTGCATTGTAATTGATTAATAGATATGTTTGATTTGGATTGTGGACCCAGATTCGAATTATGGTTAACCCAACCCTACCCCTAAATCGTGCACTTAATTGGTGATTTTGAATGAAATGACTAAGTCAATTAGTCAAATCTCTTTCATTGGGTTTTGATCATCAAAGCATGGATGAGTTGACCCTAGGTAACCATTAGATCAAGCTAGAACCTCTTGAACTCTAGTTTAGCTCAATATGATCTAAGTAGAACATATAGACCTATAATCTTAGACTAAATTATTGTTTTCCAATCATTCCAATAGGATTTACTAAGTTGGAAATGACCTAATGGAGCTACTTAGCCTTTTGCTGCAGCTTTACTGGACCTTTTGACCAATTTAGCTGAAATTGACATATTTAACCAAAAAGAACATACACCATCAAATTGGTCAAATTGATTGAACATAATGGAACAAATTAATTTAAATTGGTAAACCATAGATGAATTAGCCCAAATTATATCTTGAATAGGTAAATTGATTCACTTAGCCAAAGTAAACAAAATTTGACCAATTAGGCTAATATTGACAAATTTAATCAAATTCAGATAACTTAACCATTGAAAACCATTTCGATTAATAAACTAAAATTGAATTAAGCCTAATTGTCTTTTTATAAGCCCAATTTGACCAATTAGTTGGTTGACCCAAATTAACCTACTTTAATCTATTAGGCAAAATTGGTCTGTTTGATCAAAGCACTCCTCAACAAACCCTCCCAATTAACATGAGTGGACCCGCCAAATATATAATTGACTTAGTTGCCCCTTGGTTAGGAAAATTGATCTCAAGTAACCCAACCTAGCCCAATTAAACCCTTAAGAGATCTACTTGACCATTTTGAGACACTTGATCCAATTTATTCAAATTAATTAGACAAACCATCTTGTGTAATTTACCATAGTATCATTGAGTCAAATTAATCATTAATTTCATTTGATTAACTTAATAGTCCAAATTGACCCAAAATAAACTTTACACTTATCCTATTTGAACCCATTAAGTCAAATTTATATCAACTTGGCTCAAATGGTTCAAATTCCTAGGTGTTTAGTGTTCAATTGATCCCCTAAGATCCCTTAGCCCAAATTTTCTCAACTCTTAACCCTAATTTGGCCAACATTTACCTGTTTAGAACTCTTTGAGCTAAATGGTCCCTAACCTTCAAATGGATCAAAACCATGCATTTTGCCCATATATCATTTAGGGGATGTGTTTGACTAATCCAAAACAAAGCCAATATACTTGGCCATTAGGTGTATCCCATTTAGTTGAATTAGGTCAAGTTAACCTACTTGGATCCATATGAATCCAACTGAGCCAACCAACCCTAAAGGAAAATTTGGGTAATCCAATGCATTCCATTAAATTCTTACAAATCTTAGTTAACTCACATAGCAATCATAGAGCCTAATCATAGTTTGGTGCGACTAACATTATCTTAATGGGTATTTGGCCATACTCAAAGGAGATTAAGCTTTTTCTAGGCTCTCCCTTCTAATCTTGTCTCCAAATGATCACAACCATTCAATTAGAGGCTCATGTAAGTTGCCACAACCTAATCATCATGGTTAATCATGTCTTGGGTTTGGTCAAGTGAGGCTAAGGAAAGCAAACTAATCCCAAGCTCTTGCATACATTCCATTATTTTTTCTATACATAAAAGAAACCCATAGTTCCTAGGAACATTCTAGTGCTTCCAATGAGTTCCAACTACCAAAGAGCACAAAATTGCCACTAGGGCTTAGCTAGCCTACTAATCCAAATCATCCAAACAGAACCCAAACCTCTCCTCACTTCTTGAAGGCAAGGGATCTAATTCACTAGCAAATTTTGTCTATGCATGTTTTTATTACAAACCTTAGCAAAACCTTAAGCATGTGGATATTGATCAAATTGCATGTGCCATAGCAAAGCAAGTGAAATATATCCATATGTAGCCTAAGAAACCCTTTATCTCACCCTAATGAGAATTTTCATTTTTTTTCTACTGAAGAGAGAGAGAGAGGGTAATTAACTTCCCATGGGTTGCATTCGGTCAGGCTACCATTCATTGGATAGAATTGGAATAGTATTTATATATCCTAATAAGATTTTTGCTATGATATTATATCTTTATACAATCAAGTGCAATTTGGTACTAAGGTAGAGCTTAGCATGTAGATCTAAAGAAAAAATATTCTAATAAATTTGCACGCTATTTTCTATTTTAAAATTTTAAAAAGTCATTATTTTAATCAATTAAATGTATAATGGATTTATAAAACTGTCAAATTCCGAGCATATGCTAACAACATTAAATTAATATTCACAAAATTTTCTTATACTCTAATGAGCCTTTTATTATCTATTTGTGATGACTCAAGAGTTAATTTCAATGTTTAAAATTCAAATAGGCATGTTTTGAAAATTACCAAAGCACCCTTTACTCTTACATAAATTTATAGGATTCTTTACACGAGATACATGAATTATTTGAATATTCACTAATTTTTCTTGATTTGTTTAAGTTTTAATCTACAATTTATACTTGTAATATAAAGCATTTTAATCATTAAATTAAAAAAAATCTTAAATAGACCTAAAAATTAACTAAAATAGATATTGGATCACACAAATTGATTTTGCTAAAATGTTCATTAATAGGCGGGTTGTGCATGCTAGAAATGAGTAGTTTCACACCCTAAAGTGAATGTTCATTGCCTAGCAAGGAGTATTATGGGTAGCATTCTTCTTATTTTGAGTATAATTGTTATGTGTTTCTCCATTATTCATGAAAGAGAGAGACTTCTCCATCTTGCATAACTATGGAGTGAATAGTAAAAAATTCTAAGATAACGCATAAGTGAACTTAGGTATGTTGGTGGCAAAATCACAATATGAAAATTTGCATTCTTTTCTTTTCTTACACTCACTTTTATGAGCATTAATTCTTTTACTTACTACAATATTTTTATGATATTGATTGTGCGTACTCTCATAAATTGGTTGCATGCGGTGGTTATATATATATACTTTCCGCGCTTTGAAAACTGTCAGAATAAACCGAGCAAGAAATGCGTACCAGCGATTTTCCGGTGGCCTAGACAGCTGGTAATTTCTGACGGTCGTTGCGCCGGTGATTGTCGGTTAATCACCTGCAGCTTGCCGGCCGTTCGGCCATCAAAACTGCCGATATTAGCACTGGCTAAACTGCCGGGTTACCACCGATTTACTATCGGTATTAGCAACGGCTAAACCGCCGGGTTACCGCCAATTTACCACCGTAAACTACCGGTTCTTTACGGGCAGCTTACCAACAGTCAAAACTGTAGGTTTTACCAGCGGCTAAACCGCTGGGTAGTGCTAGTTGCTTTCTGGCACAATCAACCGTCCGGTATGAAGGTTTTCGGCAACCAAACCGCTGTTTGACATCCGAAAACTTGTAGCATTTAAAAAAAATTGACAGCCTCTCCTCTATATTTACTGAAGTTTACCCTAAACCTGCACATGATATACAAATTCTATGCATTGTATATTCCATATTTTAATGCATAGAAAAACTATTACTCTCACATTATCATTTGAACACAAGTAGTAACTCCTACTTGGTCACACTACCTTGCACCAACCATCAATGGCCATCATTAGTTTTTTCAAATGAACTCGAAATGATCTAGCATTATATAATTATCATGAAAAAATATATTTTGGCCATAGATATTACTCTCACAATCAATGTATAACTTGCAAATGCATTCCATAGATATCACTCTCACAATCAATGTATTTCTCACAATCTATGTATCTTAATAGGAATTACTACAAACACATGGCCATCACTATTTTTAGGGAATTTACCCACAACAAAGAGGAGAGCCAGCGACTAGGGTAGAGGAGGTGGACGAGTCTGACGGCTGGAGCAGAAATTCGGGCCGTGCGACTCAAGGAGACCGAAGAGGAGAGGGGTTCTGCTTGGGGGCGAGATCTTCTGCCAGAGGGAGGTTGTCGGCGCTGGATTCCTGCGCAGTAGTCGTCGAAGGCGTGATCATGAGAGGCCGGAGGAGAGGAGGCGAGCGTCCGCAACAGCGAGAGAGAATGCGAAGAAGTGAGGAGGAAGGCTCAGGATGGGTAAATTTAGGGCGGTTTTCCGGCTGTTTATACCGCTGAAAAAAAATTACTTAAAACAAGCGGCTTTGGCCGCCTGTAAAGGCGCCAATATGAAATTAAACCGGCGTCATATTCCGCGGTTATTATACCGCCGCTAATTCTGGCGGCTGTTTATTAAACACCACCGGTTAATATCGGCGATCAAACCGTCGGCTAAACCACCGGTATTACCGCCAGCTATAGGACAGTCGATAATAGCCACCGGTAATACCTGAATTTCCTGTAGTGAAGAAAGATAAATTTCATTCTTTCTATGAAAATTATACAATAAAAAAAGAAAGAGAATATATCTAATTAATTATGTGTGGCAATATGAAGAAAATAATTTTTTTACTCTTTTAACTTCATATCTAACAATACATTCATTTGTAAAAAGAAAACTTTCACTTTTTCTTTTAATATTTTAAACTTCCAAGAGAAACTTTATTCTTTTAAAATTTGTTTGCATTATAAAGAAAAATCCTCTCTTATATATTTATCGGCTTTCAATAAAATAATCAAATTCCTTCTAATTTTTTGCACTTATTTTTAATCATAAATTTATTTTTAATTTGAAAACAACTCTGCATAGAAAAAAATTAGGGTGTCTGCAAAATTAAGGTAATTGTGTATTCTAATTTTGAGTGTACTGATTGAAAATAGATTTAAGAATTCTAATGTGTTGGATTTAAGCACATATCATGTCATAAAATTAAAAAAAAAAAAAAAAAAAAGCAATTGTAAGGCAAAGGTAACCTTCACAAATTTATTCTAATTTTATGCTGCAAACATTTTTGCTAAAATATAAAATACAAAAGAAAAATCTACAACAGATATGCAGATGACTCAAACTTTGGCATTATCTGATAATAACTAGTCATAGTCGCAATCATTAAATAGTCAGCTTTCCATTTTGATTAATCTCCATTACTGTGCTTCAAGGACTCAATTCCAACAATGGAATTTATTAAATAGAATAAAGCTTGGGTATTATTTGACCAAGAATGGAGGAGGAAGGGATGTCTTGTCTAGCTTCCCAATCAACCTTGAAAATGATAAAATCATAAGGAAATAATAAACATATTATAATTTCAATCTATATGCTGATATATTATCAAAATATGATATTTTTCACAGTATTTTGTTCCTACAAATTTTCAATTGCTGGAAATTTACCCTGTAGCAGTGGTCTATATCATTGCTACTACTGATCTTGCAATGATTGTGAAAGCTATCACGTTTGGGCAGCTTTCATATTATTTTATAGAGTAGTTTTTTATTTTTTTTAAAAAGATAATTTTGTGCGAGAAAACTATTTCTGAAAACGATCCCAAATAAAATCTAAGTAAAATTTTTCATTATCTTCATGATAATCAATCTACTTGAACAATTATTTAATATTAATTTTATGAATGATCATTTTTCTTTTATTCTCTATGATTCCTAACATTACAAACCATAAAATTTATAAATATAAAAAATGAATAAATTAGAGTTGATTTGATATATTGATTTTTGTTTATTCATCCATGCAAATGCTCGGTCTTTATTATATTCTAAAGGCTGATATTTAATTTACAATATAATTTTTTTTTCCAAATTAATCATACTTTTATTATTTATAAGCATAACATTTGGCATACAATATTTGACCAAGGATCAACATTATTTACATTGATCAATGCTTCATTAGTTCTCAACTCATGCAGGGGCAATAATTTATTTATTTGGGAAAATAACTATAAGATAATAATAAAAAAATTAGGATTATTTGTTTTATAATTTTTTAGATAAAAATTATGGCAAAAAGATTAGAGAGAGTCATCCTAGATAATTTGATCGTTTAAAACGCTGACATTCTGACGATTCTATTAGAAGAGTAGATTTAGTAGATTTAACTTTTATTAAGAAAAATAGAGGTAGATCTAAACTACTTGATTAAAAAGTACTAAAAGTGATATTTTTTATTAGATTTATATGAAAATTTGACTCTTAAATAAGATATAGAGAAAATGGATTTATGTAGCAGTTCTTAGGCTTCCTTTGGGACGGCTTTTTTGTTGCTTCTTAAAGCTGCTTTCTAGTACAAGGTAGAAAAATTTTCTATTAAAAAATTATTTTAAGAAGCAATAAGAAATCCGTCTCAAACTAAGCCTAACATATTGGGATAAAGATTTATTGTCATTATTGTTGTTGTAGTATATCAAAAATATGTTTAACATTCATATATTAAAAAAAAAAAGTTCTCTATTGGTAATTCTTGTCCATTTATAATTTTAGTTTCACATTTTCCATCTAATTAACCAAAATAATGCTATAAAATAGCTCCCATGAACTCCATCTTTGACTAATATTTTACCTTTTGTTTTATTACACAGCAATGTATTCTCATTATAGACAACATAATAAAAAACTTACATGCCTTGCTATTGTGGGAAAGCTAATTTTTAATTGCTTATGCAGCAATAATATAGCATTAGTTGGAAGTCTGGTCAAAGTCCTTCAAGAATATTAATAAGAAATTGTTCATCAAGTTACAAAGTTAGAATAATATCCTTTTGCATTGAGAGCTTCACAACAAAGATAAAATAATTTTCATTAATAGTGAGGGTTTGTTCCAGAAAGAGAAGAAGTCAATTTCTACTTATAAAATATAAGATAAACATTAAAATTACGTTCATAGATATTTTTTTTTTTTGGGGAAAGTAATTGGTTATCAAGCAATAATATAAGTTAGAATGCTATGCTATAATTGGTCAAAGTCTTTAGAGTATATTAATAATAAATTGTTTATCAAATGGCAAGTTAGAGTTTTTTTTTTTAATTTTTGCATTGAGAGCTTCGCCCCAACACCACAAATTTACATCAATATTTGGGACTTGTTATATGAGAAAAAATTCAATTTATGTTTTATAAAATATAAGATTAGTATTAAACATACCTTGAATTTATTAAAATTTTATTTGTGACAGCTTTCTTATTACTTTCTAAAATAATTTTCTAATACAAAAAATTTTTTTATGCTAAAAATTATTTTAAAAAACAGTAAGAAAACTATCACAAACAAATCCTAAGCTAAGATATTTATTTGTTTTTTAAACCAAAATATATTTGATTGGGGTTATATTTTATAAAGTATACAATGCAAAGTCACAATAAAGAGGTTTCATTTTCACTAAAAAAAACCCTAGAAATCAAATTCTAAAATCTTTTTTTTTTTCTTTATAAAAAATCTAAATGACCTACAACAAATTGACAACTTTCTGCTGGATTCAGAACAAATAAAATAAAAAAAAAACCCAATCAAATGAGCTATATTATGTTATTATTTCTAATAAAGACTAAGTCCTATATTTGACACATAAAAATCAATACTATTGCAATTAACAAGTGTGTTGATAGGGACTTTCAGTATTTCTATCCAATACCTAGAAATAATCAGTCTTCTTTTGCATAACAAATAACTAAAATTTTAATTTTAAATAGAGATGGTAGAAGTTTATAATTATAATGTGTTGAGTTTGATCTCATAGCTTAACACCAAATCAACCACTAGGAAATGATAATTGGTCAAATTTGAAATAAGTTCCTTCCTATCTTAACTTGACCAAATGTTTGGCTTATCTAAACCTTTCTTTCTTTTCCAATCCAAACAGCCAATTGTTTCATTGCAATCTCCTCAGATCATTAGATTTTCTTCAAGTCTCCTTTGAGCATGAGGTTTTCATTATTGACCCTCGTAGGCTTCATTTTGGACGGCTTTTTTATTGCTACTGGGTCCTTTTATTTATTTTTTTCCATATTTTTTACTATATTTTATTTAAATTTTAATATAAAATAAAAATATTTTTAAAATGATACAGTAGTATTATTATTTTTATTTAAGTTTACTTTGATAACAAACCATTTTCAGGTTGATAATAAATCAAAACATTCCAACTACTAATTTGTGGAGTGCATACAACACTGATGTTGTTCAGAAGAAGCTGGTTGAATTCTCTCTCCATTTTTTATTATAACATCTCGTCCGTTCGTCCATCCCAACCATCCATTCTAATTTGGATGGCTGGGATTAATACAGTTTCAAATCTCTATGGTTTTGCAAACATCAAAACAAACCATCTAAATTAATTTAATGACTGGAATAAGTAACTGCACAACATGATAACTGAGAAGGGCCTACAGGTTGATTTTCTCAAGAGGGCAATCTTCACCACTTTGTATTGTTTGTGCATTTTAGACTTCATTTGAGAAAGCTTTTTGCTGCTTTCTAAAACAACTTTTCAGTATAAAAATTTTTGTACTAAAAATCTGTCCCAAATGAAGTCTTAGTATACATATCCTTAAAAAACATCAGCCAAAATGGCCATCAAGGGTTGATCGAATCTGGCTTGGAGGGTTCTCTTCAGACTAATAATATTTGAAAGTATTAGATTGAGTTTATTATAGGTATCTCACCTCTTTTTTTGCTCCAGGAAGCTATTTATTAACAGCAATGCACAGCTGGAACCGCAAAGAATGTTGCAGTAATCTCATATAAGAACATTAGGGATATGAGTTGACATCAGGCCTGCAAATCAACATCAACAAACTGTACAATGAGAACAGGCAGCTGGTAGCCTCATAAATAAATCAACATTGGTAAAAAACAAGGAAAATTAAAATATGTAAAATATGAAAGAACATATTTGGTAAAAGATATATCTAATTACACAATTGTAACTTAATTTGGCCTTCTAGACTCTTCCACATGGCACAGAAATATGTTAAATGTATGCGAACTTTCCTAAATTGAGAAGACTTCTATCCTTCAGGAGGAAATTAGAAGTCAAGCATAAATTATTAAAAAAATTCAGATTTTAAGTATGGTAAATGAAAATACTTCCGAAGAAATATAAGAGAAGCAGAAAAGTCACAGCATGCATTGTCCAAAAAACAGGACCAATTCAGCGCAAACAATCGTCGTTTTTGCTCAACAACTATAGGAACCGGTCCGCAAGTGAAAATAGAAGCAAAGTTTGATACAGTATAAGATGTACACAAATTATAGGTGATTGATGATATCAAGAAGTTCTTTTCTTGCCTTTCAAGCAGCACTTTAAATTAAGATTTTTTATTTTGTGAAAGTGAAAAAAGAAGTATCAGAAAATTTTATGGGTTAAGAGAACTGAAAAGTACTGCCTTTTGGTTGCTTGCATTCAATAGCAATTATCATAAAAAATATTTGTTGTTTTAGGAGGAATTTATCACCTTAGTATTATATAAAAATTCTGCATACATTTATATTGGAAGTAACTCATAGGAGATATATGAGAACTTTTGATTGGAAAACCAGAGAAGATGAACAAAAACGAAACTTAGCCCAGTTAAAATGATTTCACTAACGAGCGACAAGAGCAACACCCTTATATATGAACAGAGGTATTGACACAATTTAGCAGACAAGGACTATTAATGATATCTCCTATGATTGAAGTAGGAGCCCTGAAGTGATTGGCTAGCATCGGATGATGATCGGTAAGACTAGTGTCATACGTTGTGGTTGATGGGTTCCGAACATTATTGTTGATTGGCATTGGAAGATAATAGATTAGGTACATTGGAGGCCGGGCAATAGCCGGCAATCGATCAATCGTCCTCCTTACAAGAGGAAAAATCGAACAATCTAGATGATTAGGATTAAGGGTTAGAATAGTTAAAAAGAGGGTAGGTGGGGTGTGTTGTGCGTGGGGGTGTTGTGGGAAATTCAAGGCGGTTAGGATTTTAGGAGGGGGCTAGGTTAAGGTTCTGTAGCCAAGCTTGTACTTAGGTTGCATAGTGGAAAACCTTTATTTCCTGCATCTTTTGGTAGTTTCGCTAGGTGATTTCGGCGACCTCCCGGCATCCCCTCCCCGTGTGGGGAGGTTAGGGAGGGCACTCGCTTTTTTGGATCGACTCAGCCGGATCAAATCGACAGCGAGGACTTCAAGGGAACGAATTGACCCTGGAATTGGCTTCAAGTCTTCTATCCACTCAGTCGAATCAGATCGACGGCCGAGGGCTTCGGGGGACCGAATCAACCCCAGGATTCCTCCACTTGATGATTGTGAGCCTTCTTTTTTTCTTTTTATTTTTTTATTATCATTTATAATAATAATAATAATAATAATAACAATAATAATAATTTACTATTATTATTAAATATATAACCCTCTCTCATCTCTTCCTTATTGTTTTACACAAAAGAGGCGGATGCAGCAAGGTTGGTTCAACCGAAAGTGGGAGGAGATTCGACCACTTCATTTTGATGATATATGAAAATTGAGCTATAAAATTTTATATATATATTTTTTATTTTTACTTGCAAAATTTTGGAAATTATAAATTCATATGTAAAAACAAGAGATTTGAAATTAATGCAAAGAGTGCCAATTGTACTTAGATGTTTGTTACATAACTTGAGGGTAATTCAATTATTTAATTTTTTTAGCAAAAGCCATCATAATACAGCTAAAAAGAACAACCTAAACATGACTTCTGTTTCCTGCCCCCCCAAACCTAGTACCAAAGTATAAGATAACCTTTTAGGTTGCTCCTAGCTGAATTATAATTACAATTGCGATCACAAATCTTGGAGGACATTTAATTTTAATTTCCATTCACATAATCTTCAAACTAGAAATACAAGTATATTGTAAAATATATGAAAAATTAATACACTGAATTTGCTAGTGCAAAAACAACTTGTTCGAATGAACTAATTATGGGTTAATATTGTCAACGAAAAACTTTTCATAGAAAACCAAATTTAAAAAACAAAGCAATACCTGAATTTCAAGAAAACTGGGAAGCGCCCTCCTCAAGTAATAGATGAATTATGGACTTCACCACTTCATTCTTGGAAACAGTCAGCATCTAGAAGAATGATACGATCCAAAAGTGGTATCAATACCGATGCAATACCAATTACAAAGCAATTCATTGTGATAATTAAAAGCCAGATGTATAAATTAAGTGCAAGCAAAGTAAAGATAATAACAACTTTTCAAATTGGGTGGCACAATGATCTGCATTATTTCCAGATGGTGTCCCTAAATTTTAGCTTATCAACTTGGGCATCTCTGTATCTACACCCAACATCAATCAGGGAATCATTTCTGAAATATGTCGATAAAACTATGTCTCCCACCATGGTGGAAATATATCATGAATGAACATTTAATTCTATAACTTTGTATATTGGTTATGAATGTGCATACAACAAATACAAAAGGTAAGGCACTTTAGGGTACGCTATTATTACTTTTAGGCGAAACAAAATTTGCAGTAAAAGAAAAGTTACAGAAATGGAACAAAAAATTTAAAAGATTTGAGACAAAAAATTGCTAAAAGCGCAAAGTAAATAGAACTTCGTTGATTTTCAAAAAAAAATATATCAGTAGGTAATGATAGAAATCAAATGACTCAAATATGTTTGAAAATAATGTTTGAATATCAAAGATCCAGGGAGGGCAATATATATATAAACGCATGCAGGAATCCAGAATGGATGAAGCGGAAGTCTCGATTTCGTATATCTAAAAGATAAGATTGTTCTCGATTGCTAGTTACGAGATATGACAGGTAGGAAGCGGCGCACACGGACGGAATTCCAAGGAAATCAGAGCCGTTGGATTTAAATTGGTGATTTGGATGGTCAAATTAAGTTGAGATCTAATCAATTGGGCTGAAATTGGGTTTGATTTGATCCAATTTGATTTAATTGAGTTTAATTGGACCCAATTTGGGTCCAATTCGACTCGATTTGTGCTCGATGAGGCTCAATTGAGTTGATTGAGTTCCAATCGGGTCCGATTTGACTAAACCCGAGTTGAGTCGACACAAAAATTATATCAATAGAGTGAAAAGAAACTGTTCACATAACAAATATAGTTTGTTTCTGCGCAGTCATTCTATACCTGAATAGAGGCAACTTAAAGTGGTCAGGATACCAATATTTAGTTAAAAAAACAAAAAAGGAAACCATCGCAAACTTACAAACAACACATTTCACCTGAGAGAACATGAGATATACTGTTTACCAAGAAGAAAGGGACAAAAAAATTGCGGTTACTACTAGTATATTGGCAAATGAAAAGAAAATTAAAAGACTTCCACCTGAAGCTTTGAACAGCGAATAACAACTAAAAACTGAGACATTGTAAGAACATTGTTCTTCAATAAGTTCACTTGATACTACAGACAATTTAAGCAAAATTGTCCTTGGTAATATTGCGCAGTTCAAACAGCTAAATACTATACATAAATTCTAGCTTAAAATTAATCCAACATTAACAACCAAGTACCTCTGGCTTGCGAATGAGATCTTTTAGAACAGCATGAAGTGTTAAGCGGAGTTGTTTGAATAGAACAGCAGTTTGTGCAGGCGCTGTTAATTTCAACCAGTTGTCTATGATGACCAAACCCATCTGCAACAACATTTGCATGGTGATATATACAGAGGTAAAATATGAAACAAATGGTTATCAAACAGAAACATTTATACTAGGCTTTCATTATCGGCCAAAACTGCTCATTCGCATTTTCAAATGAGGTTCATCCAAAAGCCCAAAAAAAAAAAATCTTCATGCAAGTCCTGGAGTTTTTAAATCATTTCAGCGGAAAATCATGCTCAGCGATTACTAACTGTTGCACATCGTAAATAATTACAAAAAACCAAACAAAACTTTTTTTTTTCCTTGTCAACTATGTCCTTCCTCCAGCCTGCTCCTGTATTACTCAAAATTTGCGAAGGTAAGAGTTAAAAGAACTAAATTAATGCCACAATTAATTTTCTCACCTCTTAAAAATGATTAAAAAAATTTGAATGAAATCCTAGTAGGATCATTTTGATATATATACATTTATATAAATTAAGTGATTATTAATCAATATTTACGTCTTTAATTTTACTGATTCAGGAATTAATAATAATATCCAGCCAACCTGTACTGTACAACAAAAACCATCTACACTAAACTGACCGTGATTTGAAAGCTGCAACTGAGATTAAATTTAAGAATTATTAAACTCTATTAATAGAATTACTTTTATATAATCATACACAAAATATAATTTTTAGACATTTACATTCTTTTAGAATTTCTTCAATAAGATCAATTATGTTATTATTAACATAAGTCAATTATGCTGCACAAATTTTCTACAAGATTTCAAATTTTACACACAATTTGATTTCCAGATATTTAATTTTTAAGAACAAGTAACAGAAGAAACAATCCAGAACATAGGCAAGAAAAAGTAGTTCAAGAGGTGGTAACTTATATTCAGGAACATCATAAATGCCATTAGGCATAAATTTATTACAATCAATGCATTTATAAAAATAAGTAATTTCAGCAAAACCAATCCAACTTAACAAACAGATTCTAGTCAAAAAGCATTCGTTTAATTTATAATCGAACCACATAAGAAATTAGTTTTCCCGTGCGGAGGGACCCAAGATACTTGTGCCAATAGAAATAAGAATATACACCTAATAACTACGAAAAGAGCCAAAGGGAAGACATAAAGCATCAAATCTTCAAAGACAAACCTGATGTTGAACAGAAATGGATCCACCAAAAAGAAGAAGAGAGTACGGAGATATAATACTAGTGTCTCGCAGAAACACCTTGCTAGTTTCAACCTGAAAGAAAAAGAAACTACTCAACCAAAATGTCTTGCTATGACAAAGAATCATGTCAAATTCGAACATTAAAGTCATCTAAGTAGGAATATATTATATAAGGTGGGTTACTAACAGTTGCACAGCACTTTTTTATAACAGAACTTGAATTTTGGAGTTACCATATAACACATCTTATTATTAGAATATAATTAGAAAACGTAAATATGCAGAATTTTCTTCATGTTGCACTTTTAAAGTAATATTGCAGATTGGAGAGTTAAAAGGGATGTTGCAGTATTGCAAACAAATTTCTTATAGAGACCTTTAAGATTACGAAGACCGTAAATGATTGGAGAAGAAGCACATAGGCATTAGCATTTAAGAGCAAAAAAATATTTAATGGCCCTAATTATAAAGGAATTATACTTATAAGCTATAAAGTGAATTTCTGAGAGAGGACCATGAAACAATAGCTAAGAAAGTTTACATGAAAGTTGGAGGCACAATTTTATTTTGTACTTGTAAGATCAAGCATGGAGAAGAATTTTATGTTGATATAATTAATAGCTAAGAATCAAAGAAACAAAATTATTTTCATATAATTTTTACTAATATTGAGCACCACGAGAATTGATTTGGCATGTATTATGGAAAAGATGTGTCAAACGTATGTTAACATAATCAATTAGTAATATGATTGAGTAGTTACTAGCTTTAGAAGTATTCCTAGAATGGAAAAAAAGATCCAATCACTGATTGATTAATCAAGGGTCAACTATCATTGTACTTTATTTTAACATTAGTGAAGATGCTTAAAAAAAGATGTTTTTGATAAGATATTTTGATGCAGGTTTTCTACAAATTACATGGGTCCAGCAAGTGAGACAAATTAAAAAATAAATGAGAAATAATAGCATTGGAGAAAAATTGTATAAGCGCATAAAAATTGTTAAGTTTATAAGGCCTTTTGTCTTGTGAAATAACAAATAAATGATAGAGGTAAAAATATTTTAAATGAAGTGACTACAGGATTTATAAAATTTGAGTATTATGTGAGATTAATCAAACAAGGATATATGGTTCAATGACCTTGAAAGACTAAGATGTTAAAGATGAACTGAAGCAAAATTGAAAACATATTATTTCAAAACTTATATTTAATTTTGTGTTTGTACTTGCAAATCAATCTTCATGACTTATGAAAAGCTTGCAGAAATTAAATTAAAGAATCTTTTATTATAATTATTAACCTATTATTTTGAATGTAGACAAACAACTTTGATCATACACGTATTTATATAAGTAAATAAAACCAACTAGAAGTTCATTATTTACTGACATTAAATTTACAAAATAGACTTAATAATTGAAAATAAATTAATAAATTTTGACTAGTTAATGGATTTTTGCAGCCTTATTACAGATCACCATTACGAACTTAGATGATTAACCACATGCATCACTCCCGAGTGGATTGCAAGGCATTGCAAAGTGGTTAGCGGGTATCCATTAAGTTTGTGTAACCATAAACTATTGAATGGGGCATCGTTAGGCCACGCAAAAGATCATCCTCATTTATTAAACATACTTTCATATCATTATAAACGTCCCAATTACATTGTATATGAGTTAAAACTGACAAATCATTTGATGAATAAGTCAAGTTAAATCTAGAAAAACAAAACTCTAGGGAGCTGATTGATCTCTCCTATCCCACTTAAGTTGGGCGACTATATTAAAATATTGACACTAGACAACACAAAAGAAAAATGGGATAAATTGATTATTACTTATTAAGGTACTAGTGAAATGCATGATGCTAACATCAAACATTTGGTTCATTATTAACTTTTTTTGCATAAAATTGGATTATTTTTATAAATAGGGAACCATGATGTGTAACTAAATTATTATTTATTGGTGGTGAATGAAAATTGAGCATCTTCGGTATTCAGTCTTCGTGCTTCTTCTTGCGTGATTGAGCAGAGAACAAGCCTTGCATGTGGGTCTGGGAGAGATCGAGAGGAGTTGTGCATGCCTGGGCTTCCAATGTGCGTGCTTGAGCAGAGAACAAGCCTTGCATGTGGGTTTTCTGTTCATGTGACTGGGACGGAATGACGAGCCGGGCATGTGTGTGCATGTTGGGTGATGAAGGTCGAACCGGAGCGTTCATCTGCGTGCAACTTGGGAGACCAAGGGAGGATCGGTGTCCAATCCTCTTTCTTGCAACCAATTCCTCTAGATAGAGAGCACGAGCTAATTTGTGCAAAATCTAGTGGGAACCGAACAACCAAAGAAGCAAAACCCAGCAGCTGGCTTCGATTAAGAAGGACTGGGAGTAAGGTGTCCTTAAGAGCTCACTCATGCGCCTAGAAGCCACTATTCTGTGACTTAAGGAGCTTTTATTTGAGGTTGTTGCTATTGGTGCCATCTCCATTCCTCGAGGAGAATGTAGGAGCCCATCAGACACTCTTCTTCATCTCCTTTTATCATCATCCCTGCCGTTCTCTTCGCAAAACAATGAAAATCTGATCATTTTCACTTGTTTGCTCTCATGTGAGAGCCCGAGGAAGATACCAAAGCATGTAAGGTCGATGGATTGGTATCCATCACCTTATAAATGCATGAAATCTCATTTATACTGTATTCCAAACCTTCGCCTATGATCAAACCTTAGGCTACGTGTTGTCATTTGATCATAACTTGAATGACAACGTGTAGGGTTTCACACTATGTAGCATTAGGAGTGTCAATATTTTCCACGACCCGAAAACCTGACTCGAACCCGACCCGAAAATTTATGGTTAGGGTCAACCCGAACCCGAAACGGGTCGAGTTCGGGTTCAACAATTTGACCCGTTTCAAAAATCGGGTCGGGTTCAGGTTGACCCGAGATAGACCCAAAACTGACCCATTTTTGACCCGGCAACTCGAGATTGACCCGTTTTGGACCCATTTTTGACCCAAAAAGTTGAGATTGACCCATTTTTTAACCCGAAAACTAACATTCTTTTGTTGGCACCGGGTCTTTCAGGTCGTGTCAGGTTGACCTGAATAATGCCAGGTCAGTTTTGGGTTCAACCCGAACCCTACCCGTGACCCGAAATTGACACCCCTAAGTAGCATGCACCACTTCTTTAACAAATCACAAATTATGACAAAATTAACTTAAAAGATATAGGAGGCTTGCATTGTTATGATAGCTATGATTCTCTCCAAATTTGTTAACTGTTCGAGTATGTACTTCAATCAATTTATAAAGTTTACTAGCAAATAATGGGGCTTTTCATGAACGTACAAAATTTATGTTACAAATCCCATGATGAATAGATTGGTTAAAATCACTTTTGATGTTTCTCCAAATTTAGAGAGCCAAGACAAATGATGAATAACTCTAATCCAAATGATTGCACACTTAATCAAATTAGTTAGTATGAATTAGATTGCATTACTCAAACCCTAAAGGAATGTATGTTGAAGGTCACTTGCTAAGATTGTTACATGTCTAAAATATGCAAAATCACAAATATGTTTATTTAATTTGTAAGTGCCTGTAAAACAAAAGTGGAGCATTATATAACTTTCAAAGGCTTATAGATTATACCCCACCTCACATTGAAATTATCTAAGTATGTTTGGTGCAATTTGCAAGTTGATAGATTGAGGTTAATAACAAGTAATTTAAACATTTGATAATCTCTTAAATTGATAAAACATTTCATGCATACTCCTAGGTTCCTCTTAGATTATGACAAAATTGAAAATTAGAATCCATTTGGAGGCATTCAAATGATCTTCTTATGTTAAATAAGTCCAAAACACTTAAATTTTTGAGCCCCTTTCAAATGTATTTTGCCCTCATGTGTGTTATTTTAGAGCCTCCCCAGGGCTCCAAATGTCCCATTACATGAATCATTGAATCTTAGAACCAATTCAAAATCATTTCAACTTTTTTGTTGAAACACAACCAACAAATAATCTTCTTGTTTGCTTTCTTCTAAGCCTACATAGAGGTTCCCAAATGATCTCTAAAGAGCCAAAAAGAGCGCTAGCAATTCTTAGGACCAAATCCTAAGTTGTTTATCATTTTTATTGCTACAAAATCAACAAGTGATCATTCCTTTTAGGCATAGAACTTCAATAGTAGCCCCTTATATTTAGCTAACTCAAACTTGATAGATAATCACACCTCATTAAAGAAAAAATTCAATGATTCATCCATAATTTGCAACCCCAAAGTTACATATTGCCTTCAATTTTCTATAAACTCAAAAGTTATAGGAAATCCTCACATCCACTTAACTCGTGATAAATAGATCATGGTTTAAAATTGCACAATATGAGGCTCGCCTTGAGGCCCGCCTTTGCGCAATTCCAATAAAAAACGCCTCGATGCTTACGCTTCGAGTTTTTTTTTATGAGGCTTGCGCCTCAACTTGGTTGAGACCCTCCTTGGGGCCCGCCTCACCTCACTGGCATGAGGCTTACGCCTTACGCTATATATTAAAACTTACATAAATCTTGAAGTAAATGCCCGACATTGGACTCTATAGGAGAGGAAGGGGAGAGAGCAGTTCATCATAATGATGATTCAAATGAAGAACCCCTTAGTGATGACAGTGCTGATGACTTATGAGTTCTTATGTGATATGTCATTGCTATTTATTTTTGGAAATTGGAATTATATGTTAATGAAAAGAATACTGGGACTTGGGAAAGATAAAATTTTGAGTTGAACTATATTTCATGTTGTCTTATTATTGGAATATTTTGATTTCACTTCATATCTTATTCTTTTTTATGTTTTATATTATTCATTCATTAGTATATAAAAAATTTATCATTTTATGTTTACGCAATCTTTTGATTTTGAGGCTTACGCCTCAAAACGCCTTGAGGCTTACGCCTCGCCTCACGAATGAAAAACGCCTCAATACCTGAATACGCAATTTTAAACATTGAAATAGATTGAACTTACACTCATCTAATTCATTTGTTGAGTCAAAATCAACAAATAATCTCACCCTATGCATAGCAATCAAAGTCCTAGCTTCCTCTCTTCACTTAACCCAAGTTAGATCAATGAATATTTCTCTTTGGACACCCAAAAGTCCAAAGAAGCCTTAATTTAGAAGTGGCGCCTTCGTCTCGTAAGGAAAATTCTAAAGTCAACTCATATGGAGACGAGCTCTTACAACCGGATGAGAATTTGATGTAGGCATGGGGGGGGGGCCAAAATTGGGGGGGGGGGGGGGGGAGATCTCCCCTGTGGCCCTTCGTATCATCTGCTTGGCCGGGTTCATTCCCCCTTATTTTGGCCTCTTCGGTTCCTACTCCCTGCCCAGTTCTTCACTCTCTATTTGGCCTTTCGGTTTCTCCGCCTGGTGCATATTACCGCGGTTGGCTATTTGGGTGCTGCTCCTGGCATTGATTGTTGGCCTTTTGTCTCCCTTTTTCTGGTTGGTTTAGCAGGAGGCTGTTGGGGCTGTTTGGCTTCCTCTTTTCACATATAAATATAGGATACTTTGAAGCAGGTTTTAAGAGAGAAAAATAATAATTTTTGGAAGCTAAAACATGAGGGTTTTTTTTTATAGCTTGAGAGCTATGCCTCTTCATCTTCTCCTTCTTCTATAATTTTGTCTCGGGCTTCTTATCAATTTCTTCTCTCCGCAAGTGACCACCCCATTTGTATATTTCTTCTCAATCAAGGAAAAGTTGATTAGTTGTTTTATGCTTGTATGCGTTGTCCGTTCTAATATAAAAGTAAGGTGTCGTTTTGTCTTATTTAATTTTATTTGAGTTTTTGTGTCGATTTTAGGTTATATGGTTGTAAGTTTGTTATGCTTATGTTTTAAGGAAGTCTTCTTGTTTGCAATCTTAATTATGTTTCTTATTGCATCATTTGTAGTCCAAATCTACATATTATCTCCTTATATTTTCTTCATTCACATTAAGAAAATCAAACTCCCATCATTGAAACAAAATTCAATGATAACTCTTATGATTTGTATGCTCAAAATTACAAATCATCTTCATCACCTATTAAACCAAAAATTAATTGGTGACCTATCTTGTTCTCAAACATAGGAATCAAAATTCTAGTTTCTTTTATTTGCTTAGCCCAAATTAAGCAAATAAATCCTTCTCTTTGAATACAAAAATTCAAGGAGACCTCCACTTGATTTGTATCACCAAAACTAAATCTTCCCTCACTGAGCACCAAAAGCCTTAGAAGATTTTTAATCTTAGCCTCTGATGTGAAACGTACATGCGATGGAGTTACTTTACGAAATTAAAGCGAGCAATTTTAACAAAATAATCCAAGATAAATTTATTGCTTATATCAATGGTTTGATCCTTAGAATTCTTAGTTTTTAACTTGCTTAGGCAGAGAAGAGCGAAATCAATCAACCAAACAATTCAAGAGAACACAAAGAATAATTGTAAAACTACGACGATAAACAAGAGTCCACGATTTAATAATGAGAATTTTCATCTTTGGAGTCCATACGCTCAACTAGTCTAGGCTTTAGCAGAAGAAGAGTCTCCACATTAGACTCGAGGTCACTCCGAGGAAGAAGGAACCTAGGATCTTCGTTCTTGGATAGGTGGCCGGAGTGGTGGAGGATGATTGTCATCCAATGATGATCCGATGTCCCTTTGACCTTTGCTCGTCGATCACGTCAACTAAGGCAGATTGGATACGATCGATGTAGTATAGAAACATTCTGGATGGTGGTCGGAGGCCTGTTGGACAGCAATCACAGCAATATTCCTGTTGTGGTCTCGCTGTTCAGCAGCTAAGATTGTCTGATCAGCCATTATGAAAGCCTGGACAGCAGTTTGGTCCTTAAGGGGGGGTCTGGACGGCAACATATAATGCCTGTACAAACCTTGGATAGCTGTTATCGGGTGCTGGAAGTGTTTGGACAGCAATTCTTGGTCTCCAATGGTGCAGAACAACAGGCTTTAATTTCCAAATCTGAAGTTTATTTCAGATTCCGAATAAAACTGCAGCTTTAATTTCAATTTCAGATTTAAAATTTGAAATAAGAGAAAGAGAGGGAGGGGAATTAAAGAGGCATTTAAGTAGTAATTAAGTGGGGATTGGAGAGAGACAAGAGGAGGAGGTGGCCGGCCCCATGGAGGGAGAGCAATCAAATGGATGACGTGGCCCCTCTTGAGAAACTCACGGAATATTCAAACCTGAGATTTAATTCTGAGGTTGAAATTACAGGAAAACTTCCTGATTAGGTTTGGCCTCTAACCGTTGGAAATTTTCATTAAATGAAAAGAAGTAACAGCAGGCTGTTGGCAATTTCCATTAAATGAAAAGAAGTAACAGCAGGCCTTGGATTTCAAATTCTGAAACAGTTGGGGGGTGGCTGAAATGAGGCGGCTGTGGGAGTAGAAGGGAGGGACGGCGGAAAGGGGCTGCTGGGCTGGCCGGCGGGAGGCTGGCTGGTGGCGGCTGAATTTCAGGCCGGCGGCTTTGGGCTGCTTGGAAGAGGCGGCGTCAGAGCAAGGGGAGGGAGAAATGGTAGGGGAAAAACAAGGGATTCAAATGGGAATTCCAATCTCCACAAATGCTCCGATCCAAATCTCCACGTCGACGAAATGATCAAAAGAACTAAAGAAAATAGTAGAACAAGACCACCTAGAACTCACAAAGAGATCTAGTTTCCTCCTACAAACTCACTAAGAGATCGAGGAGGGTGAACTCACAAAGAGAACATAAGTGGCAAATTTTCATTTCATAAAACTAACTATTACATGAGAAAAGGGCCTTATAAATAGGCCTCAAAATGACAAAGAAGAAAAAGACTAAAATGCCCCTTGGGCTACAATAGCCACCAAATACCCATGAGGGAAAAAACGGTAAAACGTAAAATAAAAATAAACTACTACATAAAATGATGAAAATACAAATCATGATCGTGGTCGTCGATCTCCGGCATCTCATGTGTCGAAATCCCTGCTGATGTCCCCATCATTCTCCCCAGGTGGGAGAAAACTCGACCCCGTCGAGTAGATATCTAAGGAGCCCTCGCACAACTCTAGGAGATCTGGGTCTAGGCTCTGTAGCTCGTCCCTGTCAATCCAAGTATCCTCTATCTCCCTTTCCAATGAACTCAGTATCTTCGGCGCCCACCTTCCTTTGTGGAAATGACCTCAACATCTAGTATTGCTTCGATCTTCTCCGCTATAGGTGAGTAAGGTAAATTGGGGAGTGGAGCTGGGTTGGGGATCTCACTAGGTGGGGTCACACAAGGCTGATTTAAGGAGTGGATTTTGGGGTTAACACTCAGGTCCTTCAAAGGCTACTAGGTCTTCTATATTAAATGTAGGATTCAAGTTAAAGCCTCAAGAGAGGTCCAGTACGTAGGCGTTACTATTAACCTTTGAGATCATCTTAAATGGTTCGGTGTTTCGAGTATGCAGCTTCTTTACGGCGCCCAAAGAAAAGCTCTAGGCGGACCCGTACCATCACAAAGTTTTCAACTTTGAATTCTTTAGACCTTTTGTTATCAGCAATAATTTTAAAATGGATGTCACTTTGTTCAATTTTCTTTTTAATTTCATTGAGTAACTCCTGGAGGTGAAATGCAGATGCAAATGCAAGAGATCGGGTGTGCATGATGAATGACAAGACTCATGATCTTACAAACTAAAGTTTGAAACATAAACAAATAGGAAGACAACAGACTACAAAACACACACACACAACATACTAATTCACACGAACACGTGGCTAGAAAAAAGGTGGACGAGTCACGAGAAGAGGGGTCTAAAGTGTTTGGTCTAAGGGAACTGGTGTAGGGGGAGGAATGAAGACACTCTTAGCTACCAGGGCACTTATATAGGTAGATTCAGTTATGGTCGACAGTAGTCTCATAGCGGTAGTAGCGTAATCGAACAAATTCAACCAGCTAGGATAGAGATGGTCCTTATCAAGGGAGGGCGAGGCTAAAACGGGCAAAATAAATGAGTCAGGAATGACACACTCGGCCAAATATGAACCCAATTGAGCAGCTCTAAAGTTAGACTCTAATGAAACAAGAGGGAGGTCGTTGTTCAAATCAGGCTTAAAAACTTTCAGACTCAAAGTACAGTCTTCTGAAAGAGACTCAGGTTTGGTTGCAACCCTAAGATCACTGAATCCGGGGTCACTTAAATCAAGGTTTGATTCAGGGAGTAATGTCAATCTCTTCATTTCCACTTTGAAATTATCCACATTGCCCTCAGAATTATTCAAAATTAAATCAGAATTATCCAAAATTAAATCAGAATTATTCGGAGTCATCTCAGTAGGTGTTACAACTAAATCAGGATCTTCCAAATTTAAATTCAAAGTGTTCGAAGTCCGATTGGCTCCTTCCGAGATCACTTTACTATCATCTAGGCATACTTTGTCCAAAGGCTCATCCTCGAGGAGACTAGGATCGGGGTGGGTTAAGGTGTCGATATTTAAAGGTTCTTGCTTTCCTAGCTCAGGGTTTAAGTCATTTAGGAAGTCTGATTCAATCTCTTTAGTTTCATCCTCAAAGAATTCTTCGTTATCGATAGTATCCACGAAATGGGTGTATTCGGTCTTGGGTTCAGTAGATCTCTTCTTTTTACTGCAATTCTTTACTAAGATAACACGTGTAGGGTCAAAGGCTGAGGAGGCTAAAGGTTGACTGAACTGGCCAGAGGTTAGTCCACGTGGGGAGTCATAAGAGATTTGTCCAACAGGAGACCCAGTAGAGGGTCGGCCATCTAGGTTACGTGAGGACCTAAAGGGTTGGGCAGCAACCCGGATGTTACTAATGGGTGGGTGGTCTCGACCATAGTAAGGTCCATGGGTCATCCCAACAAACGAGGTATGGGGATGCTCTAGATGACGGTCACTAGTAGAGGGTCGGTATTTCAACTTAAGTTCTCGTCTCATGTCTCTCCAAGTAAGGTACTCACCGCGAGACTCTCTATGATCTTCCAATTTCATCCAAAATTGAAGAGCCTGACCTTTGAGGTGAGATTTAGCAATGCTAATCTGGTGGGATTCAAGGATATGACATTTTTCAAAATAGTCCTCTAATTGTCTAACCCATTCCCTAAAGTAGTAAGGGTCCGAGGAACCATCAAAGGTGGGTAGATGGTAAGGTGACTCTAAGTGAGGTCGTGGAGGCCTAGGCTCAGGTCTAGGGTGATAAGCTGAGTGGGGCACGTAATTAGAGTGGGGATAGTCAACGGGTTTCTCCGTCATAATTCTAGTCATATTGCCTACCAAGATAACGATGTCATCTAAACTCTTTTGGAGTCTTATCGGGTCCATGGGTAAGTGTCAAGTGAAACCTAATGAAGATTGGGTGCAAGGTACCACACTCTACAATGGGAAAACACCATTTCGACTTGCTATATGGTGCAGGAAAATATTGGACAGCAAGCTTTAAGAAGGGTTTAAGTCACCAGGTGTTTAGGGAGGTTGCTAAGGCTTGGGCAGCACCTAAATCAAAGGTTAGACTCGCTTAAATGCCACCAAACAGTGCAGAATTTTGTGTGGGCAGCAAACTACAGCAGTTGGGAGAACAGGACAGCAAACTAAAGTGATGGACGATGTTATCTAAGCAGTTTAGATGGACTCTAGGGCGTGGACAGCAAGTTATCACAAGTTTAAAGTCACCTAAATGTCATTAAACAGTGCAGGAATTTAGTGGACAGCAAGTTAATTCAGACGTCTAAGTAGCCTAGACAAATATAGAGGTTATGGTGATGATAGCAGCACTTAGACAATGAAATATGCTTATGTATCATGAAGAAATCACTACAGATTTTTCTGGACAGCAAAAGGAAAACAGAAATGAAAACGATCCAAATGATGTTATGCATGCAAACAACTAAGGACAAGTTAAAGTGGATTCCTAGGATGCATCTAGCACAAGTAAAGCATGCTAGCCATGCTCTGATACCAAGATGATGTGAAACGTACATGTGATGGAGTTACTTTACGAAATTAAAGCGAGCAATTTTAACAAAATAATCCAAGATAAATTTATTGCTTATAACAATGGTTTGATCCTTAGAATTCTTAGTTTTTAGCTTGCTTAGGCAGAGAAGAGCGAAATCAATCAACCAAACAATTCAAGAGAACACAAAGAATAATTGTAAAACTACGACGATAAACAAGAGTCCACGATTTAATAATGAGAATTTTCATCTTTGGAGTCCATACGCTCAACTAGTCTAGGCTTTAGCGGAAGAAGAGTCTCCACATTAGACTTGAGGTCACTCCGAGGAAGAAGGAACCTAGGATCTTCGTTCTTGCATAGGTGGCCAGAGTGGTGGAGGATGATTGTCATCCAATGATGATCCGATGTCCCTTTGACCTTTGCTCGTCGATCACGTCAACTAAGGCAGACTGGATATGGTCGATGTAGTATAGAAACATTCTGGATGGTGGTCGGAGGCCTGCTGGACAGCAATCACAACAATATTCCTGTTGTGGTCTCGCTGTTCAGCAGCTAAGATTGTCTGATCAACCACTATGAAAGCCTGGACAGCAGTTTGGTCCTTAAGGGGGGGTCTGGACGACAACATATAATGCCTGTACAAACCTTGGATAGCTGTTATCGGGTGCAGGAAGTGTTTGGACAGCAATTCTAGGTCTCCAATGGTGCAGAACAGCAGGCTTTAATTTCCAAATCTGAAGTTTATTTCAGATTCCGAATAAAACTGCAGCTTTAATTTCAATTTCAGATTTGAAATTTGAAATAAGAGAGAGAGGGAGGGGAATTAAAGAGGCATTTAAGTAGTAATTAAGTGAGGATTGGAGAGAGACAAGAGGAGGTGGCCGGCCCCATGGAGGGAGAGCAATCAAATGGATGACGTGGCCCCTCTTGAGAAACTCACGGAATATTCAAACATGAGATTTATTGTCACGACCCAACCCGACCGGGACGGATCCCGCTCGCATCGGGTCGTGCCCAAACTCAAACTGCCTGAACTGATTCCAGGATCTGGCTTTGGAATTTGTTTCAGAACTTTCTTCCAAATATTTACACACAGAAACAGGCACACAGAGCTACTATAAACATCAAAATGCAGCGGAACAGATCATCTATCTTTTTCTTCCTCAAAGGAATCATATACAAATACAGCTCATGGCTTTCAGACAGAAAGAAAAACAGAACAGAAAAGCCATGACTGTACAAAAATCAAAAGTACGAAATACCTATAACAGATCAGACTCTGAACTCCTACTCCAAGACTTCCTTCCCTTTCCCAGAACCTGAAAACCACGCAGAAAACAAGGATGAGCTACAACAGCTCAGCAAGACATCAAACCTCCGATCAAAATCCTCAGAATCCACATCCAACACATCAGACACAAATTCGTACAGAAATCAGATCAACAGAAACGTATATCGAATCAGAACAGAACAGAAATCATAATTCCAGAAATTGAATCAGAACAGAATCATACATATCAGATCAAATCAGAACAGAATCGTATCAGAATCATAAATCATATCAAAATCGCACGGAAATCAGAAATCATATCAATTCATAACATATCAAAAGTCAGAATAGATTCCCTGACTCTAACAGAATCTCAACGGATTCTGGCCCCTTATGCCTCCATTTGTGCTCATGGCACCAGAACAGATGTGCTTATAGCACCAGAACAGAACTTATCATCGGATCCGGAACAGAACGTGTTTTAAGATTTCAAAGCTCAATTCAGATTTCCCTGACACAGACAGGATCTCACAGGATCCTGACCCCTTATAACTCCCTTTTTATAGCACACAATCATATCATGTCATTTCAGAACAAATTCAGACAATTTCAGAAATCGTATAAAAATCCAGCAGTATAACGACAGTATACGGAATTTACACAAAATTAACAGATTCAGAAATTTACAAAATTACCACAGAACATTCACAACAACATTATAAGACTTTCATTCTACTGCCCAGACAATTTCAGACATAATCACAAATTACAGTCAAAAGAAAACACCGCCGAATAAAAACTATCCGGTCAAAATTCTTTAGAAAATAATTAAAACGTGCGCACTCGACACCTCAGAAACATACCAAAAGTTACGCGGTAAAAACTGAACCAATCGGGAAATACAGACGAAATTCGCTAACGAAAACGAAATCCGGACAGAAAAATCGTTCAAACTTCACCATTTTGAAAATTGAGAAAGGCGGAATGTGCCTTACCTCGAGTTGGTCAATTTCTTTAACTACAACAACGGACGAAAACGGATCGGAGTCGCCCAAAAATCACTTTTCCTTCTTTTTCCTTCTTTTTTCTCTCTCTTGGGCTTTTTCTCTCTCTTCAAAATATCTCCTTTCTATATATATCCAGACTGATCGTACCGGACGATCGCACTTCGTCCTGGACGATCTATGCACTGGACGAATTTCGTCCAAACGAAATTAATTACCGTCCCTGGACCACTTGGGCTCTGTAAGATTTTTGTACAGACGAAATTAAATATCGTCCCTAGACGATTTGGCTCTGGAGAATTTTCATACAGACGATCCTCCAATCGTCCAGACAAACCATACAGCCAGAAACGTTTTCCTGCACAACCTGTACCGATCGTCCCGGGACGATCCAGCTTCGTCCCGGACGATCCTGGGAGAAAAATAGGCTTTACAATCTCCCCAACTTTAGAAAAATGTCGTCCTCGACATTGCCAATCCAAAACTCAGTCATAACAGATTTGGATACGACTGCCTCATATCCGACTCCTTCTCCTAAGTCGCTTCTCGTGCTGTTCGGTGCTTCCACTGAACCTTAACCATAGGAATCTGTTTACTTCTTAACTTACGAATATCGTAGGCAAAAATTTTCTCAGATTCTTCTTTGTACTGCAGATTCTCCTGAATCTCAACCTCATCAGCAGAAAACTTTTTATCAGAATCAGATATCCACTTTCTCAAAGAGGATACGTGAAAAACATTGTGCACATCAGACATTTGATCAGATAACAATAATCTATAAGCAGATTTACCAATCCTTTCAAGGATTTCAAAAGGTCCAACAAACCTTGAACTGAGCTTACACTCTGCCAAATCTGCTCACACCATTCATCGGACTGACTTTGACATACACAAAGTCACATACTTGAAATTCAACGAACCCGTGCTTCTGATTGTAACATTTCTGCTGTCGATCTTGTGCAGCTTTCAACCTTTCTTTAATCAAATTGACTTTCTTAACAGTTTCATCTACAAAAGTGGCACCCAACTCCTGTCTAACTCCAACCTCAGTCAGAGTCAAAAGAGTTCTACACTTCCGGCCATACAGAGCTTCATAAGGTGCCATACCAATACTGGACTGAAAACTATTATTGTAAGCAAACTCTATCAGAGGAATATGATTTTCCCAGCTTCCTCCAAAATCTAAAACACATAGCCTCAGCAGATCTTCCAGTACCTGAATAGTCCTTTCAAACTGTCCGTCAGTCTGCGGATGAAATGCCGTACTGAAATGTAACCCCGTACCCAATCCTTGCTGAATACCCTTCCAAAGTATGGAAGTAAACCGTCCATCTCGATCAGATACAATCACTTTAGGCACACCATGTAATCTGACAATCTCCTTCACATATACCTGTGCCAACTTATCCACCGGATTCGTCTGCCTGATCGGAAGAAAATGTGCAGACTTCGTCAATCAATCCACAATCACCCAGATGGCATCATGTCCTTGCCTTGATCGAGGGAAACCCATAGCAAAATCTATCGTTATGTCACGACCCGTCCCGGATGCTCGATCTAACGAGGCGGGTACGAAAAGTCGGACGGTAGTACATTTCCAAAAGTGTAAATTTTTGCATCATCAAAACTTTTCTATAAACTGAAGAGCCACTAATACAAAAAAAATCTATTTTACCTGTTGTCATTTGCACCTCGCCTTCTGTAAACATGTTCTTCTCTTTCAGCCATTACTTCTCTTAGGAACTACCTGAAACATTTAAACTTGTGGTTTGAGTTTACTAAGTAAACTCAATGGGAATTATATAAATTTATCTTTATAAAAATGGATTAATATATGTTCTTTCTTTTCTTAATTTTTTTCCTTTATTTCATTAACTTATACTTCTTTGGATATTTTCATTTATACTTTTTCGAAACAATGTTATCTTAAATTTTTCATTTATATTTCCTTTTCCCATTCGATTTACGCAGGAGCACCGTCTTAAAGTACCCAAGGGTACAACCTTTTCCAATTGATTTCCTTTTCCCCTTTTCCATAAAAATTTCCTTTTCCTTTCTCCCCAGCCAGTACCATAAGGGGGTGACTCCTGTCATTTTGTAATACCCTTTTCCTTTATTTTCTTTTCATTTCTCATTTTCATCCTTATAGTTATCATTGCATATAACATATATCACATGTATCCTTATAAATTATTTCCTTTCTTTTCTCATAAGCTTATCATAGATGGATTCTTTCTTAAGACTATAACATCATAAGGATTTGTCTTCAACATTTTATAATACGATATTTTAATCAATTATTTAGAAAATTGAAATCATGAATAAAACATAAAATAATATAATTTACCCACTTTGAACTTTTCAGGCCTTCGATGCTTGATCTATTCTTGAATCAATTTCTCTTCTTGCTAAATCCTCGCGGGATCAACACTTATGACTTGAATCTTTCACTTTCAAAAACCCTAATTTCAAACAATAACTTCTATCAATATAATATTTTGATTTAAATTCTAAATATCATTAAAACTGAAATTGGAAGGAATTCACTTACACTTTTGAATGGAGACTTCTCAACTCTCAAAATCCTTCTTCTCGAAATTTCCTCTTTCTTCGCTTCAATTCTTTCCTTATCTTTCAAGAAATATATCATTCACTTTGGATGAGGTAAAGGGAGGAAATTTATACGAGAAATCTGAAAGAAAAAAATCAACAAACCTTTCCCTTAATCCTTATCGTCCGTTTCTCTCGTTCTTCCAATCTCTCCCAAAATAACACTCTGATAATGATAAGAATAAAAAGGAATCATTATTTCTTAACCTTGAAAACAATCGTGTGCTAAAATTAGAAAAACGAAACTCACCTTGCTCTCCCGCACGAACGCCCGTCGCCCGCCCCTCTCTGTTTCGCGAACTGCACTGTTCCACGACCCCTTTCTGTTCGCGGAATTATAAGGAATCGGCCGGCCGGTTCGGTTGAACCGGCCGGAAGAACCGGTTATTACAATCTCCCTTCCTTAAAAAATTTCGTCCTCGAAATTAAAATAAGTAATATGAAACATACCTTAGTTAAAAAGATGAGGATATTGACTTCTCATTTCTGTTTCCTTCTCCCAGGTGGCATCTCTTTCTGATCCGTGCTTCCACAAAACTTTTACAAAAGGTATTTCTCTATGCCTCAATTGTTTTACATCATAATCCAGTATTCGTTCAGGCTCTTCAACATATTTCAAATCAGGCTGCAATTTAATGGATTTTGACTGTATTCTCTTTGAATCATCTGAGACATACTTCCGAAGCACTGATATGTGAAACACATTATGAATTCCTTGCATGTGTGCTGGTAGATCCAATCTGTATGCCATATTCCCAATCTTTTCAATGATTTCATAGGGACCTATGAATCTTGGGCTCAACTTCCCTGTCTTTCCAAACCTTTGAACACCTTTCATTGGGCTAACTTTTAAGAAAACAAACTCTCCAACTTCGAATTC
>NW_021318693.1:5829338-5882237 GCF_001605985.2 Dendrobium catenatum
AGAAAAATGATTCATATAGCCGACCCCATGTAGTGGGATAAAGGCTTGATGTTGTTGTTGTTGTTGTATGTTTTTATTAATATTGATGAGAAATGACCCAATGTCATGAGGTTGGCTGAGCAAACATTAGAAGGAAAATAGGAGTGTCAAAGGTAATGTTAAAACTACCAAAAATACGTATGGAAAAATTGTGGGGGTGACAAAAAAGTTTCCAGTTACACTAAGACTACATCAAATATTAACACTACAATCATATCTTTTTTATTAATTATGAAGTTTCCGGCGGGAGGCTGGCCGGTGGCGGCTGAATTTCAGGCCGGCGGCTTTGGGCTGCTTGGAAGAGGCGGCGTCAGAGCAAGGGGAGGGAGAAATGGTAGGGGAAAAACAAGGGATTCAAACGGGAATTCCAATCTCCACAAATGCTCCGATCCAAATCTCCACGTTGACGAAATGATCAAAAGAACTAAAGAAAATAGTAGAACAAAACCACCTAGAACTCACAAAGAGATCTAGTTTCCTCCTACGAACTCACTAAGAGATCGAGGAGGGTGAACTCACAAAGAGAACATAAGTGGAAAATTTTCATTTCATAAAACTAACTATTACATGAGAAAAGAGCCTTATAAATAGGCCTCAAAATGACAAATAAGCAAAAGACTAAAATGCCCCTTGGGCTACAATAGCTACCAAATACCCATGAGGGAAAAAACGGTAAAACATAAAATAAAAATAAACTACTACATAAAATGATGAAAATACAGATCATGATCGTGGTCGTCGATCTCCGGCATCTCATGTGTTGAAATCGCTGCTGATGTCCCCATCAGCCTCAAAGCTATAGACCTCAATCTAATCTCCTCCAACCTCAAAGTTATAGGAGATTTTCTCCTCCTTCGGTCCAAAAGTTGAAGAGAATTCCCCACTCCCTCAGCTGCAAAGCTTTGGGTCTTTCAGTCTCATCTACTTTGATCCTCAATCAAATAGGTGGTCCCTCTACTTAGACTCAAACTCTAATTAACATTTTCACTTAACCAAGTAAGTGATATTTATCCTCTTATGACATTTTAAATATAATCTTTAGATGTCTTTTATGAGTCTTTCTGTTGAAATTCACTTACCCAATTAGGTGAATTTCACAAAGTTCTAAGCCAAACTCTTAGGCATGTTTACCTTACCATATTAGATAAATATTTCTCTCTTATCCAAACATTAAAGAACCACTAAAATACCTAAAAATCACTTAAGTTTCTTTTGATGCAATGATAAATCATTCCATCCCAAAAGGTGGAGTGCCTACACCATTAAATCTTAAGATTTCATTAGTAGCAAGCATGCCTTAAAGCAAGCAGTGAGTGCTTTATGGGTTCTTCATAACCTTTCTAAATAATAAACAATTATAAAAATTAAATAAAAGCTTTAAGTCACAAATAACTTAAAGTGAAATCACCTCTTGGATTAAAATTGAATATCTACTATTCTCCAATAAAGTAAAATATCACTTGTAGTGTGCAATATCACATAGCCAACACAAACTTTACTTCGTATAAGTCAAGCAACTCAGCTGACACTTTTACATCTTTCCCATAATTGTAATAATTAGACATTACACTTTACTTTCTTGCATTGATTTATTTATAAATATACATATATGTTTTGATTTTTTATTGGGTGCGCATTAGAAATACATACTTTTCCTAGATTTGTTTACTTGCTTTTGTTTACGGCTGGCCTGGACATGTGTTATACGGTATGCTCTTAGGATAAAATTAATTTTTCTAAATATTAACATGTAAATAATCTAAAATCAATCATAGGATAACTGATTTTCAAATAAAAGAAAATTGCATGGCTCACTGTAATAAGCCAAGTTTTCAAAAATAAAAATAATCATGCACACACAGTGTGTCTCATATAGAAAGCCCTTACTTAAGGACCAGATAACCACGTAAGCGTACAGAGTTAATAAGGTTTTAAGAAATCAAATATAAGCATCTTACACCTATGATGAGCATGCTTATTGCACATCATAATTGGAGGGATCTATTTTAAAAATTAGGCTTTCAAATTACAAATATAGATAATGCAACTGTCCTCCAATGATAACTGTGTTGATGAATAATGCCAATCAAAAGAGAACCTACTTTAAAAATACCCTCAAATTCCAAAGAAAATTATTTTTGACCCAAATCTCTATTAAAATATAAAAAAGTCATAAAATATATAAAAAAAAAACAGTACCATTTCAAGTTAAAAGCAACTATCCATCCATCATCTGCAATAGTTTATCAAGGCTCACAAAAACAACTATTGGCATATCAAGCAAATTTCCAGGATCACTCTCAAAGATCTTACACAAGCAAGGACTAGCATGTATCCTCTACTGGGGTAATTTCAGTTAAAAAATGATATTACTTAGTTAGGGTTACAAATAAGGCACTTTGACTGGGTGGCTCAATCAAACTATCACTACTAAATTATGGTTAAGGTCAAAGCCTTAAAATTCCCCTCAATCATTTTAAATGGTGAATCATAAAGTGCACTTAATATGACATAAAGACCTTTATTAGCTAATGTAAACTAAAAATCATCCCTTTAAAAAAAGTCCACCCAAGTCTATAAGATCACTTTTTATGATGCAACTCATGGCTACTTATAAGGATCTTTCGATTAGATTGGGTCAAATACCTCCACAATATAAATTAGGGTCGACGACAACCTGAGACGAAGAAACCATGGATCCTAATTAAGCTTGTTATCATTTCACTCACCATCCACTCTAAGTGATTAGTACTCCTTTAAGCATTGCGCCTACTGACTAACCTAAATCAAAGGTCCCCTCTCACGATCTAGGAGTAATTAACCATAGGAATTTATAGCTTTAGTAAACCTCAAATAAGATCACAAAGTCCTCACAAAATTAAGATGAAATATCTGGATAGTGTTTTATTGATGCCAATATGCATTTTGAAAGTTTAAACTAGAGCACACATTCACAAGAGAGCCAGCCATGATAATTTTGAACCCACAATTAAAGTAATATTTCCACACTTCTTTATTTTATTTGTGCACATATTCAGGTGGGTCCAATGGGGAAAACCAGGGCCTCTAAGTAAATAGTCATGCATGTAAATTTCGCTTTTTTTTGTAGTTCATACTCCATGGAGAGGAGGCTGAAGAAAAAAATCTACGGCAATAAGTAGAGGAGCAGCTCATTGTCATTTTGCCTCATTTTAATTCAAACTGCAAATGATATTCTGTGATTTATTGGCTCTCTGCAAAAGGAAAGTGAGCAGAATTGAGGATGTCATATTATTACCTTTTCAAGGAAAACAAGGAATGGATACTGAAAGCGTTTTATGTTATAGTTCACTGAGGATGGATGAAGATGAACTTCTCTTTTCCCATCAAACAAAAGAGAGCAATCATTTGTAGAAATGTTGTTCGACGGTGCTTTATTGTAAACAAGAGGTACGCCAGTAGTGCCCTCTACGGTTGCAGCCACATTGGGATACAGACCTGCACACAAAATAGACTGCAGGAACATCATAAGCATCATTTCTTAATTAGGAACTGAACCCTTGCATACTTGATACCCTATTATAGAGCAATTGAAAAAGAGAATTTCAAAACAAAAATGATCATGAGAAGTGAATTAAGCATGAGAGAAAAATCCATAGAATATATAACAAGAGAGTTTGCATGAAAACCCTTGCAGGACAGACCATTAACAATGGCAAAAAAATAAATGCAATACAGAATCAGCCACAATTATGCATTTCAAAACTAAAACATCTTACCATGATAACTGCAGAATGCATTGCATGGACGTTGAATGGCTGTTTCATATCAGCAAACCAACTCTCTAGCTTGTCTTTACTTCTACCATCGCCCTGCTTTTAGAAAATGTAAGCAGCCACAAATACATGAAAAATAATGATGTAGAGGTAAGATGTAAAACGATAAAAATGGGTGAACATGTAAACATGGCAACCAGCCAATCAGGAAAAAGAGAACAATGTTTACAATATATTAGAAAGAATAAAAAGCAGTTTTGCTAATTTTTATACTCAAGATGTTCTACAGCAGTAGCATCTAAAAGAAGAATAATCAAGACAATATTGTTCCCGTCAATGGAGTAAAATATACGGATGATTACAATCCAAACGAACCACCATAATCAGCATCTACCCAGAAGATATGCAAATTGTTTCTCACCAAAAAATTAGCATATACCGTAGATGTGACGCATTGAATGAAAGGTATTTAATTTATTTTATATCAGTTTATATTTTTCTTAAGTTTTAGTGTAAAATTCGATATTGGCTGGGCCGGTTCAACTGAACCTGACAGCCTTCTAATTAAAGACGCATTTTTGCGAAACAAAGGCGGAGGGCGGACGACCGAATTTGAACGAAAGGCTTGGGGAAGATTTCTTTCGCCATTTTTAGCAGTCAATCGCGTTGGAGGGTAAGATTAAGCAACTCCTTTTCATTCCTACCATTCGAGGAGTGATAAATTTGAAAGAAGTTTCAACGAGCGAGAGGAACAACAAGGAAAGGGAAAAAGGTTTGTTTTAAAATTTTGTAAAAATTGTTTCCTAATCTTTTTTTCTAATTATTAGAAACATTAAATTGAAGAGAAAGGAAGAGATTGAAAACAAGGAGAATGAATTTTGGAAGTGAAAGAGGAGGGATTTTGAGATTTTGGGGAAATCCCCATTGTAAGTAAATTCCTATCATGTAATTGTTATTAAACTTTATTAGTTAAATCAAGTTTTCATGAAAATTTTGATCGTACGATTTTAGAGATTTTTGGAAAGGAAGAGATCGAAAGTTGTAGGAGTTCGATTCATCAAGAATTCTACAAGGAAGGAGGAGAAAACTATTGTGAGGTAATGCTATTGAAGAAATCAAACATTGTTGAGGCATCCAAATTTGAATTTAATACTAATTAATTGTTATGTTATTGTGAACAGTTAAAAGAGTTTCAATACCAGACGAATATTGGAAGAGGAGAATCAAAGTGAGTAATTATAATTATGTATAAATTTTCTTATTGTATTTTCATATTCTTTGGAAGGAATATCTATGATAATGACAAGTGATTACTATTATGTATAGACATTTTTATATATTATTTTTAAATGTTTTGTTTAAATTTTAAAAGTAATGTTTATTTATCTTTTGATGTTTTTATGTGAAACGATTCAAATGGAGGATATAAATGCATATGTAAAGGAAATAGATATATAATACTTGCATAAATAAAGAATATAAGCAAAGAGTGGTGAAAGAATAAAATGACTTATATGATAAATTAATGTATAAATGAAATGACGTTAAAGGGAAAAGGATATGCATGCAAAACTTACAGGAGTTCACTCCCGTATGGTACTGGTTGAAGAAGCAATGTACTCGTGCACATAAAAAGAAAATGGTTATAGAAAAGGAAAAATGAAAATGGTTGTATCTTAGGTACGTATAGACAGTGCTCCTGTAATAATTAAATTGGGAAAATGAATAATTATTAAAGCTTTATGAATGTTAGGAAGGAATATAATATGATATGCATAAATGATTGAAATAAATAAAATAAAGATAAGGGAATGTATAATCATTATTAAACGAGTAAGACGTATACTAAAGGTTGTATGTATTTATTTTGTTTCATGTAAATTATTTTTAACTGTTACCCACTGAGTTTAATTTGTAAGCTCATTCTACTAAATAAATATTTTAGGTAAGTCTTTAGAGATTTAAAAAAGTTAGAAAGTGAAGAATTCATGTATAGAAAACGACGCAACACTGAAAACAGGTAAATTATGATCTTTATAAATGTTTAGTACATGAGAATTTTTTTTAGTGGCTTTTCGGATATAAAGGAGAAAATTTTATGTTTTAATGTTGGATTACTTATGAATTAAAATAACTTAACCCTACCGTTTGACTTTCGTTCCCGCCTCGTTAAGTCGAGCATCTAGGCTGGGTTGTGACATTTAGGGCTCTTTCAGTGTATTGAAGTTAGATTTAGCAAATAAAAATTCAATCTACTATCTGACCATTTGTTCCTGCCTTGTTAATTCGAGCCTCTGGGCCGGGTCGTGACAAAAGTGGCATCAGAGATCAATAAGTATCTTTGGAATGTGAATCAAAATGAAAGCGCCATAGGAATAATTTATAAAGAATTTAGAGATTCGATTAGATAGTATAATTAATTATCTAATATATATATCAGGTATGCGGAAGATCAAGAGGAAGTAACTAATAGAAATATGGAAGGAGAAGTACCACCTGAAATGACTATGAACACCAATACTTTTACCCATATGATGGTGGCTATGACCCAAATGCTTCAGAAATCAAGATCACAGCCTGGAGTTGGAGTGGATAAATATTTGAAGTTGTTCCGGGACATGCGACCACCACCATTCAAAGGTAATGAAAGACCAATTGAGGCAGAGAATTGGTTGCTTCGTGTAGAGAAGATATTGGATAGTATGTCTTGTCCTGATGAATGGAAAGTGCTACTTCGCTACATTTGTTTTGGATGGAGAAGCAGAAAGGTGAGGGAGAGGACAATGCGAACACAGGCTAGGAGATATTTCAAATTTACCGGTCAACTGGGAAGATTTTGTATAACTTTTCAGAGAATGGTTCGTATCTATGTCAGCAAGGAGGTAGATGCATGATAAATTTATCAGACTAGTTCAAGGAAACAAATCAGTAATGCAATACGAAGCAAAATTTATAACTTTATCCAAATATGTACGTAGCTAATTGCAACAACAGAGGAGAAATGTTATCGATTCCTATTTGGTCTAAAAGATGCAATTAGACAACCTTTAATACCTTTAGGAATCAAGGATTATTCAGTGTTGGTAGAGAGAGCTAAAAGGGTGAAAATTGAACTTAAAATAACTCAGAAGCGAAGAGATCAATATAAAAGAAATAATATTGAAGAAGATATGTACATTAATCAGATTAAAGGATCAATGGAAAGAAGCCTAACTTTAGCCCTAGTGGAGTTAGTAGTGTTGTTGTTAGCAGAGTCAAGGAAGCTGGTGCTAAGTGTGAAAGATTTCATAACGGTGAATGTTTGATGGGTTCACACACTTGCTATTGGTGTTGTCAGCTTGGACGCATTGCAAAATATTATCATACATTGGTTCAAAGGACTTCAGGAGAGAGGAGATCAAGTGAAGACCTTCATAGAAGAGCTTTGGCAAACAAAAGACGATGAAATTTACATTTTCAACTCCAACACAAACTCAACCAAGGCAGAATGTTCGACTGCGACTTTATACTTTGACCTAGCAAGAGCCTAATGAATCAATATATGTTAATAAAGAATAATGAGATGCTTTTAATCTAGTAACTTGTTATGCTATATTAGATATTTTAGTTTAATCAGGTTATCTTGTTATGTTATATCAGATGTTTAGTTTTATTCAGTTATATATCGAATGTTGAAGTTTATCTTGAATAAAATTGGACATGCTATTTTACTTATGTAACTAGAAGTTATAAGTAAAATTTGAGTATGAAATTTTTATAAGGGGAGATTGTAAGAAGCGGATTTTCCCGGCTCAAGTAAACCGGTCCTAAATGAAAGCAAACGAGCAGAACACGTGAGGCGGGTTGGTCGAGCAGCCAAACTGCGAGCATAGGAGCTTTTAGTAATAACTAATTGGATACGAAAAGTAATAACTAATTGTGAAGAATAACTACATTTCGCTCACTCTTGTGAAATCAAACGAACGAATGGGATTGAAGGCAACCGAGAAGAAGAATAAGGAACTTTTCTAATTCGCGGGTGGCTTCGTCATTTGAAGACGATGGAAAGGGAAAAGGAGTGATATCGAGAGAAAGAGAGAGAGAGAGAAAGAGAGAGAGAGAGAGAGAGAGAGAGAGAGAGAAGGGAGTCGGCACCTGAGAGCAAGTTGCTGAAGGAGGAAGTTACTTACGTGCAAGCTAAGGCATGAACAATTTTTTAGATGAGAAGTTCAAGGTATGTCTTGTAAAATTTTATTTTTTTGAAATAATGAAAATTTATAACTGAGAATTATTGAATTAAAATGATTAATTTTAGTAAATTTTATTTATAAAATTTATGAGCATATCTTTGAGAATAATAAATGAGATCATAGAACATTTTAATTGAATATAACATATTAGATACAAGAACAATTAAGTGTTTTAACTAGCAAAATCGGAGAGAAAGAGTGAGAGTGCATGTATTTTAAATTTAATAATAATGACATCTTAATTAGTGAAATATTATATTATTATATTAAAAATAAATATATTTAAAAAGAAAGAAAATTTAAAAGCAAGAAAGCAGTAATTCAAAACTTTGACATTTAATAATGTCTTTTGTGTAGGAGTTGAATAGCAATTTTTGTAAGGAGTAAGAGCGGAACTATAAAATATCTGAATCAAGGTGAATATTCATGTTCCTAATTTTTGGTAATTGTATTGCTTCTAATTGCATTACAAATGATTCACATGCCAAATAATTGATCATGTTGAATTGGAAGATTTGAATTTTATATCATAAGAGATGTTATATATCCTATGTCATGATGTTTGTTAATTAAATCAATATAAAATGATATGGTAAAAGGTAAATGAAATAACTTATGTAGAATAATTACATGTGTATGTTGACTGATGGAGCACACCCCTTATAGTACTGGCTAAGGACACAATGTACTGATGCACGTAAATGGAAAAAGTTATGAAAAAGAAAAATGAATTGGAAAAGGAGTACCTTCATTGATATTAAATTAGATGGTGGCTCTTATGACGGTTGTATTATTTATGAGAAAGAATGACATATATAAATAAAGATATTGTATATTCATGATATTGAAATTTTTGAAATGCAATGAATCTAAATGAATTACTTTAAGATATAACTTGAAATGATCATGTATATTATTCCAATTGTCTTGGGTTACTATAGTTTAGAAGCATGTTTTATTCACTGAGTTGTGGCTTATTTTTAATTGCACTAATATTTTATGTCATAATTTAATATAATCAAAATGAACAAAAAATATGAAAATGTGTATCGTAGACGTGACGCATCGAATGAAAGGTATTTAATTCATTTTATATCAATTTATATATTTTTTAAGTTTTAACGGTTCTTTCAGTGTATTGGAAATAGATTTAGTAAATAAAAATTTAATCTATCATCTGTCCGTCTGTTCCCGCTTTGTTTATTTGAGCCTCCGGGTCAAGGTCGTGACAATTATGATGATAAGGTCCACATTTTCATTATTGCGAAAGAAGAATTGAGTTCTGTGGTTTATTGTTTCTACCAAAGTCTATGTTTTTTAAAACGTCAAAGGTTGAGAACCGACCAGAGCAAATGTTTCCAGTGCAACATCTATTTTAAGAGGAATAATCAAACTCATAGAACTCAGACTTATCAACCAGCAAAAAAACAACTGTCAAAACCATGAATGACAGAACTATTACGGATTCAGCAAGAGCTCGTCCCATTATTGTCATTGTTTACAAACAATTGCAATAACTTAAGGAAGCAATGCTCATAATTTACTCACACAGATTCTCCATTCATTTTTTGCGGTTTTGCTCTAGGTTTACACAATTGCCAGACATGTTTCAACTAGGCAGAGTAACCAGAATATCAATATAACACCTGTACCCAAACACAATAACTAAATTAAACACAATAAGCAAGTGTTATAATTCCCCAAAATCCCTTAACAATCACTCAATTGTAGTTTCTTGCAACATTATAAATTTATATCAGATGTAACCAAGATATATTAAGCGAAATTGTTCCCCAATTTATTGTAGGTGGTCATAGTCTCAAATTATCACATTTCTTTAAAATAGACCCTCAACTAAACAAAATTGATACCAAATGATCCATCAGGAACTAAATTGGTTGAATTTTGCATAGTGAGGACAAAATTGGGAGCAATTTTATCTCTCAATTTTCATCGAATTCTACTAAGGGGTCATTTGAGATCAATTTTGTATAGTTGATGAAGAAAATTCGAAAAATGTGACACTTTACAATAAAATTAGCCACATAGAAATAGTTTAGGGACTATTTTGGACTTTTCTCTATATAAATAATTTTGATTATCAATGCCATAATGTGGATGTGAGAGCGGATTAAAAATTAAGGATTTGCCTCCATAAATGGACAAGTGTGCATTGACCATCTCACATTGTAGTGAGATAATGGAAAGTGCATGCAAGTGTTCTACATAAGAGCCCCCATCATGGGATTTATGGATTCAGCGTGTGACTTGATAGTTGTCAACGACATTGAAACTAAAATTAAAATACAGCCATGTGGGCTCCGAAAATTCGGCCCCGGCCTCCCCGCCGCGCTTTTCTTTCTATTATGAGCGAGGGGAGTTTTAACGGATATAAGTTCCGAGGTAAATTTTGGAAGGCAGATGGGTTTGTAGATAAGACAATATCCAGAGATTTCGCCCTCATTTTGTGAGGACTTTATGATCTGAGTTCTGGTTTCCTATAGGCGCAAGCCCCTATAGTTAATTACCCCTCCCGATCATGAGAGAGAACTTTCGATTAAGGCTAGTCGTCAACCAAATACGTAGAATATACGTGTTATCTGGCATATAGTAGCAGCATGGGTTTGGAGCCTCGTCGTAGGCGTCGGACCGGGGTCCCATCCCACCACGCGCAATAAAGGCGTGTATATAGGCGGTTTTCCGGTCCGCCGCTAACTCCGAGGGCGAGAATCTGAGTTTAGGAGATTTCGTACCTTCGTAGGGTTGTCGGTGTCGGCCCGAGGATCGAGGGAGAGAGATATCATATTTTTTTCTTAATTTTAATTAGTCATGACTAGTTATAATTGATTATAATTATTTTTGATTAATAACAATTAATAATAATTAATTACAATTAATATCAATTAATTATAGTTAATAAAAATTAAATATAATCAATAATAATTAGGCATGATTAAGAATTAAAAAAAATGATTAAATATAATTATTAATAATCAATCATTATTTATAATAATTAATTATAAATAATTATAACTAATTATATCTAACCCTATCTATGAAATGATTTGAGCAAAATCATAAGATTCGAACAGGATTTGAGCTGAATCCCGTCGGGTTCATCAGATCCGACCGAAGAAGCGTGCGTGAGGGAGATACCTTCGCAGTAAGTGAGCTCCCGTGGTTACTCGATCAAAATGCCGCAACTTCCAATCCGACAGGGAGAGAACGTCGGAGGAGGAGGTGAAGTCGGCGGCAAGTAGAGAGGTAGGGTTCGGTGCTTCCCTCTCTCTCTCTCTCTCTCTGCTTGGAGTTCGGCGGGTAAGAGCAGGTCGGCACAGAGAGAAGGGCGGGATCGGAAGTCTGGGCCTGGAGTTCGATCGGAGAGGGATGTTCGGGTTTGCTGCGGCTTGGAGGAGATCGGAGATATGGAGGCGTCGGGTTGGAGCTGCAGATAGCGAACGGGATTTGGTCGAAGAGGAAGGACTGGTCGTGGTATCTCCGAAGGCTTGAGCTCGTCTTCCTTTTATAGATGCAAACGGGAGGCGATCGAGGGAGAAATGCGGGATTTGGGCAGGATTTCCGCAGGATGCGACTCAAACGGCGCCGATTTCAGCGCGATTTCGGCAAGATTTTAAGGATCCGACGGTTTACAGGTATTATCTACGGGATTTTCACCTTTTTTTTTATTTTATACGAAGGTCAACAAGCCAAAACTTATTAGCATTGATCAAAATAAGAAATTATACAGCAATGCCAAGAAAAGCCAGGAGAATTTATCACAAAACATCTACCTTAAAATTTTTTGGGAGAGTGATAAGTCCAATATCCGCTAACAAATTGCCAAACTGTATGCGCATGTCTCTGCCAAGTTAGAAAATGTTAGCAAAACAGGAAAAAAAAATCCAATATAGAGACCACGATTAGTCTTAATAATTGAAATACGCAGTTAAAAGTTTGCTTTAACATGGATAACATAATTCTAGAAAATAATGCATTCACTCTTTGCATGCATGCTTGGTGGCATCAGATCATAGCTATTTGTCTTTTCAAATGTGTAAATATATGCATGTATCAAATATAGCATGTTTTGAGTACGTGCGTGCATGCTTACAAATGATCCCATAAACACTCAGCAGCTAATCAAGTTCAAATGTCAAGACCATCAAGAAGCCCATAGAGTACATACCATGCAAAAAATAGATACATGTACATGTAGGTGCTTGGCAAGTTTTCTCATAGTAAATAATTGGTAAGGCCAGCATCATCATCTTCATTAGCATCAACCCAACAATTTTGGGCCAGCTTTACAAATCCTCTGTCAATATTCATGTTACGAGTTTCTTATGGTGTTAACTTTATTTTTGCATGAATATTTTTACACAATTTCTACCTACGTTAATTTTGGTCTACCCCATTTTTCTTTTGCATTAATTTTATATGTCCATCATATTGGTCTATCTTCTATCCTCAGCACCACATGCACCCATCACACAACTCTATTAACCACAATTTTATCATCAAAGCGCTACTTGCATCGGTCATTCTCATACGATCAATTATCAAACTAAACTTATAACTTTGTAAACGTCTATCTTAACATCTCTACAAAACATAACTCCGATTTTGTGACTTTCTATTGCCCAGTAGTTATATCCATATAGCATGTATGATCTAACATTAGTTTTATAAAATATACCCTTAAGACTCCATGATATTGTTAGATGTCATGCACTCATAAGGCGCTCCATTTAAACCACTCAACTTTGACTCCAGACAGTACGTCCTCATAAGCATCCCTCGTTCTTTTTTTATAATATATCAAAGATGTTTAAATTTATCACATCTAGATATCACTTAATCACCTAACAATATTGATTAATAACTATTAATTTCTTATTCTATAAAATTGTTTGTCATGTATTCAATTTTATTATACAAAACTCATTAAAGGACAGGGTAAGAAGATAAAGTACTTTCGGGAAAAAACAGAGGAATAACAACTGAAATAGTCTAACCTTACGGTGTACATGACAGAACTGTTCAAAAAGAACGAATTGCAAAAACGATATGCAGCAGTTGACCCATTCTGCAAAATCATCAATATAAAATTTTGAACTTTTAGGAAAGTATGTGGCACTATATGAAGTACAATGGAAAAATATTTTTCATCCTACTGCATGAGGTTGATACGTAGGGCCTAAAAATTTGAACAAGTCTAGTTAAATGTTAATAGCTTCTTGATAATGAGGATCACAATAAAATATCATGCACAGTAGTATTTTAAACCTCGTGTAGAATCCTAGACCATCTGTTGTAGGCAACAACCAATAATAGATGATCTGATGGCTTGTTGCTTTCATTAGCAGTAGTGCAACCATTAAGGTCGTAAGTCATCAAAGTTGACTTTGCTCTCAAGATATTGTGCTTCTGCAATAGAAAACTCATAAAACTTAATGTGAATCAAGATTTTAGCGAAATAAAAAAAAGCTTATTTAGTGTAAGCTAATAAACCTCATCCTTGAGATTCAGAAATGGAGATTTATGGCTCAAAAAGGCTGCAATTGAAAGGATTGGTGATAAACAACCAAAAATTGCACCATACAACATCATCTGCACATACGATAAATTTTAGCATATAAATAAAAGTGGAAAAAAATACTCTGCGTGTTATTGAGTACCTGAAAATAAATCAATATCTAAAGGTCAAAAAGTAGAAAAGAAATTGAAGGAAATAACCATGGTATGTCGAACCTGTTATGGCTAGTGGCATCAAAACGTTAAAAAGCAAAGAAAACCAAAAGAAAATCAGTTCAAAAATTGGCAAGTAATTCCAAGTGTATAACATTTTATGCTCAGAATGCAATGTATAATACAACACTACCAAGCATCCAATAATGATTACTTTAAGGTGGTCATGCTGGGATGAAGGCATCCAAACCCATTCCCTATGTATGTGTTTTAGACATGATTTACGCAGGGATAGCATAGAAGAGATGAAAGTAATAGAAATAAAATTTCCACCACCTATTTTCATAGATTTACCTTCAAATTCCACCAATCCTTTTTTTTTTTCCCTTCTTAGATATTATTAACTACTTACTATGAAACATAGCTGCTGCAGAAGGCCGGAACATAAAGAATAAAAATCTTAGCATTACTGATGGTATTTATCATGGTTTTAAAAATCGAACCGGACCGGCCGATTCGACTGGTTCAACCGTGAACCAGTCCTAAGGCCGGTTCGGTCCTCTTAAGAAACCGGTCTAGCGGCCGAGTTCTTAAAACCGTCCGGTTCAATTATAATATAATTTAATTTTATATAAAAATATTTTTTAAAATATTAAATTAACTTAAATATGATAATATAATTCCAAAAGTTTTTAAATATTATATACATTAAATACAAATGTATCACACCAACATGATTCCTTCATCCCATGAGGGCTCTAAACTCATGCATACAAGACAATGTATATAAATAACAAAACATAAAGCTCTTAAGTGATGTGGGACTAAACAACTTGTATTTTTTAGTTCCAACAATATATGCATGATGGATACTTCTATGAGAAGAGTCGACCCCGGTCCGACTGGTCGAACCGTGAACCTTTTCTTCTTCCGGTTCGTTATCCGGTCAGATTTTCAAAACCTTGATATTTATATTTTTTTCACGTTGAATCAAGCAATGACAATCTGACAATGATACCATACAACACAAAATATCATCATTTATACAATACAAATATGGCATATCATATATCTGCATATACATAATGTCTTTGCTGGAAGATAAATTCTTTTTATCAGATGCATATAAATAGGCATTCAAGATGAATGAAAAGTTAACAAAATAGATGAATATCCTCAATTAAAAGAATAAAAACATAACAAAAATATATCTTCCAATCTAAAAAAATTTCAAGAGACAGCACTCTCTACCAAATAGCAAAAAATACCAATGAGATCTAACAACAATACTCATTCAAAGGATTGAGTGTCAAGTTTTAATGTGATCTAGAAACAGCATGCGTTGGAAATTTTATTATTAGCTTTCAATTGAATAAAAAGAGAATACAAATGATGAAATATAGCATGTACTATTAAAATTTAGGGTTTTTTCAGAGCGATTGTAGTTTTCAATAAAAGTTGTTATAGATCATGGAGCAGCTTCCTTGCAGTTATTACACTCTAGTTGATACGATTATAAATTTTGCTTTCCACCGCAAATTTCTAAAAACGAACAAGAAAGTTGTAGCCCAATAAAGCAGCACAAAAAAATAAGTAAAAAAAAAAAACATATAGCTTATTCAAGGACAAGTGTAGCAAAAATCTCAGACAATGCAGCATATCTTTGAGTGTTATAACACAGTATAAAGCCGAATATTAGAATTTTTTATCTTTGAGTGTGTGCATATACTGAAACTTTGATATTAGTGCTCTACGAGATATCCCTATCAAAAATTAGTCAATATACAGGTTTTGTTTACCAAAATGTAACACCAACAATGTTACAAATTAAAAAATATTATACAGGACCTTTTACCAATCTACGTTGATCATCCAACCAAACCAATATTTCATTAAGTTGTAAAATTTATGATTAAATTTAAAGATGTTTAACCTAGCAACAGAGAATATAAAATACAAAGAATAAGACAATTTTAAAAGAAATCGGAAATTTGATAGGAGAGCATATCATCAATCAGCAATAAACTAAAAAAAGTATGAATTTTAGTTTATTATTCTTAATTTTTGAAACATTAGAATCAGTGGAAGAACCAAAATTTAAAAAACAGGCGGTGAAAAAAAATCTTCTAAAATAAATAAAAATTAGAAGTTTTTTCTTTCTAAACTAATATAAATGGATTAAAAAGTTTAAATTAAAAAATTGTAAATAAGAAATCCTATAAAGTATATATATAATCAAACTATTATGTTGAAGCATCTTAAATTATGCCCAACACTTCTTCTTTACATCACAAATAATTGATTTTGCCTTAAAACTCATTGCAATATAACTTTTAATATATGTTATCAATGAAAATGCAAGGAAATCATCTTCCATCTATTTATAACATGACTTGACACTCTTCGTTGTTTAAAATCTATGTAAACTGTTATAGTCAATATAGGTATAGCTAAGAGCAATCAAATCAAACGATCAACAAAACTACAAAAGGATATATGAAAAATTTTCTTGACTTCCCAACATTTGAGGTATATTAAAATTTATGGAGAAATTTCAAAAGAAATTTAGTTTAATGAGCTTTAAATTTAAAATGCTATTATGGAATTTTTAAGTGCTGTTTTTTTATGATAGAATATAAAGTTAAAGAAGGTTTCTCACATAAGAGGTCATGATTTTAGAACAAACACAAAAAAGAGAGACAAGACCTTTCCAATACGGACATCCACAGGAAGTTTCGCCAAATGATAACCAAGCGGTGACAATTCCTCATATCCTTCAAAGGCCCCAACCTGACAAAAGTAAACAGAAAATATTATCAATTTTTATAAGGCATCTAATTAGATGTTTTTTACCTAATTAGTAATAAAAGAAAATGGAAAAGTGGGGCGTATATTATTAATTAGCAAATTAATTGTCATACTTTATATAGCAAGTCAATTGCAGAGGAAATAGCCTCTTCTCCGGGTGGTTCTAATGCCTGGAAAAAGAAATGAGAAGAAAACCACTAAAAAAGAAAAACGAAAAATGGATTCTACAAGTATTATTATAAAAAGATAACGAATAAAACAAGAAAAAGGAATTTTGCCAAAAAACATAGAAAGTTAAAAATGGAGCAAAACAGACCTCAGAGAGAAAAGATTTTATATCACCTAGAGAAAGAGATTTGATCTGTAGACACAAATCAGAAAGTTGCATCCGTAGCATTTCCGGCACCTTCAATAAATTTAGCAACAGATTTACAATTTTTGAAGCAATAATATCAAGAGTGATCAATGCTATAAAACATTCTGTAAATTCATGATGATGAAAAAATTTACACCCAAATAACTTGAATCATGAAATGTATTGTTCAATGAAAGCACAAGAAAGACAATGAGGAGCTATAGGAGTGTTGAGCAAAAGAGTTTTCCATTGCTTCAAATGCATCTGATAGAACACTGGTGCAGAAATTTAGATTTTAGCAAGCACAAATCAGATTTATGGGAGAAAAACCTGAAGGAAACCACTTGAAAATCTTTGAAATTGCTGAAATAATAAAGAAAAAGGACAAGATACAGTGGATCTTCAATTCGAGAGGAAGATCCTTCTCTCCAACTCTTTAGTTGAAGAATAGAGCCAAAACAAACTTTGGAGAAATATAAATTCTACATAAACATCACATAACCTAATCCTAGAGAGAAAAAAACTACTTAAAGCAAAAGCACAAATACAATTCCCTAAACAGACCTTGATTTTGAATTTTCCCTCCCAAAGCTTTCATTAATTAAATCCTAAAACCCTATTATAACCCTACTAGGCCTCACTAGGCCGTCCGCCCCTTTGCTGGGTGGTAGGTCTATTTCAACTGGAATAGACCCAAACCTATCAACCAGCTCATTAGCCGGTATAATAATACCCCCTCCCAAACACTCACCTTGTCCTCAAGATGAAATGATGGGAATTGGGACTTCACCCTTTCGTATGGCTCCCAGATGGAGCCATAGTCTGGTAGGCTCTTCCATTTAATCAAGACTTCCTTATCCCTCCCTTCTCCGTGCTGTACCCCATTAAGCTTAAACGGCTTCAACACCACCTCCAAATCTTTAGTCAATGTCGCCGGTAATGTCGCACTAGCGGCATGCTCCCCTAGGGCCCTCCTCAGCTGTGATATATGGAACGTTGGATGTATGTTGGCAGTCAGGGGAAACCTCAGGCAATAAGCCACTGCACCAATCTTTTCTAATATCTAATACAGGCCAAAATACCTCGAGGTCAGTTTCTCGTTCTCCTATTGGCCACTATCCTCTATCTGTAAGGACGTAATTTTAAAAACACATTGTCCCCAACTTGGAACTGGAAGTCTTTCATGTGTCTTTCTGCTTGCTTCTTAATAATCTGATGTACTCTCATCAGGTGCCTCTTCAACTCCTCTAGCATCCTATCCCTTTCCTCCAAGTACAACTCTACTGAAGAGACTGGTGCGCTCCCATGCCCAAAATGCACCAAGTGTAGGGGTCTTTTTCATACAACACTTTGACTGAGTTCATCTGAGAAGCTGAGTGATAATACGTGTTGTACCAATACTCTATCAATGGTAGCCACTTGGCCCACACCTTTGAACACCCCTATTGGTTCGAAAATATTCTAGTAAACAGTCCTTGAACTTCCTCTAGCATCGAATGGGTCGTCTCATGTCCCGTCATTGGTACCATGCCAGTGCCTTCCCTTCCAAACACAGTCTTGCCGCTGTCAATTTCTCCTCATCAATCAATCCATTGACTGCAAAGTATTGCTCTACCTTGTAGATCCAGCCATGTGCGTCCTCTCCCTCAAAGATGAGCATCTTCAGTTTCCTCACCCTCGAGTCACCCCTGTTTCCCCTAACTCCATAACCTCCCATTCCTTGAATAGAAAGTGCTCCCCAGTGGTCACGATTTTCCCTCCGTCAATCATACCCGAGCCCTTCCTCATATTCCCCTCTTCTCCTTTCATATTCAGCACCCCGGCGGTAAAAATCATCCCTTTTCCCCACAAAATCAACACCCATCCTTTCATAGCCCATACTCATCTCCTCTCTAGAAAATGGTTATAGATGAGGCATTCCATCATTTTCCTCAAGGATCTCCACTTATGGATTCTCCTTCCCCCTAAATGAGTTCGGATTTATGCATCTCCCATTGTTACTGGTAGTCTCCCTTTCTTGCGATGTCATCGGATTTTGTTTGCCCTAAAACATCTTCTTCATCATATCTTCCAAGGCGACGAACCTTCCATCCATCTTTTTCATGGATGGAAGCAAATTGATTCTAAAAATCAGCAATTTTTTACTCAAAATTTGTCTTTAGTTTACCTATTTCTCCCTCCAATACTTCAACTTTCCTTCCGGCTATTTTCCTTCCCAAGGCTTTCAAGAAGAACTTGCGGATGAAATTTCTTTGCTGAAATTTCTGGATTTGAGCCGCCAATGGTCCCAAGACAACGCTCTGATACCAATTTGATAGGAAGTACTTGAGTTCGTAAATAACCCTAAGGGTAATACTTGAGTTCACAAGCAAACCTAGCAAGAATTCGCAAAAACAGCGAGAAACATGGCTGATTTCAAGGGGAAATCAGCAAGAAAAATACATGGAATATAGTAGATTGGAGAAGAAACACGAGAAATACTTTGATTCAATCCAAGAACAAGAAAAACAAAGCAAGATACAATTTTCTTCAATTCGAGAGAAAGAAATACTCTCCAAATCTCTAACAAACCTATAGCCCACACCAAAACAAACCTCAATCTCAAAATTTCAGCCAATCTCAAGATAACCCTAACCCTAACCTCCAAAAGACTAATTAAGGCCAAAGGAGGCTTACAAAATCCCTAAACAACCTCTAATTCAAATTTTCTCTCCTAAACGCTGTTTAATTAAGCAAGTGAGACCCATTAGGGCTTCCATAATGGAAACTCTCTCTGTAAAGTTGGGAGTGAATTTTGGAAGCACGGAGCGTTCAAACAACCTAAATATATTTTCAATTATCTTATATTCAATGGATGTTAATTGTTCCTCAGATATAATCATTCCTTAAGCTATCCTTTCTTGTGAAAAAAATAAAAAAAAGGCGAACATAACTCATTTTTACTCAATTTTAAGCAGTGTCTCTTCTCATTACTAGTTTGTATTTGTTCAATGCACCGACAATTTGAGAGGTTTACTTATAGATCTTTTTTCAAATAATAATAAAAAAATTTAAACTTTTCCATTTAAAAGGAAAGCATATAATAAAAGTGTTCATGAAATGATGACCATGATATCTTTAGTGCTTGAATACCATGGTACCATAAATGCATTTAAAAATTGATACATAAAATGTGATTGCAGCACAAAAACTAAGACAGCATTACAAGGTTACTGAGAAAGAAAGAAGACCTGAAAGGGGCGCATGAGTTTCTCAAACCTATGGAGAGTATATAAGCAAAAGCAAATTCCAGGCCTTACACGACCAGCTCTCCCTCGTCGTTGTTTTGCATTTGCCTGAGATATCCAATCTTCAACCATGCTTGACATTTTCTGTACAAGATATGATGGTAAAAACATAGAAATACAAACCACTAATGGTTATATTAATGTGGATAAATAAAAATGTTGACAAATCATGTATTTATTATTATAGATTCATCATTCTTCCTTGTTTCGCTATCACTGGGAAGGGGGATAAGCAGAACATCATCATCATTAACCTTATCCCCAACAATTTGGGGTCAGCAAAGATGTAGGGTAAGCAAATTAAAAAAATACCAAAAAAACCTCTTCTGCCAATTATGTGTTTTAGCATGCAAAAAAAGATGTATAATTACCCGCCATTGACCAATACATTAGAAAATGAAGAAGCATGCTAACATGACAGAATTATGAAACAACAAGGTTGATTTCTAGAAAAAGTATAATATGCTAATTACTAATGTCAAAAAATAGGCCTATAGGTTCAACTAGTACAACTGAATTGCTCATGAGAAACCCAACTGAGGGAAGGAAACTTATCAGTTGTCTAAAAGGAATATTGGATATAGGCATATTATAGTGGGTAAAAAAACAAGATAATGCATTGCTGCATAACGGGATGTCTTGCAGGGGAACCGTTTTATAGGATCGTCCTTGATGGCAGGCATAACAGGGCATAGGGGGCATGTGCCAAGAATAGGAATGTAAATCGCAATGCTAGATGCTCCCCAACAATAAAACTAGGAGGTGATGCAAAAAAATTTATTAATTTAACAAACTGGTATTAAAAATGCACTACCTAGTTCTTAAGAGTATTGTATTTATTTCACAGTTGTTATTGCAAAATGCACTGAAAGTAATCCAGGAAAACACTCCTTGGCTCCATTTGTGTATCCTGTTTTCAACATTCTTTTATGTTGCTCAAATTTTTTTAATACATTAAAATTATGTGCTCGCGAGTTACAAAACAACTTTAACATAGCATAAAAATAGAACAATAAAAAACTGGAACTAGGAATCAAATAGACAATCAATTTGAAAGATCTATACAAGAACATAGATAACAATAATCACGTGCAAGTAGATATTGTACTGATGAGAATCAAACAAGCTCAAAGATAAGAATCAGCACGTGAAAGTGGGTAAACTGGGTATTGTACTGATGAGAATCAAAGAACAAAACATATTCATTCTTAAGAACAAAAAACAAAGCATGCTATCAGTCAATGACTAACATTTTTAATTTTGAATTTCAAAATTTTCAATTTCAAAAAGTAGTTATAGTTCTTGCATGATGTATACAATACATGTAAAACCCGAAAAATATCATTCAGATGCATAGCACACATTTCAATGCACCGCAACAAAATTAGGAAAAATTTCGAAGTCGTCGGAATTCGAATAAAAAAATTTATTAAATTCTACGCGAAATTTCGATCGAAACGACATAAAGAACCTATACCTAATTTCGCACGAATTTAAAACTAAAAATCGTTGAAGTTAGTTTAAGTAATATTTCACCTTTATACCCAAATTACTCTTATGATCCTAAACTATTAGGAGAAAGGTGCACGTGTAATCAGGCATTTATTTCTCTTCCTTAAGCCCTCATACACCTAAGGGACAGAACCATTCGGTCCCTTGCATCCTTTCCGTTCGACCGCACGCGTGGAAGGGGAAGAGGTGTCGGGTGCTTGCGAAATCCGGCGGGCAGCGGTGCTTTCCGGCGAAGTCTTGGAGGGAAATCAAAGGGGAAAGGCTAAGGAAGAAGGAGGTAAGCTTCTCTTGCAAAGAAACTCATTTTTTTCCCTAGATTTTCTTAGTTTTAAATTTTAGGGTTTGCTCAAATCTTAGGATTTTCAAAGAAAAAATGATAGGGAATGATTTAAGACATGATTTAAGACATGAATCTAACTTATTAAAATGAAATTTTGCTCAAAACTCCAAATTAGGGTTTCATTAAAATTTAATTTTTTTCTTAGGAATATTGTTAAGAAGGGTTTAAAAACACTTCTAAGCATGAAATTTGAATTTATCCTAAAGTTTTTGTGATTTCAAAAATTAAGGTTTTTCCTAATTTTGATATTTTGAGCTAAGTTATTAACTAATATTATTCCTAGGAGTCTTGGGAGGGCTCTAATTAAGAGAAAATGAGATTTTGATACAAATATTTTTTCCCAAATCTCTAAATTAATTTAATTTGAAAAGTAATTAGGTTTAACTATAATATAGGTTATGAAAAATAAGTTAAATTTTAATTGGAAGGAAATATGAAAATTTTGGGTTCCTAAAATTAGGATTTTAATTAAATCCGAAATTTTTATGTTAAAATTCATTAATTGCTTAGGTAAAATAATTAGAGAAGGAAAGTATTTAATAAGAACATTTGAAAAAGGAGAATAGGCATGTATATTAAATTAAGTAATTATTTTCTTTAGGTGTTAAACCTAAGAAGAGATTGGTTCGAGGAGATTTGCAAAGTGCTTAAAGTGATAATTACATTCTAAATTTCATATTTTTTCTTTTAAGTATGTTTATGTTGCAATTGTTCTTTAAGAGGTTAATTATTTTGTCTTGCACATGGCCATAATTGTAATTATGTTGCATTATGCTTAAGATGTTATTTGCATCTTGAGTTGCATATGGATGTTTATGTTTCATTTCATGTTTAGATAGAAAACTCTTCATTTGTACAAAAGTTCACTTTCATGTTTAATCAAATTCATTTTAGTGGATCAAATATATGTATGGTTGATATGTTCAAGATGTGTATGGTTCATATGTTAAATCATCTTATGTTATGATATCAATGTATGTAAGTTTGTGAATGTTGAGGCAGAGTACCAATACAGTGCACTTGCATAATACGGCTCTTCAGGGTAATACAACTCTTCGAGAAAAATGATGATAAATGGCCAAATATGATATTGTATATGACCAGTACAATATGGGTACTCTAGTAGGGATGTTTATATTTATATGAGCAATGTAAAAGGAAGTTTAGAAGTTTATGTCTCAAACTATTCATTTCATTTCATAAAGATGTTATAGATATATATACAAGTTTAATTAACATTCATATTGATTCATCTATATTGCATATGAGTTTAGATGTAATTGTTATTTGTTGAGTTTAGCTCATTTCCTAGTTTTCTAATGCTTTTCAATAGACTCTGCTGCTAGGCGAATGGTTGAACGACCCTGATTTACGTACATTCATAGAGGACCGGAGGATAATTCCTAATATATTTTCTTTAGTTGTTGCAAAATGATTTTGTGGGTGGATGTTGACATGATAAACTTTTAGCCATCCTTTATAAATCCTATGATACTTACATATGAAATGTTTTGTTATACAATTGAAAGTTGTTTTTAGATGCGCTAATTATCCATTGAGTTGTTTTAGATTCACATATTTCATATTTTAATGATATTGGCATATTATGTTCTAACATTTAAGTCCGACATTCATTCCCGCCTCCTTTATGCGAGCTCACCGGGTCGGATCGTGACAATACATTTGAACAATTCTCTTAATTTTTTTAAGATTTTTAGTGTCTTCTTAATTGAAATGAGTCTGGGACTATTGGGGCTAATTAGGTCTCTAGCATGGCATTTGTATGGTTATATCAGCATTTGGATGAACATATAGCTCATAGGAACACCCAATTCAAAAGCTGATCAAACCAGACACCAAATCAAAATCACTTCTTATCTCCAAGATTTCCGTGCATCATTCAAAACTTCTTGCTTTTTGAGATGAATAAGAGTTGGATTCATTCTTTTTTTTAACTTGTGAATTGTTCTCGAACCTTAAATTCAAGTATTTAATGTATTTGAACGGAGCACATGCTAGGTGATTACTCTTGGCCAGTGGCGGAGCCAAAAATTTTTTCTAGAGGAGGCACAAATTTTTCTTTTAAAATAATTCCTTCAAATTTTTTCATCTGGGCTTAGGATCGGTAATGGCAATTTAAAAAAAAAATTAAAAAATAAATACTAAATATAAGATGAAAATACTTACAATTTATAGTGTTTGTTCTTCATATTTTGAAAAAATGAATAATAATATCATTATCAATACAATCTAATATTTATTTCTCAATATAAACGAGTAAAGTATCATTCATCCACTGATATCTCCAATTTTATTTCGAATATGAGTTTTTATAATAGTCATTGCAGAAAATGCTCTTTCAACTCCTACTGTTACAACCGTCAAGACTAAAGTAAATTTTAATAGTGAAAAATAAAAAGATATAAAATGTCCTTGTTTTGTATCATTGTCTCAGCAGGACTAAAATATTTTAATAATGAAAATTGGGGATCATATTAAATATTCATGATATAAGTTTCCAACTGATTTTCAAGAATTGTCAAATTAACATGACTAAAATCACATAGATAAAGATTTGTCAAATGAATTAATCTGTCTTTATAAAATGCAAAAAAAGAATTATTTGAATTCAAATAGGAATAGACAAAAGCAACTCCGTATTCATTTTTGTAAAACGATTATTTAACTTTTGAAGTTGCATATCATTAACTACGTAGAATGTTTCAACTCGAAAATGATGTAAATATGGAATATCCTGAGCTCTTGATTTAAAAGATTTGATTACTCCGCTCGAACAACTTCCTTCGAGGTCCGCGATTATCAGCTATAAACATTAATTTCTCCTTCAAAATTCTTCATAATAAATCTAAATTAAAGTTTTCATTCTCTTCCTAATCTACCCTAAGTTCTCTCTCTCCCTCTCCCTCTCTCCAAATGATCACATAAAGCAAGCATATATTCTAAAAATTCATAATTTAACCAAATTAACCCTTTACCCTAATCCTAATTTAATTTAAATAAATTTCTATTTTCGGATTTAAATTAATTAGAAATTAGAAAAAATAGTATTTTGAAAAAAATCTCAAAATTTCACCATTAGAATATTCCTACAACCCTTAGGAATAAACTTTATTAAGAGATTTCATAAAAAATCAACATTTGGGAAAACCATAATTTTAGAAACTTTAAATTTTTTTGGAGAAAAGCATATTCTCAAGTATAAAATTATTTCCAAGATCTATCCTATTCAATTCGTAAAGAAAAACTAGGTTTTTATCAAACCCTAAAAAATTTCTCTTTCGAAAATCTAAGAGAAAAGAAAGAAATTCTTAATTCTAATCATACCTTGACTCTCTCTTTATCATCTCTTAAGATTTTCCAACTTTGGCCGTCGGAAACCACCCCCAAAAGCCGCCGCCAAAGCCTACCCAAGCGTCCGCCCTCCTTCTCTTCGTTTCCTTCGGTTTAGCCGAACAAACAAGCGGAAGAAATATGAGGGGACCGAATAGAATCGGTCCCCTTAAGGCTTAGAGGGAAAAATCAAATTACCCAAATGCCCTCACTTAAAATATTCAAGCTTTTATAATCATTAAGGGTATCATAGGTATTAAGAGACTTCTACTAATTTTAATTTCTAAATTAAGCAAAATTAGATATAGGTTTTATATACCAAAATTCTTAAAATTTTACATAGAATTTTATAAAATTATTTTCATCAAATTCTGACGACTTTGAAAAATTCACTTAAATCTAGTCGCGACACATTGAAAAGCATGCGAGGTCTAAAACTGACATTTTTCGGGTTTTACATCGGTTTTGTTGTGTGACAGAAAAGTCCCCCTCAAACGTAAGAAAAAATTCTATAAGATGGTGGTTAGACCTGCAGTGCTTTATGGAGTAGAATGTTGCTCATTAAAAGAGAAGCATAATATTTAAGTTAAGTGTTGCAGAGATGAGGATGCTCAGGTGGATGGCTGGCTTTACTCTTAGAGACAGGAAACGAAATGAGCATATACATGAAAAGGTTGGAGTAACTCCAGTGATAGATAAGATTAGATAGAGTTGCTTAGATGGTTTGGTCACACAAAATGGTGGCCTTCTGATGACCCGGTTAGGAAAGCAGATGTATTAAATTTGACTTATGTTAAGATGGGTAGAGGTAGACCTAAAAAAAATTGGATATAAAATATTAGAAATGATCTTTTTTATTAGATTTAAATGAGAATTTAACTAATAATAGGGCACAATTGTCATGACTTGGCCTGGATGCTCAATTTAATGAGGCGGAAATTAAAGTCGAACGGTAGGATCAAATCGTTTCAATTCATAAGCAATACAACATCAAATTTTTTCCATTTAACTGAAGAGCCACTAACAAAAATTTCTCAAATACTTGATATTTATATAAATCTTAAATTACATATTTTCAATTGCACGCCATCTTCTATAGATGAACTCTTCTCTTTCGGCCATTTCAAAAATTTTAGAATCTTACATGAAAATATTTATTTAATGGACTGAGCTTATAAAGTAAACTTAGTGGATAACTGTTAAAAATAATCAACATGAAATAAAAATACAATACACATATAATATTTAATATAAATCTTATTCATTTTCCCTTATCTTTATTTCATTCACTTCAGTGATTTATACATATCATATCACATTCCTTTATAACATTTATAAAGCTTTAATATATATTCCTATTCTCATTTAATTTGTACATGAGCACCGTCTAAATATACCAAAGATACAACCATTTCCATTTCCTTTTTTTTTTCATAACATTTTCCTTTTACGTGCATGGGTATGATATTCCTATTCTCATATCATACCAGCATGCATATCATTTTCCCTTTCTTTTTCATTTATTCATTCATTTTGATACATTTTCATATGTCATTTCTTGGTATGCATACTTTCTTAATACATACATGTATCATATATATTTATACATCATTTTTCATATTTACACAATTTCGTTCATGTCATTTCATTCATTCATTTTCCATCGTAACAATATCTATTTTCATTTATACATTTAAACTTACTGCGTTTCAAACATGATAGTTTCTAAAAAGAAGTAAAACTTTTGAAGTAAAACAATGATATAAAATAGTATGTCATGTTCGAAAGAAAATACAAAATATTAAAAATTTCACAACTATGATTACCCACTTTAATCTTTCAAATCGATCATTGTCACAACCTCAACCTCAACTTTCTTTCTTGTTGAATTCTACAACTTGGTTTTTTTTTCTAAAATTCTTAAAATTAAATAATATAAATTTTTCATGAAAATAAGTTGTTGAATCCTACAACTTGATTTATGATGTCGTGTCCGCGTCATACCTGTATCCTGTATTTTTAAGAATTGACGTGTCCTGTATCTGTATCGTGTTGTATTAGTGTCGCCTTATCCGTATAGGTGCAACATAGATATCAGGTAGTCCTTTGTCTAACAGTTGGTGGAATACCAAACAGACCTTCACTAGTATTATATAAATGCAATTAAATAATGATTTTATCTTCTTTATCTACATCTTTAGATAATCATCTAATACATGAATAAAGACCATCAGATATTTACTTATCCTTGGCAATATTAGGGTTACTGAAGAAAAATATTAAGAATTTAAAAAATGTGCCACTGCATATAGAGGTTGGTGTAGTTGCACTTTCCATCGTCTATCAATAATTTTAACAATTTGATCATATTTATCACTATTATTGAAGCTTGTAATAATTGCCTCATTTGCCCTATCGAGTGCTTTATATATAAAAACCATTAAGGACTTCCTTTCTCCATTGACCAATCAAAGAACCTTCAATTAAGGACTAGCCATTTTTAAGGCATCATAATAGTGTTCCAGAATGATTGCTACAAGATGGTATGTTGAGATTATTTTTAGTTTGTCTCTTTTGCACAATGACCAAAAATGAACTCTCTGTAAGTAAACATTTTCTTCAAATTCAATTTTTGTTGAAGAAAATACTGTAAAGCCAAGAAAGTTATTGTGAAATGAGTATTGATGGTTTTGACAAGTGCTCTTCGATCTGTGCACCTTATTATTAAATCAAGTAAGCAAGACAGAATATATAAAATTATGTACCGCCACCTCTTTCTCAAAACATCACCTTAGCCTTTGAATTTTGAAAATATCCTCCGATATTAAATTTAAACAGTGAGCAGCACAACGAGTCCAATAAATATGTGGATATTTCCCCATCAATAATACTACTGTAGTGTCATTAAAAATTCTTGTAAGATAAAAATTCATTTTTACATGAAATAATATATGTTTATGTTATGTCAAACCTGTAAGGACATTTTCAAATGCATTAACTAACAACTTGAATCATATTCTGTGGACCAATAACCTCAATGTACTTGCAAAATAATCTGAGCATCTTCATAGTATTTTTGAAGAAAGTACTGGCATCTATTGACTCTATGAATACAATACCTCTCAGACAATTCAGAAGAAAATTAATTAAACTTTTCTAATTTATCGAAATCCATCCATCCACCATTAGTGAATAACCATAACGTACACAATCTTCTTGATAACGTCGTAATAGTTCATATGTATGTCCAATCTCTTTCTTCAAACAAATGACCCGTACCTCATGATAACTAAGGGTTTCATTCCAGGTTCAACCTATCCAAGTGCATCGATCATAACAGGGAAATTATCATATACAGGCATCATACATCCATATACAAAAAACTTGAATTGTTCTTCCCCTCATTTCCTTTTTAGCATCATCCATCTAAATTGACATTTTCTCTACTTCACCACATCATCAGGATTTGGTGTAAGATAAGTATATAACGGTCCTTTTGATTTTGTTGTTTTGAGGATTGATGTTGATTTAGAACTCTAACTAGAAGCATTGGATTTACTTGTTCGAAATATTTTAGATGGTTCAGAGTCGAGAAATCCGCATATGCCATCACATCAAAGTCATACCCTTCATCAATGATGACATTCATGTGTCATTAATTCGTTCTTTTAAATATTTTTTTCTCAATATGAAGCCTTGTATTTTATCCTTGACATGCTTGAGACAATTAGAGTAAGCTCTAACATTTCTAAATCCTCTAACAAGGTGTTGTTTGTGGCGATTAATTCATTCTTTTTTATTATTTTAACACAAAAAATGCATGTCAAAGTATTGTTATCGACGTTATTAGTCAACATTGCATATTTTCATGATGGATCTTTCTTTAAAGATTGAACTGAATCTGACATTCTTATTGCCTATAAGCAAGGAAATTCAAAGTCCATCTCACATGCTTGAAGCCTTGAAATCAAATAAGTATACTAATGAACTAAATTATTTTGATATTTGAGGTTAATCAAAATAAAATAGAATAATAAGCATATAAATAAAGTAAAATATTACTATGTAGGTAGGCATTTTAATGAAGCTTATGATTCGAGATTCTTCAAACTTGCATGGTATATCAGGAAGATATTATTAGAATTAATGGAGGAATTTTGATAACTTTGCATGTAAAGTATATTGAGAAGACCAAGCCCATGTTTACCTAAAGTACATAAAAGTTGTTGCCATTAAAAAATACACCTTGCCCACACAAATATTTTCTTCATTCCTACTCTCTGACTTGGTTTCTTCTACTTCAGCATTTTTCCTAAGCTTATAATTTGCTTGTAGTAGGTGCATTTTCCCTAAGCTTATAATCTAGATTAAAAAAAAAGAAAGAGTTGAACAAAATCGATTGAACAAAGGAAGAAAAAGGAAATCATTACATAACAGCAACCATTGACTTCAAAGGAATCAGATGAGACAACTAACGAAGGAGATGACGAAGCACATGGAATCTCTTAATTTCGTAAGAAACGGATGGGCAAAGACGGGCACAATCACCCAAACGAACAAGAAATGCTAGAAGGAAGGAATACGAGGGACAAATGACAACTGGAATCACGTGAACGAAGGCGAAATCCCATGCGGAATCGTGGAATCAAGTGCGTTCGTGAGACTTCAGGGCTTCGGATGTCTATGAGGCTTCAGGCCTTCGGACGTCTGTGAGGCTTCAAGGATTCAGCTGCGTGAGGGGAGGGTTTGTTCGACTGCAGCTAATAAACAAATAACTAATAACCTAAAATTCATTATTATATTATTAGAAATTAAAATTATATAAGTAATTAAAAATATTATTATATTAAGAAAATCACAAAAATAAATTGTGCGGGTCAAGCGCCATAACACACACATGGTGCAAATGGCGCAAAAGGCGCACACCAACTTGATCATATGCGTCACACCATGCAGCTAGCGCTGGAGGTGCGTCACGACATGAGCCATGGCACTCGCCATTCTATGTCCGTGGGCTGCAAAAATTCGGCCCAGGCCAAATGTTTTTTCTTCGGGGGGGAGTTTTAACGGATTAAGTTCTGGTGTAAATTTTGGAAGGCAGATGGGTTTGTAGATAAGACATTACCCAGAGATTTTGCCCTCATTCTGTGAGGACTTTATGATCTGAGTTCTGGTTTCCTATAGGCGCAAGCCCCTATAGTTAATTACCCCTCCCGACAACGAGAGAGACTTTCGATTAAGGCTAGTCGTCGATCAGATACGTAGAGATAAATAGTATCTGGCATATAAAAGCAACATGGGTTGAAGAAGATTCGGAAATTTGAAGATTTGATATTTGAAATAGAAATTTCACCACCTTGCACTTAAAGTGGATGGTGGGGGAATGGATGATGGACCCGATCAAGATCCCATGGTTCTGTCGTCACGGGCCATCGTGGTCGCTGGTTTACTTAGTAGAGGAGGTAGTCGACCCAACCTGACAGAAGGATCCTTGTCGGCAACCATGAGTTGCTTCGTCCAAGGGAACCTTGTAGACCGAGGTGAATATTTGCCTAAGGGGACAAATTTGAATCCACCTTAGCTAACATAGGGCTTTGTGCCCTATCGATTATATCCTATTGATTCATGTCTCAAGGATTTGATGTCACTAAGGAGCGTATTGGCTCTGGCCATAACCGATATTTCATAGAGCCATTTGACGGCAAAACCATTCGATTCAGATGGCACCGAATCATAACCGTTTATCCTGCGGTGCCATTTGGCGGCAAAACCGCCGGTTAGAGGACACGTATCACGTCCTTATTGGCAGGAGATTGTTTGAGAATAGATCCTAGTGATATTTTCGACTAGGCATTAGCTCTATGTGAGCTGAAGTTATTTTTGAATTTGTCCACCTCGGCAAATTGTTGCGTAGGGTGGATGAATTTTACTTTAAATGATTTATGGTTAGATTTCAGTTTTAAATACTTTTGAAATGGGAATTTTGATGATCGTTGGATTTCAGAACTTGTGGACTTTTTGATTTTCGGGTATTTGGATGGAATTTGAAAGTATTTGTGAACCCCTCCGATTGAGATATGGATTCAACACAGCCATTATTGGGGTGGCTTTGAGGTCATTTCCATTTTAAAATATTTTCATTTTGTGGATGAACCTTGTCAACTCTGTTGGGATGTTAACAGAGAATCGAGTTTCTCAGGCTTCATGCCTTTGTTTGTGAATTTAGCTTGTCAAAGGCTTTAAAGGCCTAATATGAATTTATAAAATAAATATTCCGATCAACTTCATGACCGCATATTTATCTGATGGTTCGAACCCTGTCTACTCATATTTACTTACTTAGGAGAATCGGGTTTTGTAGTCTTTATACTTTTATAAATGAATTCATTTGATTATAGGCCTTGAAGGCCTACTATGAATATATTAAAATAAATACCGGTCACCACAACCGTGTATTTGTCTGATGGTTCGAACCCTGTCAACTCCTATTAATCCATATAGAAGGATCATGTTTGAACTTGAATTCACTTATTAACCCGCGTAGCATCCCTAGACGTCACGTGTGTACCAATAACACGCTCGCCGGGGAACATGCGGGTGTTTGATTATATTTACCCCTTTTGTGCACCTATGTGTATACAAACTACGGTACATGTGCAGAGGTACATTGAAATAATTATAGTTATGTAGGTAATTGTCATTTGAATACACAACATTTCATTTGAGAACTTATATACGCCTTATGTCCGCTAGTACAAGTGTTGCGGATCCGGTGGCGATTTTATCTGGAAGTCATGAGGCATCTCATCATCTTGATGTTGACTCCCCTTTTCTCATTCCACGGGGAGGTCTTCCTTTAAGTCCGTGTCCACTACCTTGAAAAGAACTCCTTCCAAGATCACCAGTGTAGTAGACTTGTTATTTCCGATGTCTACGGATACAACAACAACATCAAGCCTTTATCCCACTACGGCTACATGAATCCTTTTTCTCCATTGTGTCTTATTTCCGATGTCTACGGATACCAGAGCTATTTTCTTCTTAAGGATAGGACCAAAAAGAAACTTTAGAACATCAGGAAGTTTAGTTCTAATTTGTTCAAACATTTCTTTCATTCTGCCAGGAGGTGTCCTTTTTTATACATCGAGTTGTCCTTGTACCCGACGTACTTGCATATCTTAATCACCGTTGTTGTAGGTGATATTTGTACTTGTTCCCACAGTGGTTCGTTGTACCTACGATTTATTCACAAGTGGTTCGTGTTCATTTCCAAGGAACCGTTGTATCCACTATGACCTCCTGCAAGTCTTCGTAGGAGAGCCATTGTCTTACATCATATCCATCTTTCACCAATCTCAGGTGGGTTTGATGATTGCATTTGTTTATAGGGACGTGTGTTCCACTATTTAAATGTCAGTACTGCCATCTCAATCTACAGGCAATGTTGCTTGTGTTGGAGATTTTGATAGTGCATATAGGACACACATATGCATTCAGCAAACCTTTGTTGTTCTTGTAGGTACTACGCACCTAATCTTGTAGAAACTATTGTAAGAGTCCACTATATTCTTTATTTGCATGCATTGAGGTCTCGTGGTGTGCCTGCATGTACCTCGACGTTGGTTATGAGGACGTTGCAATATCCTTCCATACATTATTACTTGTGTATGCTAAGCTTGCTATCTTCATTAATTTTTTATTGCATTTGAGATGATCGTTACAAGTTAATCCACTCCAAAGCTTGTAACCAACTCATATATGGGTCTCTTATTCATTCGAGCTTGAGTCCGAAAGGCTCAAGTCACACTTATTTAAAAATCCAGCTCAATTTCAAATGCAAACTTATTTCATTTAGATTCAGGTATTTCAGTAGTCATCTGAGCTAATTCTTTGTGTCATTTTCAAGTTCGAGTTCTATGTTCGGGTCCCCTGATGTTGCACAGTTTGAGTTCCAAGTACAAGTTCAAGTGCTTGTTCAGATTGATTTGAATTCAGCTCCCATTTGATTTTATTTTATCTAGATTTGACCTTCTATTCGTCATTTAGATTTTGTTCAAGTCCACAAGCCATTGTTCATTTGAGTCCAAGTTCTTGTTCTTTTGAGTTCAAATCAGACCCGAGTGTACTCATGTTTTCACCCGAAACTTTGGTAACCTCCTGGCGTCTCCCCTGTTTAAGGGAAAACTACGAAAAACTGAGCCTCTCGCCATGCTAGAGAAAAGCGTGTACGGTAGGTGCCCTTGTACGAAGACACCGCGACTGTGAAATCTTTGACCCCAACACGCCAAAGAAAGGCGTGTATGGGTCATCAATACCTGTTGCAAAAGAGCAGTCATTTCCCCGCGAGCGAGTACTTATGAATATCCCGATCTCGTCGTAGCCGCCGCATATATCATGAAATTAATAAAAAGAATGTTTCTAAAAATTAGGGTTTTGAGGAAATCCGAAAATAGAAAGTAAATTAAATTAATTTTGAAATGGTAAAGGGTTCATTTAGGTACAACAACAACAACAACAACAAGCCTTTATCCCACTACGTGGGGTCGGCTACATGAATCTTTTTTCTCCATTGTGTCCTATTAAAAGTCAAATTCTCGTTTAAATCTAATAAAGAAAGGTCATTCCTAATATTTTCTAGCCAAGTCTTTTTAGGTCTACCCCTACCTTTCCTAACATAAGTCAAATCTAATACCTCTACTCTCCTAACCGGATCATCAGAAGGCCGTCGTTTTATGTGACCAAACCATCTAAGGCGACTCTCTCTAATCTTATCTTCTACTGGAGCTACTCCAACCTTTTCACGTATATGCTCATTTCGTATCTTATCTCTAAGGATAAAGCCACTCATCAACCTGAGCATCCTCATCTCTGCCACACTTAACTTAGTATTATGCTTCTCTTTTAATGGCCAACATTCGGCACCATAAAGCATTGCAGGCTTCACTACCATCTTATAGAACTTTCCCTTAAGTTTGAGGGGTACATTTCTATCACATAACAAGCCCGATGCATTCCTCCACTTCAACCATCCAACTTGAATTCTGCTGATAATATCCCCGTCTATTTCACCATCACTCTGAACAATAGATCCAAGATATCTAAAACGTGTACTCTTATTAATGACTTGATTGCCCAAAGTCACAATCCCCTCACTAGGTCTATTACTACTAAAATAACATTCCATATATTCCGTTTTAGATCTACTCAAGCGAAAACCTTTAGACTCTAAGGTTGACCTCCATAATTCAAGTTTACCTTCAACTCCCTCTCTAGTCTTATCAACAAGAATTTTTAAAATTATACCAATTTTTATAACAAATCTTCTTATTTTTAATCTTTTCTTGCACAATTGGATTCCACCACCAACTATTTTTACTATTGGGAGCTTTTCCCTTTGATACTCCAAGGACATCTTTTGCAATATTCTTAATATCACTAGCCACTTTTTCCCACATAATATTAGCATCCTCATGCACAGACAAAATCTTAAGATCTAAAATCTTATTTCCAAAAATATTTTTGTTAATATTCTTTAAATGCCCCCATCTAATCCTAGAAAATCGTTTTTCTTTATTTTTTATTTTATGCCCCTTTATCTTAAAGTCCAAAACTAATAATCGATGTTGGGTACATAAATTTTCACTCGGAATAACTTTACAATCTTTGCAATCTAAACGATTTGATTTTCTAATAAGAAAATAGTCAATCTGGGTTGTATTATATCCATTTTTATAAGTGATGAGATGCTCATTCCTTTTCTTAAATAAGGTATTAGCAATTGAAAAATCATAAGCTAAACAAAAATCCAATATGGTCTTGCCACCTTCATTCGTCGTTCCAAATCCATGGCCACCATGAATGCTTTTAAAATCATCTACCTCTCTACCAACATGTCCATTTAAATCTCCTCCAATAAAAACTCTTTCTTCAAGAGGTATCTTTTGTATTAATTCTTCTAAGTCATTCCAAAAATTTAGTTTATAGCTCATATCCAAACCTACTTGAGGAGCATAAGCACTTATAATATTAACAATCTTATCATCAACAACAATCTTTAAAGCTATAATTCTATCTCCAATCCTATTAATTTTTATAACATTATCCTTTAAATTCTTATCTATAATAACACCTACACCATTTCTAGTACGACACCTACCCGAATACCAAAGTTTAAATCCTAAACTATCAATTTCCTTAGCCTTCTCTCCAACCCATTTAGTTTCCTGAATGCACAAAATATTTAACTTCCTATGAATCATAATATCTATTAATTTCATTAATTTTCCTGTAAGGGAACCTATATTCTAAGTTCTTATCCTAAATTTAGTTTCATGGACTAGCTTCTTTGCCCACATCCGTCCTTGATGTGGGAACCCTTGCCTAATTAACACTGCACCCGGGCGCCGGTGCAGCGGCCCTTGCACACTTGTCACTGTATTCAGGCCATACAGCGCGTCGCTTCCAGGGGACGCCCTAGCATTAACACAATTTCTTAAAAAATTCATGTCATTATTGTTCGACAAGTTTTACGCTGGCTGTCGACTACCTAACGCAACCCTCCACTTTTCTCATCCAGGACTTGGGACCTGGCAACGGCAGTGTTAAAGGATTCATTTAGGTAATTTAAGAAAATATATATGTATGTTATTATGAATTAGAGATTAAGTATGTGACAGAAGCATGTGACAATCAATGTTATATTTTTTTTTTAGATATTGGAGGTGGTAGAGGAAAGGCCTCGATAGGGCAAATGGCAAATATCACACAACGGCGAGGTAGGTAAAATGTGATTCTTTTCATTTCAGAAAATTCCTCTCTATCCAAATGTTAGCATGTTCTTTATAATATCATATGATTAGCCTAGCAAGCTTTTAAATGCAAATGTATCTTTCTTATATATCTTAGCATGTTCTTAAATATCATGTATCTTGCTCATATGGTAATTGTGGATAGTTTAAATACAATATTTCAATATTGCAATTGTGTCTTCCTCATGTGATAATTGTGGATAGTTTACAAAGCTCATGTCTCCTTTAATAAGTAATTATATAGAAAAAAATATAAGAGTATTAAAACATATGCATGAATGATATGTTAATATCCCTCTATGAATACATATAGAATGGTTGAATGTATATGTTGATGTAGAGTATCACATGGTAAAGGGGCTCTTTGAAGCCAATGGTAAAAAAGGGTCTTCGGAGCAAATAGTAAAGGAATGACCAATGAAAAGTGTACCTGATCAGTACAAAACAAAATGATACTTTCGTGACATGTGAATAAGAATATGTTATTAGGTTATAAGCATAAGAAGCATCAAATGAATTATGAAAATGTACAATATAAAAGGTTTCAAGCTTATGCAAAGAAAGAGAACATATAGGATGACTTAGAGACATGTGTACTCTAGTGAATATATCATGGCAAGTTTATTATTCTTTTAATTAGAAGTATTAGCATGCATGTTGTACTCTTTATCTTACTTCTAAGTTTAATTGAATAGCATTTTACCTATTGAGTTGTTACTCACCCAACATATGAAACATTTTCAGGAGAACCTGTTAATCGTTAATGATGAATAGACAGTCGTATACTTACCGTCGTAGGGAAACGATGGATGACAGATCACTTTTTTTGGTATTTTGATATTTTGTATTAGAAGGATACGCATTATAGCATATGATAGGTAGATTTTTGGACATCCATCTATGTGATGAACTTTTATGTACATGTTGATTTTTTTTTTAATGAAAGAAAAAAAAAATTATTTGGAATCTTTAGTAGCTCTTTCTCTATGTTTGGATATATTTTAGATATGTTACTTGAAATGTTTTGAATTTTTCCGTCTGACATTCGTTCCCGCCTCACCTATGCAAGCTTACCAGGTCGGATTGTGACAATATGGGTTTCATCTCTAGGTAATTTTAACATTCCAAACGCATCCATGATGTTTTGCAAACATGCAACAATCAAGCACCATTTGAGCAATATCGCATCCTTAGTCAGTCATTTTCATCACATTCGATCGAATTGATCGCAAAAGGTGTTTTCTTTAGCATTTTCATCGCTCTGGATACATTGGCACAAATTGTTTGGTCAATTTAAGTAGTTTGGATTGCAATTCAGGCATTTAAGCTTATTTCACGCAAGGTCGCATCAATTGGTTGTCATTCTCATCGTGGTTTACAAATCACATATGGAGGTCAACACATAACAAAAATTTTTTTGGTCAAAAGCCATGCAAAATTTCATGCTATTGACTATGAAACTTGATAGTTAATTTAAATTTATTTTCCTTTTCTATGTTGTCGATAATCAACGATGGATATTTCACTAAATGGATGCTAGTAGTACTTTTCTCTATGGCATTGTCTCTTCGAAGCTGTTTATATGGAGCACTTTTCAGAGTATTTTTCCCAAAGGAATAACAAAGTCTACAAGCTTTGGAAAGTTAAAAATGAGTTGAAACAAAATCCTCCTGCTATGTTTAACAAACTCTATAAAGATCGTGCTAATATTAGCCTTTCAACTAGCATGATTGATCATTTTATCTCTCTGGTACTCTTTCTCTAGCACAGTAATCCTCACTATGTATACTAATGAATACTTCTTACTATGAATGATGCTTTCAATGATGATAAAATAGCATAATCAGTATTCAGTAAACATCTAGGGCATCCAAAATATTACTCTGCAATAAGTTTGCAAATAGCAAACAAAGTGTTTCTCTCAACTTATATTAAGGGAAATATGCGATAGATCTTGAAGAAACTAATCTTCTAGGGTGCAAAGTCAGAGCTCACTTTTCTTTCGTGCAAAATAATGTGGATTGATTTCTTGTGAAAGCTTCAGCTTCGTTAAAACACAACTATAATCCATAACTGACATAACTAAGGCACCAATCTACATTGCAAGCAAAATAACCAAACATATTGAAAATAAATTGTCACAACATCCGAGATGCAGTCCTATCCAGAGTGATCATCATACTACACATCTCTAGTAAAGTATGGTTAGCTAGTTTCTTTGCTAAGGTAAAGAGATCATTTTTTTTTTCTAATCTTTTGTAATAAGTTGGAACTTATTGATGCATATGCTTCAGTTTAAGAGAGAGCGTGATTGTAAAAGTAGTACTAAATTGGCAAGATAATTTATTATTGTAATTAATACTCATAATTTAGAATACTCTTCTTATTATCTTCTTTCTACATTCTTCGCATTTACTCACATATAGGCATTTGTATTCAATCAATGTGTAATAACAAAAAAGCTTCTCTAAAACAGATTTAGTGGTTTTTAGGTTGCTATATCGGCTAGTTGCCCATCAAACAAATTAAGCCACTCAGCAAGGAATGACTGATGATTATCTTATCCAAGTAAACATATGCATGTGCAATTATATTAATAAAATAAACAATGCTAAGAAATAGCAAGTCTTTTTAAGCGAATGTCTATCCAACAAAGTGCTTGCAGAATATCAATCACATGTTATCAAATCATGCTCTTATTAAGAAGCAATCAAAGGAGAAAGAAAACCTTTTGAGGATTAAAACGGCTCTCTTTGTGCTTTCCAGTGTCCACAACATATATGATATCATCAATAGTAATGCTCGTCTCTGCAATATCTGTGGAGACAATCACCTATGACAAAACAGAAAGAAAAAGGGAGAAACCATTAGACCATCACAAATTAATCATAGCCAGCAGCATCGCCATTCATTATTTATTGCACCCCAATAAAGTTGGAGGTGGTGCATTAATACTTTAACCGCACAAAGCAAACTCATAAAATAATGTTGCAGAAAATCCAGACACTACTACAATGTTGCAATAGTAATCAAATACAAATAGCACGATCTTCTGCTAATTAAGAATTTAAACCCCCAACCTCTCAAAATAATTACACAATAGTGAATGCACATTCAAATAAGGTTGTAGGCATTCCATATCAATTTCTTTGTTCCTTTTCCCATACGTTTACCTCAATCTTTAAAGGGAACATGTACAACATGATTATATTATAAAAATTCATACATATATCACATCAAAATAATGCATAGAAAGCGATGAACTCAACCTAAAACAAGGCATCCGATAGATCATCATAAATCCAGCTAAATGCATGGATTGAAATCTTTCTGGACAAAGCCCAATCAGAAATAAGGACCTACGTATGATCCAAACATATAAAATCTACAGGTTAGTATTAGCCAGTTAAGTCCTTGTCAATTTGTTCACATTAGATCAAGTTTTTTAGCTTCTCTTACGCTCAAACTAACAAGTAATAGGAATAAGTGTTAGGCCAGGAAAGGCCAATTCAATGCTTCAAGCCAATAACCATAGTCCAAATTTCAGCTGTTTGTCTGTAAGGTTGATCATTCTGGCATATTCCTTCATTTTCAAATCATCTGCAAATTAATGACCTATTCTTAAAGTTGAATATATCCTAGTAAACTATATAAATTTGAACTCAAGACTTGAACAAGAGGTAGTAAACGTATCCCAACAAGTATGTAATTGAATTATTTTATAGAGAAAAAAATGGAAACTACATTTTATGAAAATATATCCTTCACAACAAAGCTTCATCTGATACTATTGTGTTAGAACTATTAGTGAACCAATACATTCGAATTCCCTTTGATTATTACTTGTTCAAGTTGATAAGGTCAGCACTTAAACGAGTTTAAACGTTTTTTAAACCTCAAAGGCTAACTGAAACAAGCTTCACTATAGACCAATTCATTGATTTATATACACGAACTAGCTTATTTATTGTTCAACTAGTAAATTTTCAAAGTCTTGATAGTAAGCTTGATGATATCTCACATATTATTTAATTAAAATTTGGCTAAAGATAATTTGTTTAATTACTTATTTAATAATCATATATTCAATTTTAACATCAACAATAGCTTAGAATTAATTCTCAATCACATATTCATTTTATTAATAAATGTTATTTATCATATCTTAATTATATAATAATAATTATTATTATTATTATTATTATTATTATATTAAATATTTCAAATGCATATTTTTAAAATTTTCTTAATTAATGCAAATATTGTTTTAGAATGTTGAAGTATTTGATATCATTAAGATTTTATTTCAAGACTTTAGTGATATTTTTTATGATTTTTAATCAACTAAATTAGATGTCAATCCCTATTAATAATTTGTTATTAGTGAATACACATATTGTTTATTATCAATCTAAGAATTTATCTTTATTTTTGTCAAATTAATTAATCTTTTATTTGTTAGTTTAAAAACTAACTAAATGCAATCATTTTCTTATTTCTTTAATTAAATGAACAAACTTATTGGTAATTATCTATGTTATATAATTGCAAGAAAACTTGCATGCGAATTATTTCTTATCTTATTTAATCGTGTTAAAGTAGTTAAACATTAATTCCAAAATTATTAAATTTCTTTTTTTTGGGGGGTGGGGGGGGGGGAATTAGAGGGCATAGCCCATTTCATTTCATAAAAAGCTAGTTACATGTGAGAAAGAAAAAACCTGTAAGTAAAGAAAAGAAAAATAGCTTCAAGATGGAAGAACAGCAAAATACAGGAATAGAAAAAAGTAACACATGGTGGTAAAGATCAAAATTGGGCTCAGGGTATTGCCATTGAAGGGACGAAGCCTCCTAGTTGCAGAAGAAGAGTCGAATGTAGTTCACTGAGCACACTAGGAAATACCACCCTTGCCATCCAAGGGGGGCAGAAGTGCAATAATGGCATCATCGCCCTCAAAAACCACCAGAAGGACTTGAGGCAACCAGAATTTAGCATAGAATACCAAAACGCCTGTTAAGATCATCAAAGTGCTTCCAGTATTTCACTTTAGCAAAGATAGCCTGACGGGTAATAGAAATGAGCTTAGAGGGGCTTTTCCAAACATTATCAAATCTTCTAGAGTTTCTTTCCCTCCATAAAAAGTAAATAGAGCTGCAAATAGTAAAATAGCATAAATCTTTCTCCCAACTACAGAAATCCTGTGAATCACCAACAAACTCAAAAGTCTGCATCAGGTTCGGTCTTAATAGAAATACTCCCAGAGGTGGCAGAAGAGAAACAATGACAGAATAAGTAAAATCACGGGCAAAAAACAAATGAGAATGACTGTCACAGCCACCAGTACAAAAAGAGCAAGCAGAGAGAACATCAATCCCTCTCATAATAAGTAGATCAGCAATTTTTAATTTGCCCAGCAATGCCATCCAGGCATAAGAAGAAAACCGGAGAGATTTCTTTTTATGCCAAATAAACTTGTGCCAAAAAACTTCTTCAAAAAGAATAAAATAGCTGGCATAAAAGGTAGAGAAACTAGGTGTAAGAGAGCCATCCCAGGACACTGCAGGTTGCTCACAAAAGTTAATACCCAGAATTTTAGTAAGCAGCAGATTTGGGGTAGAGGGAGGCAGAGCCCAGCCATTGTTAACAATATAACAATTCACAAAAGCCTTCACAAATTTAAAAGAAGGCAGAATTTCGTTAAGAGACTTTCCTTTGCACCAATGATCCCACTCCATAGAGAAATGACAGTTATAAGAAACAGATAAAGCAAAGTTTCCTTTAACCAAATGAGCAGTGGCATTAATCCTCTTCCAGAATTTCGAAGCTATAGAATTAAGCGGCTTCCAAGGTGATATGTATTTGTTTCTAAACCAAGCCATAGCCAAATTATCTCTAGTAAAGAACCTCCACAAGAAAGAACAGTAATTGGCATGATACAAAGCATCAATGGAGGGAATACCAAGCCCACCCAACCTGATAGGCAAGGCAGTTTTACCCCACGCAATTAAATGAAGTTTTTTCTCATTAATCCTGCCATGAAATAAAAACCTGGAGCAAAGCTTTGAGATAAATTTACAGCATAATTTGGGTATAATGGAGCCCCTTATCCAATAAGTAAGAGTGTTAGCTATAGTGAACTTAATGAATTGAACTCTACCTGCAAAAGAAAGAAATTTTACTTTCCACCATCCAGTAGAGTAAAAATTTTACTCGCGAGAGGTTGGAAGTGAGTAGAATTGAGGCGGCAGGTAGCAATGGGTATCCCGAGATAATTGAGGAAGGAACTCTGATTGGAGATGCCCAGGTGTTCACAAATAGAAACTTTATCAGAGACGTCATTAGAGAAAATAATTGAGCTCTTTGAAGGGTTAATGAAAAGGCCCTAAGCATTGGAAAAAGTAGATATAGCACAGGCAAGGGAAGCAGCATTAGAAGGCAAAGCATTACCAAAAACTAAAACATCTTCCGCATATAGAAGATGAGAAACAGTGAGACCTTTCATCTGAGGACCAAGAAAAGGGGGATTAACATTCTCCAAGGTATAGGAAAAACCGTCCATAGCAATGCAGAAAAGTAGAGATAACGGATAACCCTGCCTTAAGGCATAGGAGGAGCTGAAAAAACCATTCAAAGAGCCATTGATGCAGATGGAGAAGAAAACATTAGAAATACAACCCTTAACCCATTTAATAAACTTCTCCGGGAAACCTTTCTGTTTAAGCCTCTGATAAAGAAAATCATGGGAGACAGAGTCAAAGGCTTTGAGAATATCCAATTTAGCATAGAAACAATTGTTAAAACCTTTGAGAATTTCATAAGCTAAGAGGATATTGTAAGTGGAGCAACGATCCTTAATAAAACCTGTTTGACTATCATGTATGATGATAGGGAGCACAACTCTTAATCTGTTAGCCACCAGCTTAGCCACAATTTTATACAAAATGTTACACAAAGAAATAGGCCTGAAATCCGAAATTGAAGAAACATGAGCCCCTTTAGGAATTAAAGCCAAAGCCGTGGCTTTAACACTCCTAGGTAAGTAACCAGTATAATAGAAGTCCATAACAGCTTTACAAATATGGGGGCTATTAATATGCCAAGATCTCTTATAAAAGGCAAAAGAGAACCCATCCGGGCCCGGGGCAGAGGAATCACACCCACCAAAGACAACCTTTTTGATCTCTTCATAAGTAAAAGGGGTAATCAAGGGAGTGATCAGGTTTTGAGGAATACAATTGCCTTGATTAATGGAAAAATTCGTGGCATTAATGGGTTTAGGAGCATTGAAGAGATTTTTAAAGTGGTTTATGAAGGCAGAAGCAATATCTTGAGGAGAAGAATGAGACCCATTGCCATCAAAAATTTCATGTAAGTTGTTATGATTCCTCCTAGCATGAATTTTGGCATACAGGAAACCCAAATCATCTTCACCTTGAGACAACCATTTAGCTTTGGCACGTTGGGATACCCAAGAAGCCCAAGAAGCTTGAAGACAAGCAAGGCTGCTGTTAATCTCTTTCAAGGAAGTGTTTAAATTGGTGTCCAAAGGCATGTTTTGAATGTTCTCTAAGCAAATCTGTTGTTTGTTCTTGAGTTCCAGGATAGAGTTGGAGAGGTGGTTGGAAGAAGCCCAAACCCTCTTCTTCAAAGCACCTTTGAGACTTTGTAAGCATTGATGAAGGTAGCAAATGGGGCTCTTATGGGAAGGCTGAGAGAAAGATGTGAGGACATCATCTCAAAAATTGTCCATATGGGTCCAATAGTTTTTAAATAAAAAACGGTTAGGGAGCTTGTTGGTGGAGGAGATGGTGGTAATGAGAGGTGAGTGGTCAGAACACATAGGCGGGGCGACCTTGTAGTGGGCAAGGGGGAAATGATCAAGGAAGAAAGAGTTGACTAAAACTCTATCTAACTTGATATGAATTGGCTGATCAATTCTCTGATTATGCCACGTGAAAAACAGACCAACAGATGCAAGATCATGGAGCCCGCAGTCAAAAATGACTCCATTAAGCTCAATAAGCTTACTAGCAGGCACAGCAGAACCCCCAGCCTTCTCAGTATGATACCTGAAGCAATTGAGGTCCCCCATCACCATCCAAGGGGTAAGGGAAGAGGGAACCAATTCCCTAATCTTGTTCCAAAGGGAAGACCTTTCATCATAACTGTTAGCAGCATAAATAACCGAAATCTAAAAAGAAGGTAAATAGCCCATAGAGATAATACCATGAATAAGTTGAGAAGAGAGGAAAGTCGGAGAAAAAGAGACAAAGACTGGGTCCCATTTAATCCAAATCCACCCCAAAGGGGAGCAACCAAAGTTATGACAATGCAACTCATTGTCAAAAACTCTATGAGAATTAAGGAACCAATCATCATCAATAGAGGAGGAAAGCACCTTAGCTTCCAAAAGACATAAAAACTTCAGGTTATGAACCCGAACTAAATCTCTGCACATCATCACTTTGTCGGGTCTATTAAACCCCCTTATGTTCCAACAGGCTATATTGGGATAGGACATTAGGATTTTGAATTTGAAGGTTTGACTTTTTTGATGGTTTTCCCTCTAGTATGCTTAGAGAGGGGAAGATTGGGGGTTAGAGTTGGGAGGAAGGTGTGGAGATTTGGAGGAGCTAGTAGGGTTAGGGATATTAATGATAGGGTCCTCATCAACCGGAGGGTTGGAATCAGCAAAAGCGGGGGGATCATCCACAAGAAGAGCTTTGAACTTATTGGAGGTGCTAAGCTTCAAAGGAGCTGAAGCAATGAGAATATTTGGAAAAGAAGAGCCATCAGAGGATAAAGAGAAGCCTCTTCGTTAGGGGAGTTTAGGTTTGGGATGTTTGTGGTCTTTTCAGGAATCAAAATGGGAGGGCAAGGAGAGCTGCTAGAAGCAACAATAACCTGGGTGTCAGCAGCTGGAGGAAGAACAAGGTCGATATCGGTGTACTGAGGGGGTTCGTCCAGAGGAAGAATAGTGACATTTGTGGGATTTTGAGGAACAACAGGTTTAGAGGGGGGTTTTGATGAGTTCCTGGAGTTTGGACGAGGCGAGCGGCTAGAAGTTCTACCACGAGGCAGTGGGGGCAGAATAGCAGGAATTGTGGGATTCGGGTTTTTAGGACAGAGGGTGAATGGATGAACAAGAGAACGGAAACCTTCACAAAGGGTCGGCTTCCAATCATACACCACCTTAAGAGTCAAATCTTCACCATCAATTTCCAACAGGATCTCCTCCGGGAGGGGTGAGTCTTTTGAAATTTGAACACAAACACACGCAAAAGTAAGGTGAGAGCGCTTAGCAGTTAAGGAATCAACAGACAATGGAATACCAATATAGCTAGCTATCTTAGATATGCCAGTAGGGGTCCAAAGCGCCAAAGGAAAGTCCACAATCTTAATCCAGATTGGGATGGAGGCATTCTCATCCCGTTTAGGTTTAAATTTGGAAGACCATTTTTGTAAAATGAATGGTTTCCCAAGTAAAAACCAAGGTCCACCCGACCAAACAGCATCATAATCTTCTTGCGACGTAAATTTGATGAGAAAAAATCCATCCGCAAGAGATAGCAGAGAGATCGCACCTTTTAAAGGCCAAACCTTTTTCATAGCAGCGAGAAGACACTCGTAGTAAGGGCGCTGTCCCATCGAATAGCCGACCAGAGAAAACGACCAGAGCGAAGAACCTTCAGAAAGATCTCCAGCACCAAAAGACAGCTTGGGTTTTGGTGGATAGAAAGCCATCGGGAATGGCTCCGCGATGGAGGAGGGGGAAACGGTGGTTTCGGCATAGGAAAGACCAAGAATGGGAGAGGGCGAAGGGCCAGGAAGGTTGGGAAAATTCTTCAAATCAAGAGCCATCTGAAGGGGGGAGAGGAAGGAACTCTCACGGCGTGAGGAGCGCGCCGAGAATGGAACTAGGGTTTCGCCAGAGCTAAGCGCGGAGCTCTAGAGAAAAATATTAGTCTGTTAAATTTCTTGCTCATTTAGATTTGAAACAATATTTGTTAATATGAGAAGTCGAGTACACATTAAAAATTTTAGCATGTATATTAGCTTATTTAAGCACTCATTTGATTAATTTAGGCAAGTATAACAACAATAAAAAGCCTTTATCCCACTACTTGGGGTTAGTTATATGAATCATTTTTTCTCTATTGTGTCCAATTAAGAGTCCAATTCTCATTTAAATTTAATAAAAAAAAGTTCATTTTTAGTATTTTCTAAGCTAAGTCTTTTTAAGTCTTTGTCTACCTTCCTGACCAAAAGCTAGATCTAATAAATTTACTCTCCTAACATGGTCATTGGAAAGCCAACGTTTTATATGACCAAACCATCTAAGCTGACTCTCGCTAATTTTTATCTGCCACTCGATCTATTCCAATCATTACACAAATTTTCCATTTCGCATTTTGTCTCTAAGTGTAAAACCACTCATCCACCTGAGCATCCTCATCTCGATAACACTTGACTTAATTTTATGCTTCTCTTTTAATGACCAACATTCTGCACCATAAAGCATTTTAGGTCCCACCACAATCTTATAAAATTTTTCCTTAAATATGAGGAATATCTTTCTATCACATAACAGGTCCAATGCATTCCTCCAGTTCAACAATCAACTTGAATTCTACTAACAATATCCCCATCTATTTTACCATCGCTTTGAATAATAGACCCAAGATATCTAAAACATGAACTCTTTTTAATGCCTTGATCACCCAATATTAAAATCTTATCACTAGATTTATTACTACTAAAATTACACTTCATATATTCAATTTTAGATCTACTCGAACAAAAACCTTTAGACTTTAAGGTTGATATCCATAATTTAAATTTTTCATCAAATATCAACTACCTCTCTAGTCTTATCAACAAGAAGAATATCATCTGCAAAAAGCATACACCAGGGTACATCCTCTTGCAAATGTCTAATAAGAACATCAATGACTAAAGCAAAAAAGATATTAGCTTAAAGTTCTTAAAGTTGGTCCTTGATGTAATCCAACTGAAATAGAAAAACAATTGGTCAAATCACCTCGTGTTGAACACAGGTAACAACTATTGTATGCATATCCTTAATGGCTTAAATATAAGCATTATTAACTCTTTCCTCTTCTAGAACTCTCTAAGGCACTTCTATTAGAACTTTATCATATACTTTCTCTAAGTCAATAATGAAAGTTTTAAACAAGCCAAGTATTAACATATATATGAAAACTAAGCTTGAGCTTAAACCAAACAAGAACTTGTAGTATGATAAAGCCAAGTCCAATCCATGTACTCATCTCCTTTTAAGCCCTATACTGTGTTAAATATGTGCTATTTTGTAATTGCTGCTGTCACAAAGAAAAATGTGTTGGACTACAAGTGCACTGCCCAGGATCATAAAGCCATAAAAGAAGTGTAAATGCGCTATACAGCTTTCTATTGCATGTGTAGCATGCCATCAAAATTGTGATAAGCCAGTTTTGGAAAGCAACACAAAAGAAAAGCATTCCGAATAGAAGACAAAATGTTAAGATTTTTTTTATTCTGTACCTCGCTTCATCCACACTGCTTAAATTAGTTCGTTCCATGAGAAATTCAATATTGAATATAACACCTTATAATTACTTGCAGCATCCTGGGAAGCAACAACGATTTTCCATAAATGGATCAATAGAAAGATGGTTTCATATAATTTTCATGTTTTTGTAACAATTCTATACAACAAAAATAACTGGTGCTAACAATGAAAGAATGCAACAAATTCCCATAGTATTGCTCGATCTAAACTAGTTATATCGCTAGCATCATATGTGCAACCTTAACTCTCTAAACGCAAGCACAAAATAAAGAAGACAATGAAAAGCTATCCCTGATCTAGTATTTCATTAAAGAATTTATTTGCACGTAGAAGCTCAAAAAAAAAAAAAGCATGCATTGGTACTGTAAAGCAAATCCAAGGAAGACAAACCTTGCGTATTTTTTCAGGTGGGGGCGAAAACACTTTGTGTTGGTCTATTGAAGCTAAAGATGAATGCAATGGAAGCAACCAATCAGATGATGCTCCACGAAATTGAAAACTAGAAGCTAATTTGTCAACAAGAAGTTCAATTTCTGCTACTCCCTGGATCGAAGATTATGTTAAAACATATTATGATAAGTTAGATTCTTGTCAACGTGAGCAGAGAAAGCAAAAATATCATCAAAATCAAACCAAATATTACAAAACGAGAAGAAAACATAACAAAGAAGATATGTAAAGGGAAAAAGGATATAATAGAGGCAAATTAATAGAGCATACAGGTAGAAAGACAAGAATGGCTCCTGGTGGGCATGTTACATCAATATGGCATATTAATTCTTCCAGAAGATCAAAATCGATCACATCTTCATTCAGGCTTTTCTGCAGAATCAGGTGAAATTGGTTTGGTATAATTATACAAGAGGTAATTGCAACCAAAGATCCACAATCTGGAATGTTCAAACTTACGAGACTCTGCTGTGTCCTCTCACAGTATGATTGATAGTGCTCGGGAAAATAGTAGGGATTGACGTAGCCTTCATAAAGCAAGGATTCATCGCCCCAAGAAGACATGACAAGATTCTTCTTTCCCCTATGGTTATCCATAAAACTTTTCCCCAGCTTCAGTGAAAATATTAGATTAGTGGCTACTACCATATGGAGACAAAATTAGCAACATCTAGCTGAAATTATTTTGAATAATTCTAAAAAAAATGTAAATGATATGAGGCTGCTCTTGTAATTATAAGGGAAAGAATATGCAAAGAAAACTTTAAACCAGCATGTCATATAAGCATAAAATGGCCTAATAGCGGGTCTTATAAATTAGCCCTATAGCTTAAACTGTCCGAGAGATTTGGTTGGATAGGCCTTATGACTTCCTTAGAAGTTGTAAGATGATGGGTCTTACGACCTAGCCATGTAAACTAAGTGGCCGTATGGTGGTTCTTATAACCTAGTCCTACAGATTATGATACCCATGTTAGGGGTCTAGGGTCATGTTATTACCTAAACATTTCCCTCAGAAGTCAGACTTACAGTTTCTATTAGAAGTTGTCGGTGTGTTAACCAATGATTAGGGGTTATATCATTTTTGCCTAAAGATTTTCTCTAAAGTCGGACTTACGTCTTTCATTGAAAGATGTCGGGTTTAGAGGTTTAGGTTCAGGATTTTGACACCAACTTCAGTGTCTTGTTGTTTTGTGCCTGTAGCTTTTTCTTTTTTGTCCTACTACAGTAACTTGTCACTCTACTTTTAGCACTATTCTTTGCTATTTATCTATTTTTAGCACTTTGTTCTACTTGCAGTAGCTAGCATTACTATTTTTAGTACAACAACAACAACAACAATATCAAGCCTTTATCCCACTACGTGGGGTCGGCTACATGAATCTTTTTTCTCCATTGTGTCCTATTAAAAGTCAAATTCTCGTTTAAATCTAATAAAGAAAGGTCATTCCTAATATTTTCTAACCAAGTCTTTTTAGGTCTACCCCTACCTTTCTTAACATAAGTCAAATCTAATACCTCTACTCTCCTAAACGGGTCATCGGAAGGCCGTAGTTTTATGTGACCAAACCATCTAAGGCGACTCTCTCTAATCTTATCTTCTACTGGAGCTACTCCAACCTTTTCGCGTATATGCTCATTTCGTATCCTATCTCTAAGGGTAAAGCCACTCATCCACCTGAGCATCCTCATCTCTGCCACACATACCTTAGTATTATGCTTCTCTTTTAATGGCCAACATTCGGCACCATAAAGCATTGCAGGCCTCACTACCATCTTATAGAATTTTCCCTTAAGTTTGAGGGGTACATTTCTATCACATAACAAGCCCAATGCATTCCTCCACTTCAACCATCCAACTTGAATTCTGCTGATAATATCCCCATCTATTTCACCATCACTCTGAACAATAGATCCAAGATATCAAAAACGTGTACTCTTATTAATGACTTGATCGCCCAAAGTCACAATCCCCTCACTAGGTCTATTACTACTAAAATTACACTCCATATATTCTGTTTTAGATCTACTCAAGCGAAAACCTTTAGACTCTAAGGTTGACCTCCATAAGTAACTGCGGTTGAGGTTGTTTTTTTAGTATTAATTTTATTTATAATGTGCTGACTCTTGTCTGCTCGTTTATAGGTGCTCATAGCCAGCAATTTAGAGAGCTTTCAAGTAGCTACGGTTATGTTTCAGCCGAGAGATGTTTGTTTGTTGGAGAGTTTTTATAATGCCCCAACTTTTTGTCAAAGGAAAACAAAAATCATTCTCTATTTTTCTCACATATAGGAAAACTGTCAAATTACTTTCATTAACTTTTAATTTTAAATTTGTATTCATTAAAAGGCACATTAACATTTAAATATAATTGCTGTTTATTTTTAGCAGGTCCTTATAAGTATTAGCTGAACTAGTAATTAATTAGCATTGAAGTATGTCTTATTTAATTTTTACAGCAAATAATCCATTTTCATGTACGGTATTTTAGCATATCCATTAAGCAAAGTATGCAGTCGGCTAATCAGATCATGCGGTTGGGATATGTTTTGGGAAAGCATAGTGGAATTAGGAATATAGTTTTATAAAACATAGTGGAATTGCCTCCTTTCACTGGAGCCTTTTTCCCCTCCAATCCACGATGCCCTTTTTGCCTTTGAAATAACCCCTGCTGTCGGTGAGCGGGAGGCGAATAGAAGAGGTTTTTTTTAAAAGCTGCTATTTGCTGAAGCTGAAAGCAAAGGTAAGGAAATTCTTTGCTTACAATTAGGATTTCTGAATTTGGGTATTAGGAATTTCAGAGGTATAGTGTGTATGTGTTTGCTGAAATTTTTGTTATGTTGCTAAATGCTGAATTGTTGAGGTTAAATGCTAAATTTAGGAAACAGTGAAGAAAAATTAGGTCAATGACTGCTATAGTTGCTGTTGGGCTGCTTTGTGTGACTGATTTATGAGAAATAAAAGAGAATAATGAGGATAATGAAAATTGCTGCTATAGTTGCTGAAATCGGTATATACAGTTGCTAAAAAAAAGAGTGCTGAATGTGTATGCTGCGTTAGTAGGAAAATAAGAAAGAAAAGAAAAGATTGTGGGTTGAATGAGGAAGAGTACGTTTGAAGTTGTATACAAAAGAAGAAAAAAAGATTTAGAAGAATGAGTTCCAAGTGATGTGAGATACCCTATCGATTCATAAGAAATATTTCAAATTTCATATATTTGTGAATTGATAGCTGTCATATTTATGATAGCATGCCTCTCATATGATAACATGTATGTCCATTTATTTCAATTTATTTGTTGTAGTTCATTCCAGATATATAGATTGTTGATTCACTAGAAACTAGTGATTGTGATTATATTAAAAATGAATGAAAGTACAAAAGCAAGTGACTTAAGTCTTATATGGGGGGCAAGCCTGTACAAATAAAGGCAAAAGATCTGACAAGGGAAGCATATACCCTCCATTCTAAAAGTTGAGAATCTGGACCTAACCTTGAATGAGAGAGCAACTTCAATTCTAAAAGTTGAGAATATGGACCGAACCTTGAATTGAAAAAATGAAATGGTGCAAAAACTTATAGCCATCATATGACTTGTTTTAAAGTGTGGAACAGATAGCAATATGAAAAATAATGTTATGTATTTCTTACGATCATTATGAAATTCAATATGTTTTATCCATGTTATTATTAATGTTATGAAATTCTTAGTTGTTAAACAATGTTATTATTATTTCTTATATATTGTTTGTTTATTTCATTGAGCCATAACTTATTAGCAGTGGTTGTACTGCAGGAAAAAGGAAGGAGCCCGTAGGGCATTAAGGGGGTGACTATCTTTCTTTTGATGTACATAGATTTTGGGTGAGCTTAGAGGTTCAAGAGGAAGCTGTACAAAGACTTTTGAGTATGTAAGTAAATTTTAGTAAAGATTTTAGTAAAGCTCTGTATTTTATTTGAGATGTACATTTTATGATATATGCTTCCTATTATGAAAACTTTAATGTATTATAATTGGTGATGAGAGGATAGTTTGAATAGCCTACTTTTTACTTATCTAATTCTGTGATCAATGTTTTGGGGAAGAGGGGGGTAAAATGGAGTGTGACAGTTTTGTTGTTTGTGAGAGCTGTTGTTACTTGTTTAAGAGTCGTTATTAGTTTGTACTTAGGCTGGATTATTGGAAATATTTTATTTCCGCATTTTCTGTTTTATGTTTCTTTCATGTTTGATTTTATTTAAATTAAATTGTGTTAATTAATAAAGTCAATAATTAAGAGTTAAACTTAATTAAAAATTTTAATTTGCTCAGTTTGTTAATTTTAAATGATGAAGGTATTTTAAAATCATTCCATTGATTATTTCAATTTAATTATTAATTAATAATTAATATAGTTGATTAATTAAAAGATTTAAACCTCAAGTTAAAGTTAAATTTTAACTTAAGATTTTGATTTCATTAAATCTTTTATTAATTGATTCATTTTATAAATTCAAATTTTATTTTGAAGTTAAATTTCTCTTAATAATTTTATTTAAGTTAAAAATTTAAATTCAATTGATTTTGTTAATTAAATGACTTTAAATTAATTAGTTCAATTAATTAAAAGATTTTCATTTTAGATTAAAGTTTGACTAAGAAGATTTTAATTTTTTAAAATTTTAAGTTCTAATTTTATTATATGATATTTAATTTCATGATTT
>NW_021318693.1:5883123-5905606 GCF_001605985.2 Dendrobium catenatum
CTAGGACCCTCATCCTCGCTTTCAGAAGATACGACATTAGGATTAACATTAGCTTGATTGACATTCAGATTAGCGATTGCTTCAGCCATAGTATTGATTTGTTGTTGCAAATTATTTAATTGATGTATGAGTTGTTGCAAATCCCCTTGATTATTAGCCATAGGACGCAAAGCAAAGACACACAAAATGACTTGAAAAAAAAAAGACTACCCAAGCAAAGAACTTGCTCTGATACCAAAATTGATGCAAACAAATTAGAGCAAGGCACAAAGAGAAATCAGTCAAGAGAAACAACTCTTACTTTTATAAAATTAAGACATAACTTAGAGAACAAAAGGGATTAGAGAAAACAACTAGCTTAAGAAAAGATAACTTCCAACAACAAAAACAAAAGAAGATCAAAAGGAAAACAATATTTTTAACAAAAAAAACTATCCTCAGAACATCCTTCAAGAGGACTCCTCACATGTACCGATTGTAGGAATATAATTTAAAATAAGGTTTAGATATGCAAACCAAGGGTCCACCACAGCTAGGGGTATCCAATGTCCCTTCAACTTCTCCAAACAGCCAACAATCTTGCTAAAACAGCCAACAAACAGCCCACGGCTTTACCCAAACAGCCAACAAAAACAGCCCACGGCTTTACCCAAACAGCCAACAAAAACAGCCCACGGCTTCACCAAAACAGCCAACAATCTCACCAATGGAACTAGAAGAAAGATACAGGTGGAGTGGAACTTGCGTAGAGAAGAAGGAGGTTAGAAGACCGAGAAGAAAGAGGAGAAGCTCGCAAGCTTTCCTAGGGGAGAAGGAGAATGGAAAAAGCTCTCAAGCTCTTCCAAAGAAGAAAACCCTCAGGTTTTTTTAAGCACTTAGCTCTCAAAATATTCAACCAACGCTTCTATGATAAAGCATTTCATATTTATAAGCAAAGAAGAAAGCCCAACAGCCAATGCACCCATAATTCCTCCAATAAACTTTAGGGATAGGAAAAGCCAAAAGGCACACATCAGTTCCAAAGCAGCAGCCAGCAACTTTCCAGAAAACAGAGAAGAATCAGATCACGGGACCAACAGCCAGCCACGGAACAGCCAGAATTCACGGGAAAAGCACCGAAACATTAAAGGAACAGCAGGTCCAAGGAATCCAGAAAACGAACAGGCACCCCAAGCAGCCACGGCTGCATAAATTCCAGCCTATTCCTATCCCAATGCCACAAGACACAGCTCTCCAAACAGCCATAAAAGGAAGAGAAAAAATAATAGGAAAAGGCAAGTTCCACTCACCAAAATCTGCCATAAAGTAGTACTAAAACTTCAGCTTATAATGAGCTCAACTTCACAAAATATTAATGAGCTTGCACGACTTAGATCTCAACCACCAAAGCCCAAACCGAAACAAAACAGCCACTGCACATCTACCTCCACCAAATAGCACAAGGATATGTTGGACCCATAAAACCGGCAAACCAAAAGAAGGCAAACTTAAACCATTTTCTACCAATCATGATCACCAGATGTCTTCCATCATTGGATAGCCTAAAAAAAAACACAAAATAGAAAATACGAATATTGTTCAATACAAAATTAGAACAGAAATGTAAATGCATCAATATGGGTGTTAGTATTAACTATTATAGTTGTCTCAAACGCACTGACACTGTCCTTTTTAGAAATAAATGTCATTTTGGAGATTTTGAATTTTAGTAGACGCATTTTAAACAACTTTCGTGCGACATCAAAATTTTCACTTGCCGTTTTCATATTGTGCGGTTGATTCGACTACAAAGCATCTACTAAGGTCAACACTGCCTGATTAATTCACTTAAGGGTAATCAGCTCCAATTTTGAAGTAAACATTTGTATCCAAAAAAGCCTCTCATGTCACTAGCGCTAATGTTCCTTGGATATTTTATGTCTACTTTAGCCAAAGCTCAATTCTATATTTCTTTTATTTCCTTCTCAATACTGTCTAAACATAATCTCCTGTAATCAAGCTGTCATTAAAGCACGAATAGCCTATTCATTGTGTGCTACCAATGTGTCTCTTTGACATTACCTGGAAGTAACAAACCTCATGCATTAAGGAAATTTCTGGTTAAATTTGTATACAGAAGGAATTAATCTATTTCTGAGTACAAATCATGGTGATAAGCTTCATTTAGGTCCTATCCAAAGGTCATGCAAAAAAAAAAACAAGCGATATATTTCAGCATCTACATAATATCCTCGATTCGCCACCGTCTATGATGCACCAACACACCTCTTGAAGAGAGAATGCAGTGTCGAACACGTGTCAGACACGGACACGTGTTCGACATGGCTGGGAGACGTGTTGGACACGGCAGACACATGTCTGATTAAAATAATATTTAAATTTAACCCGACACGGCTGGGACACGTTTCGGACATGGCTGGGATACGTGTCGAACATGGCTGGGACACGTGTGTCCTAATTTTTTATGATAAAATTATTTTAATTAAAAATATTAGATCCAATGAACTATTATGAGAGAGAACTTGAGAAGTATAGAAATTTTTCTTTGTGATTTAGATTAGAGGATAAAGAAATATTATGGGAGAGATCTAACGAACTAGAGAAGTAAATAGGTACAAAGAAGAACCAACTTTCACGATATGATATCTAATGAACTATTGCAAATCTTTCTCTTTATGAATCAGAGTTGGAAGCAATGATATTCAATGATGATGATATTGAAAGACAAAAACAAACTTCTGAAACTAATCTTAGTAGTTGAAGCTTGAATGTTTGATGTTGTAGTAAGTGGTTATTTGCTTATATTTTATGGTCGTACTAGACATTTTGTATTAAATATTTTATATTATAAGCAAGATAAGTTATTATGCTATTCGTTTATTATTGTTTTTTTATTTTTAATATGATGTTACATTAATATCTATACACTATATAAATAAATAAAATGTAATGTCGTGTCTGCGCCGCACCCGTGTCCTATATTTTCAAAAAAAACCGTGTCCTTATCCGTGTCGTGTCGTGTCCGTGTCGCCGTGTCCGTGTCCGTGCATCATAGGCCACCGTACAACATCGTTCAGCATATTCCTTGGGTCATATTGAAGTGCTTATTTCAACCAGTGTCATGAACAACCAAAGTTTGTGAACCAAAGCTAAAATTTTGACAATGAGCTCAAAATTAAAACTACTATATATTACATGTTGGAAGTAAAACCTTCTTTCCTCTGTTGGATGTCAAAAATACCCCTGATGCCATAGAGTCTGAAGGAGGATGATACTCAAGCTTCTGATAAATGTCTTCAAGGTAAAATACTGAAACAGGATGTGTTCTCCCTTCAGCACTAATGACTGGACAGTCACCAAAGTACTTGGAAAACAAACTCGAATCAACTGTGGCAGACCTAAGCAAATAATGTTTTAATTCAAACCAGCATATTGACAAGTTAATAAAGAGCTAATTACATGATAAAAGCATGCCAATTTTTAAGGGAGGGAGTGTAACGGAATAATTAAAGTACATGAGGATGACTTTCAGCTTGCTCTTGCGACTGTTGCAACTAGATTGCCTCTTGATGATGTTTTTCAGAATAATGAGCAAAAAGTCACCCTGAGAAAAAAGAATAGTTAAGTTAGGAAATTGGTCAACTTATAATGGAAAACACTAAAAATTTAATAATGTGTGCCAAACTAAACAGCAATGAAATAATGCTCTGATATACTATTCATTTAGGACTCTCTGATTATCAAAATCTACTTTACAATATAACTATAAACAATTCTCCCAATAGATATCAAAGGACCTATCAATTTTGGAAGCCTCATGACAAATTTGGTCTCCAAATAATGGTCCAAGTCAATTTGACAAGGCACATGAGCTGTAATGAACGTACAAAATCTAAGCAACCAAGAATCAGATAAAAATAGAAGTATATAATGAAGGTTGCAGATGAAGGATATTCCATAGGGGTAACCGATCACAAGCAAAATACGAACTTAAGCAGAAACTTATTCATTGAATCTTTAATGAAGTGTTGTAAATGATTAAAACTGAATTTAACTTTTCTGCATGTGCAAATTTATAATGAATCTCAAAATAGTCATAAGAGCAGAATTGTTTATAACAAAAAACAAAAAGTAAGGAGAAGCTGAGAAGCAAACAAAATATTTAAGAATGGCCATTACCCAGTCATATTTCTGAGAGAGACGTCAATCTCTATAATTGTGTTCATGCATGTTTATCCTCAAATTTGTTGAAGCTGCCGATCTTTCTTAAATACAAATTATTCTTCAAGTTATATTTTCCTTACTGAAAATTGAGTAGAATACCTTTCTCTAGAGGTGATATTGAGTTGAGTTTAAGCGAACCAGCCTAAACTTAGAACCGAATATTTCAATTTCGACTCAAGTTAAGTTTGAGTTGAGTTAGCAATGTTCAATTTCAAGCTGAGATTTGAGTTGATTCAAATAAATTCTATTAATTTTAAAGATCACTAATAATTAATTCTAATCTATGTAACTAAATTCAAAAATAAATTTAAAAAAGATGAATTATAAAATATATTAAACATAAATGCACAAATGTATATTATTCGAGTGTTATATCTAATGATCATATATGTATGCATGTATAAGCATACCCATAAATATATGCATATATGTATATCAAACAAAATTTGAATTGTCCAAACAAGATTTCACAATGATCCCAACAAAAATAGAGTTACACTAACATTATTCGAATCATGTTGATTCTTTCTCTAACTAGGTTCAAACTTGATTCAACAATCTATTGGGTTCTACTTTAGTTTTTCCAGCAATATGATCTCAATGACAAAATTTCAGAGAAAGTTTCTTCATCATAACCAATAGAAATCATTAAAAAAAAATCATTAGAAACATATGTCCATAACGTTTAAACATTAAAAACATATACCACCAATAGGTCTTGAAGTCTAATCCGACTCCTTCACGAAACTTTCTAACCAACATCATGATCTTTATACCTTAGTGTAAGCAGAAATCTGATAGCTAAGTGAGAAATAAATGATTAAATGTATGAAGGAGCAAGAAATTCTAGAAGTCCATCTTTCCAGCAACATAGTTCAAGAGAGCTAGAAGCAATAGAAGTATATCGTTTGAGATTGATATATTTCAAGAGGGATAAATGCTAAATAAGCATTCAAGAGTATTTAAAACAATATTTTCTCACATAAAACTATAATAGGGCTATGAGTCCAACTGGGTTCAGTTTGAGGGATAAAAGTTTAATTTTTTGTAATAAAAGTTAATAGAGGAAAAAATAATATATAATAAATATATATATATATATATATATATATATATTTCAGGTATGTCATACAATATGCAAGAAAATTCTTGAGTCAAAGTCCTATAAAAGGTGTATTTTTTTTTTACGATCATGCACACCCATAAAGTGAAGGGAGAAAATGGTTGTTAAACATCTTATTGAAGGGGACAACAATACTAAATATATCCATGCTTTAGTTAAGAGGAATCGTAATATTAATTGTATTCATAAAATTCAGAGGGTTGATGGCTCTACTAGTGAAGATGTTTCAGAAATTGCTGGCTTAGCCATTCAACATTTTCAGAATCATCTTAATAAAAATTTCACCCCTTCCACTATTCAAAACCCTAATATTATTCCATCTCTTATAACTCATGAGAATAATGTTTTCTTATCTAAGCCCTCTTTGTTGGAGGAAGTCAAAGATGTTGTTTTTGGTATGAATTTGGAGTCGGTTGATGGGCCTGATGGTTTTACCTCCAAGTTATTTCAGGAAACTTGGCATATTATTGGTAATAATATTATTTTTGTTGTTCTGGACTTTTTTATGGAAATACTATTCCCAAATCTTTTACTGGTACTTCCATTATGCTTATTCCTAAGAATAACTTTGGTATTAAAAGTACTGTTCATTTCCTCTCCATATTAATACAATAAAGAAAGCTAACTAACCCTATCCAAAGGACAGCTAATGGATCCACAACCATGAAGAAAAAAGCCACTGAATAAAATAAAAGAAAATAATAATTTTAAAGTAATAAAATAAAAAGGATGGAAAACTAAAAAGCTATTGCAACAATTCTCCTGGTCTTCTAAGGAACTCAACTCTGAGTTCGGTTCAATGCCAATGGTCCCATGGGAGGCGCTAAACTTAGAAACTATCAAACTTGATTTCTTCAAATAAATGCCGCAACTATTGATGATGATCCTGAGAACCGACCGACAATAATCACTCAATTGTCGACGTCCATCCGCCACCTTAAATTTAATTGTGGAATCCATGCAGCATTCATTGGGCCAATAAGCAATGTTACTAATCTGAGACTCACTCGGAGAAATCCTAAGATGCCAGACCTTGTTTTGGTAAATGTGTGGCAACACCACATATAACCAAATTCATAATATTAGCAATCTGCATAATGATTTTGATATAAAAAGGATCTCTAATAAGCATATCACAGTGTTGGCTCAAGAAAAACAGCGCGTTGGCATGAATCCCGCTTTGCAGACATAGGATTTCATTCTTCTTAAGTCAGATTATAGTTAACCAAATTTCGCTGAGGGTAGTGTCAAGGTTTAATAGATTTGGTTTCTTACTTCCCATGAGTGCAAGCACTCATAGTTAATTAACCCTCTTATTGTGCTCTCGAATAGCTGATATCGAGATCAATACTTGGCATTCTAGTAATATAACTCTATTATGCAGTTTCTTAATGGAATATTTAATAATTCTATTGTATTTATTTTAAAGTGATTAACTATAACTTCAAACAACAATTTTTACTACAAAAGTTTCACAAGAAATTTACTCAAATAGCAACAACCGCCCCAAAACAAACTTGAAGTTGAGAGTTGAGAAGGGCATCTATGTTGGCTCAAGAAAAATGCCATGAATGCATGAATCCCGCTTTGGAGTAGTAGGATTCTATTTTCCTTAAGTCAGATTGAAATTAACCATATTTCCCTGAGGGTAGTGTCAGGATTTAATTAGATCTGAGGTCCTTACTTCCTATGAGCGTAAACACTCATGGTTAATTCTCCTCTTAACATGTAAGAGAAAACTCTCGATTAAGGATAATTTAGTTGTTTAGTTTTAATTGTGAAAAAAATGGAGGTAAACCAGATAAAGATCCCATGATTCCATCATCTCTGGTATACCGTAGTTTTCAGTCTACCAACACTACAATCATTGACCGTAGTATCCAGGGAATCTGATTAGGAGCCATGGGTTATCTCCTCTTAGAAATCTCTAGTAAACTGAAGTGGTTAAATATGGATTTTAGTTTTATTGGGTGTTTTGAGGTTTACATCTATTAGAATACTCATAAGTTGATTTGATTTGGGATTAATGACTTCATGTAGAAGTTACCAATAAGTTTGAATTTAAGCGGGTTTTGCGGCTTCTATTGGAAGTAGCCCAGGTATTTGAATTTGGGTCGGGACTTACAACTTTCACTAAAAGTATCCCGTAGATTTAATTTGAAGTAGGACTTATAGCTCTATTTATGAGTTGCCCAAAGATGAGTCTTATAGCCTAACTCTACAATAAGGTTGTCGGAGATTTAATTATTTGGGCAGATCTATAACTTCCCTTAGGAAGTTGCCTAAAAAGAGGGTCTTACAACTTAATCCCTTTAAGTTAAGATGTCCAGGAATTTGAATTTAATTATTTGGGTTTTAGAGTTATTGCAATTTATTTAGCAATTTTTCTAAAATATGGGGCTTATTACTTCCCTTAGAAGTTGCTCGTTGGCAGGTCTTACAACCTAATCTTATAGACTAGGATGCCCATTGCATTGAATAACTGTCAATGCTTTAGTATATTTTCCATAGAAACCATCATAGAAATTCAAATTGCTTTCAACATAGGATTAGTATCATAATTATTGTATTTCAAAGCATTATTTAAAGATGAAATTCTCTCTTGAGGCTTTTGCCTTGATTTTTCAACAAGAGATGCCCGTATATTTTTGTTTGAGTTTGATATTTCATTTAGAAATTTCTTAAACAATAACTCTCACGACTTTTATTAGAAGTCACCTAATTATTTGGGTAGAATGGATCTTACTGCTTCCCTACAGAAGTAGCTCATTGGTTTGAAATTGATTGTTTGTTTATTTGAGTGGATACCAACTGTTTGAGAGGTTTGACACTAGTCTCTTGTTTTCAATGTCGTTGTGTGACGTTAGTGGTTTTTGCTACAGTACTTTTATTTTCTTATTGTTTGGTATCTTCTTTTCAATGCTAGTAGTTTACTTTTCCTGTAATAATAATTTATTGTAGTATTTTCTATTTTAGCATTTATTTTGATATTAAATTAATTCAAATGCTTGATGAGTTTTACTTATTTGTTGCAGGATCTCATACATGAGAAACTTTGAAGAGCTTACAGAGTGTGTTATCTAGAGTTATGTGTTGTGGAGAATCTTGTACAGGAGTTTGTAGAGTTTTGTTGAGTTATGTTGTTGTTTGGAGAGCTGGTTGAGTTGAGAGCTATCTAGACAAGAGTTTGGAGAGTTTGAGAGTTTGAGTTGGAGTGATGATTGAGTTGAGTTTGGGTTGTCTTGAGTTGATTTTGAGTCGTATTGGTTGAGTTTGAGTTAAATTGTTGAAATGATTAGTGTGAATATTTTTATTATACATTTTATTTCATTTTAAATTGGTTGGTTCAATTTTTAAGTTTTAAATTAAATAAATTTCAAAAATTAAGTATTTGAATTGGTTTAAATGTTTGAGTAACTAAAATTCAATTTTATTTAAAGTTTGTTAATTTAATCAAATTATTAAATTTACTTTGATTTGAATGATAAATTATTGGATTAATTTCAATTTATTAAGTTTCAAATTTATTTTAACGTTTGATTAATTAATTATGATTGATTAATTAATTAAATAAGATGATTTAGATTTGTTTGGGAATTAATTTGAAATAATTTTTATATTTAAATGTTAAGTTTTAAAGTTGAAATTTTCTTTTTTTTAATATTATGTTTTGATTATTTTAATCAATTTAATAATCAGATTTCATTTTTATTTTAAATTATTTAATTAAATTTAAATTTAATGAATTAGTTATTTTAATTATTAAAGTTATGACATTGCTCTCCAATGGCAGTGTTGCTCTCAAATGGCTCAAAAGGCAACTCAGTAATATTCCAGGAAATTTTCAGCAGCCTCCCAGTGTCCCCTCCCCACCGAGAAAATCGGGATAGCATTTGTCGTAATTTCTTCCTACCCGGACCTAAGGTCTACGGCGTAGGATCTTTTAATTTAAGTTATTCTAGGCCGGATCTAAGATATGACAACCCGGGGTCTTCAAATTTAAAATCATCCGCTCAGATGAAAATTCACGGCACAGGTCTTCAATTTTAAACTCATCTCACCCAAATCAAAGATCAATGGCGCAAGGCCTTCGATTTGCATATTCCTAGCCAGATCTAAGATCAATGGCATAGGCTCTTCAAAAATTTGGATGCCTGTTTGTCATAACATTTAAATTTTTTTAAAATGTCGACTATAGTTATTAGCATACTACAAAATCAACTGTTCCTTCAATCTGCATCTCTGACTGAAAAGGATATCTCATGGCCAGAGTTCGGAACAAAACACGAAGCATAAGAGTAAAGCCATATAAAGCTTTTCTTAAGTGATCAGTCGAGTGGGTGTATATGCATAATGTTGTTTGACTTTCACATCTTATGTACTCTTGTGCGGATCTTTTACCAGAGCACATGAACGGAAGGGGCAAAGCGGCACGAACTGGGCTCGTCGCTTGGGAGACGAAGGCTAGGACATCGAACTTAAGCAGAGTCTGGGTCGTCAGGTGGATGGATCAAGTAGAGGGGGTCAGCCGCGTGGGGGGCAAAGACAGGCGGAGGGCTCGAGCGAGTATGGGAAGGGTGGCCGACGGGCCTAGCTTCAGGCATGTAGAGCCGAGGCGTTCGCGTGGACGAAGCAGGGCAGACAGCTGGAAGGTGGGCTCGATTTCATGGATTTGGGCAAACGAGTGGAAGGTGGAGGCATTGGGGGCTTTGACTTTCCCTGTCAGCATACAATACAGAGAGACGAGCGAAGGAGGAGTTTTGAATGAGAAGGAGCAGTTTGGGGGAGGTTTTATACTATGTGGGAAGTTACGAGAACGAAGAAGTGCGTCGTTTGGGCATATCGCGCAAGGTGGGGATGGCAGAGACAGGTGCGTTTCTTCGCATTTGTTCAAAGCATTCCTTCTTTTATTTATATATATATATATATATATAGTCAACAATCTAGAAAACATCTAATGAGCCAAAGTTCCCTAGCCATGGCATACAACAATTATCTTGCTTCTAGAAAAAATTAGCTAGCCTTATCTCTTTGAAGAAATGATTGGAAAAAAAATCTCCCCCACCCACATACCCGCTCTACATCAGTTTGGTATCAGAGCATGGTTTCCTGAGATGCGAACTCGACGGAGTCGAGCTCTTTTCCAACCCGGGAGAATGATGCGGGCATCCAACAATATACAATATTCATAGGAAGAGTCGAAGATTGAAGGCCGAGATCACTCCGTTTTATTTTTGTTTATTAATTGCATTTTGATTTAATTTTGCAATTTTCTCTTTTTATCCATTTATTTAAGAGTCTTGTCTTATGTAAGCTCAAAGGGCAAATGTGTCTTTTAGTTTCTTTTGAGGCCTATATATAGAGGCCCCTTCTCTTGTATTAGATACGATGAAATTATAAAAAAATTTGTATTATGCACTTGTGTTCTTTTGGGAGGACGTTAGTGAGATTCCTATAGGAAGGAATTGGAGTTTTCACCAGCCGCAGGATGGGTCCGGGCTCGTGGCTTGAAGTCCCTTGGAGAAAGGTAACGTATCACCTTTCAGTCTTCAGAAGAGTCCAAGGCTCGTGGTTTTATCTTTTATCTTGTGTTTCTTTGTTTTTTGTTCCTTCTTGTTATTCCTAGTCGCCATCTTCATCCTCTCCCTACTTCCACCAAACCGGCCTTAGCTCCACCGCCACTCACAGCCAAGCCATAAGCTGCCGTTCCTCCCCTTGGTTTCTCTCCCAACCCCCTTGCCACTAAGCCTTTCCTAAATTAGTTTTCATATTTTAGGTAACTATCTTAATGATCAAATTCAAATCTATTTGAATTTGAATAGTTGTCTAATTTATAAATCCTATTTTAGAAAACTAACTAACTAATAACCTATTTAAATTTTGAATTAAATTGGGATGAAATCTTTCATTCCTAATTTAATTTATTAATTTAAGAAAGCTTTAAATGCCTCATTAAACTCCCTCATGTATTCCCTTCATTTTCTTGAAAAATTATTTTGGGAAATATTTCCTTTCAATTCCCCCAATCCAAATTTGAAATTTGATTTGTTTCCTTAAATAGGATTTTATTTTAGGAAACTCCTCCAATCTAATTCAAATTAACAAATAAATTAGATTGGAATTAATTTCCTTTCCTTAAATTGGGATTCCCAAAGAGGCAAGCAACTAAAGCTTTCCTCAATTCCCCCTCTCCTTCCTTGAAACCGCCGGCTCCCCTTCCTACCCGCCGCCGCTCTTTCCCCCTCTCTTGCTCTTGATTGAAGCCTACTTTCCTTTTCCATACACCCTCATTTGGGAAGCTTTGATATTACTTATTCAACTCAATTTTGAATTTTGAATAAATTCCTAAAATAGATCGATCTATTTTAGGAAAGCCTTTAAATCAAATCACAATTAATGACCTCCACTTATGGCTGGCCCCTCCCCTTTCCATATTCCCTCTCCAATTAATTCCCCTCCATTAAGTAATTCTCTAATTGGATATCCCAATATGGAAATTAATTAATTCAAATTCCAAATCTCCCCCACCCCCATACCCGTTCTACATCACATGCCCACGTGTATGCTCCTGAGAAGTATTATTTCAAGTGGCCACAACATAACAAACTGTCTTTTCAAAAGAATCGGATATGTGAAATCCTTCAGAGTATCAAATAATTAAAAAAGCGCTATATTTTTTCCATCAAAGCTAACCACGCTTCCTAGACTAATTTTAGCTTAAGAAAAAAGCATTTCAAGCAAGAATCGGTTCATAAAAGAAACAAATCATGGAAAAGTAGGAAAATAAAATTTGGAAATCATATGAAAGATAAGAAAAACTAACAACTAGTGTAATCAAAAGTCATTACCAGCAAAGAACGCTCGTGAACTTCATCTACAATAACATATGTACCAGCCAGGTTTTTGTCTCCCTGCAAACATCACTCAATCATTATAAATGTTTCTAAATAAAGCACATACATTTATGGATAAAAGATGAAGATGCAACTAAAGATGCTAGCAGTTAAATTAAGTAACCATTGGCTCAAGTCACATAATCATTAGCCATATCCCAACTATTTAAGGTTGATTTTACTAATCTTAATTTTAAGTATTGTCAAAGGTGTTACTCATATTCTTTGCAAATTATCTTGAATAATTTCTATTCATGTTGCCTAAAGTCTACAACTTCTCTTTCCTAATCCTCCAATACTAACTGTATTACCTTCGTTCATTGTAAATGTCCAAACCACCTAACTCAACTAACAGTTATCTCAAGCAAAGTGCCACCTTTTACGAGCTCATTATAATTTTCTTAACTAGTTCTAAATAAGCTTGAAAATGACACACCCATATTTTAATATTTTGTTCAAGCTTATTAATTGGTTTTCTTATTAAGCGATTGCTATACCGAGCTTCAATTGAGCCTAAACAATATATCTAATGCAAATGATTTAAAATATAGCATTATAAATAAATATAAATGAATTTAAAATTTTAATCAAAATTATCTATATGATGTTTAGTGATGTTCAAAGTTTTTTACGAAAAATTAATTGCTATATACAAGTTTTAGATATTAATATGACATTTTCATAATCAATGTTTAGACTTTAATATACATTTTTTTATGCATAGAGATATAATAAAATTGTCACGAGAAATAAAATTAGTCATTATACAAATAATTAAGGCATTATTAAATGAGCATTTTATTTGAGTTCATAATGAGCTATTTTTAACGAATAAGCACGTAAAATGACAGAAATAAATAAACGAGCAAATCAAAGTGCAAGCTTATTCAATTATGTATTATTTGAGCTTATTAAATCATTTAAATTAACAAACATAAATTTTGTAATATTATTTACTTAGTCTCAAAAAAATTTTTGTTATAACATTTTATGAATGGAGAATGTAAAACTCTACCAGAAAATCTGAATGTAATGTAAAATAAATAAGTTATAAATATTTATAATAGAGTATATGCATTTAAATACTTTTAGAATGAAACTAAAAATTACAGTAGTTTATAAGAGCATTTATGATATTATTATGAGTTATATATCATATTGATATTTAATTAAATTCATATTATTAAATAAACTGAATTATTCAAAATATTTAATTTAATTGTGTGTATTTATTTACATATGCGTAATAAAATAAAATATGGAGGATAAATATTATTTTCTTTTAGTTGCTAAATAATTGAAAATAAAATAAATAGAAGTAAAATGTAATAGACTAAAATCAAATGAATAAACATTAGGATAAATAGAATGACTAAAAAAACGATATTTTAAAGTATTTTTCCGATCAACCAGCTTGAATTAGATTTCAAAAATGATCTCATGGGTATATATCCGCTCCCCCAAGATTTATAGAAAAAATACAACTCTTAATAAGGAGTTATAACAAAATTATCCACAAGTCATTATTCAAAATCAGGATTAACTATAGGTATTCTCATGAGTCTTTCTAAGAGTCATACATGCATGATTTACTTATAATACATTTTTAAACCCGATTTTATGAGTTGAATTCTAACACTTGGAATTCTAAGCAACCATTAGAATTCAAAGATAAAAACTTAATATGATGGAAGCCAATGAACGGTTGAGATTATTTTTAAAACTAAATGGCTAAGATTTTAGATTGGTAAAATCACATGCTATTTTTTAGATAATAGTCTAGATAATATGATATCATGGAAGCTTGAAGACAAATTTCATAAAATCCTAATTAGGTCACAGTGATGTTGTATAGATCCAAACAATGAGTTGTAAAAAAGTCATTGATATATAAATTAAATGCGGCGGAAATAAGAATGTTAAGATGGTTGTGTAATAAACCTAAAAGGATACATTAATGAATGATTATATTAGAGGAGGGTTTTGAGTGACATCTAGTAAAGAAAAGGGGATTGAAAGTAGATTTTTGTGTTTCGGACCTGTAAATAAAATGATAGAAACGCGCTAATTTAACAAGTTGATTAAATTAGTTTTCGAAAATTGGGAATGAAAAGGGATAAACTTAGGGCTACATGAATGAAAATTGTTCAAAATGTTTTGCGAATAACAAGTTTAACACCTCAAGTAACACTCAACGTGAACAAATGAAAAATAAGGATTCATAATGTCAACCACAAAATAGTTGGGATAAGGCTAATGATGATGATAATAATTAAAAATGATATTCAAGATAATGGACAAGATGAATGTAAATGTTTTTTGTTAAGAATATAGAGAAGATGCGCCAAAATTTTTATCTAATGAAATGAATCTAAATATATAAAATTGGCAAAACTTGGTGCTCAAATAAGCATAATACAGCATCTTAATATAGAAAAACAGAGCATAAGAACTAGGTTTGCATTCAAACGGACCCTTTATAATTAACAATTTTGCAAACAAAGGCATACATCTAGCAGAGAAACTGATATAAATAAAATAAACAATTACATATATGAGAAAGGCACATTTGCCAAATTAATATTCTAGATAGGATGAACTTACAGCAATTTTCCTAAGAAGGATGCCTGTTGTGCAGAAAAGTAGCTTTGTCCTCACATTCCTAATTTCATGACCACATAAAAGTTGCTTTAGAAGCGCATCAGAATCGCTCCAAACTTATCAGTATTCAAGTAACAGATAAATCCTAATAAATTAAAGTAATTATGATAAACTTCTTATGAAAAGAGGACTGCAACTTGCAATACAATTGGCTCATCCAAATAGAAATTAATGGAAAATTCAGTAGCTTTTTGCAAATAAATAAGGAATTTGACATGACCAAAATTAGCTCAGGAGATATTTTCAGTGAATTTTATTTGGCAAAAATGAATTCAGCTCTATTTCTGAACTTCTAGTAAATGGGGCTTTCAATTTTTCAAAATTGTCATTTTGGGCCTTGATTTTTATTAGCACGTCATTTAGTCCTTTAGACAGACTGGGATATTATTTTCCTTTAAGCATTTACAACTGGCCCATTTTTGAATTGCTTGCGACAAAAATATCCTTGTTCACAGAGAAAAATAAAGATATACATATGCACAGAGAGATAGAAGAGACTGGCATAGGTACAGTAAACAGCCTAATGAAGAGAAAGTATGCTATGATACCAATTGATATAGAGAGATGCAATGAATGATTTTGGAAAGCATCAAATAGTTGGAGCAAGATAGAAGGAAGAAAAGAAAAGAGTCAGGCTCACAACTTAAGAGAGGGAATCATGCCAGGTATCCTTTTTATTCCAAATATCATAATCTTTATTGCATGACCCTTGGCCTCTATGTATAATAGAAGAAAAAATTAAGACTAAATAATTAACTCAACCTAAACTGATAAATGACATTATTTCTCATCATATATAAAAGAAAGATCAATAATGAAGTAATAAAAGAAATCTGATGATAATGACCTTTAACAATAACTTCATGATCTAGTTAAAAGGCCCAACAAAATAAAACTAAATACTTAAACTCAACCTTAACTAACAAATGATGCTATTTTACATAATGCTTAAAAGACTAAGGGAACTACTAAGAGAAATATAATGATAATAACTCGTACACCTCTAATGAGGACTTCATGATCTAGTTCAAAGGTTTCCTATATGCACAAGCCCCTTTAGTTAATTAACTATCTTAACCATGAGAGCACTTTTTAGATTAAGACTAGTCAACATGTTCTACACATTACATTTTTAGTGGAAAAAATTTGATTTAAGAGAAGTATGTCATTGTCTTTTCGAGAATAGTGGGGAATTATGATGAGTACAACCAAGATCTAATGGTCTCATCATCCCAAGTTGTCATAGATCTTAGCCTAGCTAGATAATGGAGGAAGACAAAACATGAACAAAAGATCCTTATCAGCAATCATGAGATGCATTGTCCATGAGGACCTCTTAAACCTAAGATGAAAGTTAGTTGAAAAGGTGAATTTAAAGCTGATATTTACTAATCTAAGGCTTTATGCCATATTAACTACACATTATGGAAGTTGTATCAAGAACATCTGGGACTCGGTCTTAGCCAGAATACAATAGTGTCTTTAGGCTAATCACACTATCAGAGAGCATACACCAGCATAAGTTTTTTGAGTGAGATCATGGGATAAACTTAATATAGCAATAACTCTTTGTGAGCTTTGATCAAATTTAAATTTTTAATCTTTGGAAATTGATGCGAATGATGGATGACTACTCTGAGCGCAAAGCATTCAATTATTGCTTGAGCATTTTGGTTTTTTCTAAATTGTAGTTTCAGGAATGGATTTAAATAGAATTTCGTCTAGTTGATACTTTTCTTTGATAATGTCAATCATAACTAAGAAGAGCCCAAGATTATTTATCTTGGAATTTGAGGGTATTTTTTTAATTAAGTTCCCCTCCGATTATGATTTGCAATAATTGCACCCATAAGGGGGATAGCTTATGCATGTCTTTATGATTGAGAATTTAGTTTTGGTAACCCCTTTATTTAAGATATGTAGTAATTGTTGTAATACCCAAAAAAAAAATCAAAAAAAAAAAAATAAAGGTAAGATGAGCATTTCCCAAAATCAGTCCCTATTTTATCACTCATATAAAAATATTTATATGTATATAGATATTTTAATCTCATGTTCGTGAAATTGTAAATTTTTATTTTGATCCATAATTTTTACTACAGTATAATTTTGCTTCTATATTCATGGGCTAGTTTTTAAGCCTATCTGACATTTCATTAAATGCAGCAGAATTTTGGTTTGCCACTTAAACCTACATGCAATGGCTGATCTGTTATCCTACGGCTGGCATTAAGGGAATAGGTTAGTGGGAAAATCAATAGTATATATTATATGCATATATGAGTTCATATATTAGTTAGAAAAAAAAAAAGGGTTTCCCTTCGTCTCATGTCCTCCCCATCCACCTTTCTCTGTGGAGTTCAAAGACTGTAGTGGTGTGAGCTGATGCCATGAGGATTATTGAATAGAAAAAGTTGTTGCGTGTAGCTGAAATATTCAGAATTTGGAATGGCTGAAATCAGGTAAGTATTGAATCTGAGGTTGTAGGGTTTATTGAATTCAGTATTTGATGATATTTGATGGCCTTGATGCTGCTGAATTCAACAATGAATTTAGTAAGGAAATACATCAAGGAAACAAAGACTGTAGTTGTGTAGGGCTGATGCAATGTTTGTTAAACTTAATGTTTGCTGAATATAGGTAATAAGGGATTAGGGAATGCTGTTGCTAGTTGCTGAAGAAGTCAGCGGGGTAATATATCATATTCTTATGCCGCACCCGATTATAAAATATGCAATCCGTTTGAGGATACAAAAATTCTCCAACAAAAGGGTGCAAAAGCTTATAGCCACCATATGACTTGTTAAAAATTGTGTTGAACAAGTAGTAAAATGGAAGGTAATGCTATGTTTTCTTGTGACCCATGTGGAAGATGCTCTAACCATGTTATTATTTAGTCACTAATGTTATGCCTTTCTTAATGGTTAAAATGTTATTATTATTTCCTTTACATTGCTGGTGTATTTTATTGAGCCCTAGCTCATTGGCAGTTGTTATACTGCAGGTAAGGGAAAGGAGCCCATAGGGCACTAGGCGAGGAAGAAGTGACCGTCTAATTTTGGTGTAAATATGTTTTGGTGTACAAAGAGATCTTAGAGGAGATCTGAAGAGTATCTGTATAAACTTTTTGATATGTAAGTTCAAAAGTGTGAGTAGAGCTCTGTATTTGTTTTAATTCTATTATTCAGTAAAGTACCTTATATGCTTCCATTATGATGTTCGTAGTTGATAGGTTTACATGTTAGGAGAGCCTAATTAGATTTCTTTCCTTCTCTGTTATACTTCAGTTTGTTTGAGCCAAACTGAGGTGTGACAATTGTTCCCATCAAATATAAGAGTAGAATTTCGAGTTATTTATTTGATTCATCGTTGGGAGTATAAATTTATTGAAGCGCCCTTCAGTTATGAGTTGCAATGATTCTGCCCATCATAGAGGTAAAGGAAATTTTATTTTTTTATTTACATAAGAAGGTTGATGCATTGAACTTTGTTAACTCTAATCGCTCACTTAAAAATAAATAAATAAATAAAACTCTAATTGCTCGCTTGTATAGAATTGGGTATTTGGATTTATGTTAATTCATGGCTTTAGATTCACATCTACAATTATTGTCTCATGGTTCTTCTCAACTCTACCCCTGTATAGGCAAAGTAGCCCACTTAATATTAGGACTTACGAACCTAGCCTATAGGCAAAGTAGCCCACTTAATGTTTCTTTTTTTTCTAAATGAATGTTCATTGGAAAAGACCCTGAAGGTCTTATGAAAATATATTTTAAAAAATTTTACATAGCATTATATTCGTAATCATTACTTTGTCACTAGGGTAATTATTGACCTGTAAATTCTAAATATTTTAATCTCGCATGTATAAAATCGGGTCTGAAATTTAGGGCTTACTCTCAACTCGTGATGGAATGTCAAGGTGGCCCACTTGAGTTTTCTAATTATTCTTTTTGTTATTTGGACATTTTTGAAATGCAAGCCTTGTCGACTCCACTCTTGGCACATGGAGGATCGAACAAGATCAATACATCATTTTCTTGATATTTGCACCTTCCTTTATCACTTTTCAAGAATTTTGATGTTGATAGTAAAAAGATGAGTTGCACGCCATGATAAGACTAAAAAGTTGAAGAATGCTTAAAATTTTTCATTTTTAAATTTTCCTATTTTTTTAATATTTCTATATTTTCTCTTTTCCAAAAGTTTATTGATCTCCTGTTCACCTAGTTTTAATTTTCTCTCTTTTTTTTTCTTTTTCTTTTCTTTTTCCTTTTTACTTTCTTCCTTCCCTTCTTCCTTTCTTTCCCTTTTTGGAATATCTCAAAACATCAAAAGCATTTCTCGCGCTCTTGACTCGCTGTAGTGCATGCACGCGGCATAATTGAGATATTCACTTTGAGAATAACTTTGCACTTTTTATAGTGATATAATTTAACTAAAAGCTTTATTGACTAAATGTGTGCAGCATTTTGAAACTACCATAACATCAATTTTAGCACTAATTTGTTTATGAATTGTGCATGGAGATTGCTTTTTAGAAAAATATAATTTAAACTCGATGTTTTGCTTTTTTATAAGTGTCTCCATTTAAATTGTCCCTATTAAATTCTTCATGCTTATTTTGACAATTGAAATGTCATTGAAAGCGCCACTCCACTATCATGCACACTTGATTGTGTTTTGATTGTTGCACATTAATTTGGAGAACTTGTATATTTTTTAATGAGCATTGATGGGTTCATTTTTTGCTCATTTGGTTCACTCTGGAGTTTATTTACACACATCAGGACACAATGTTTTTATAAGTGTGTGAAATAATGTCATTTTATTCACATTTAGTCATGCCAATGTCTAAGTAGGTCCCTAGTATGTTTTTTTTTTTTTTTTTTGGTTTAATTGTTTATTGTTTAATTGTTTATTGTTTTATGTGCAAGAAAAGATTAAAAATAAAAAGTTTTGTTATAAAAATCGGTTTAATTTGAAAAATTCTGATAATTGGGAAATATATGAAGTGGCTCGTAAAGATGCTAAGAAAGCAATATGTGATGCAAAGACATTAGCTTTTAGTAATTTATATAATAGATTAGATACTAAAGAGGGAGAAAGATATATATATATATATAAGTTAGCCAAACAAAGAGTTAGGAGTAGTAAGGATTTAGTTCAAGTGAAGTGTATTAAGGATGAAGATCAAAAAATACTTTTCTTAGAAGATGATATTCAACAAAGGTGGATGAGATATTTTGCTAAACTTTTTAATGAAAGAGAGTCGCCTTAGATGGTTTGGTCACATAAAACGGCGGCCTTCCGATGACCCGGTTAGGAGAGTAGAGGTATTAGATTTGAATTATGTTAAGAAAGGTAGGGGTAGACCTAAAAAGACTTGGTTAGAAAATATTAGGAATGACCTTTCTTTATTAGATTTAAACGAGAATGACTTTTAATAGGACACAATGGTGAAAAAGGATTCATGTAGCTATGGGCGGATCCCCATATTAGTGAGGGGGGGCAAATGCCCACCCTCACTAATTTTTTTTAGAGGGTATTTTTTAGAATATTTTGGGTATTTTGGGTATTTTGCCCCCTCTCAAAAAAACTTTTTGCCATAACTTTATCAATCCTAATCATTTTTGCCCATCCCCTACCAAAAATAATTTTTTTTGCCCACCCTAAAAAAAGAAGCTGGATCCGCCCCTGCATGTAGACGACCCCACGTAGTGGGATAAAGGCTTGATGTTGTTGTTGTTGTAATTGTTTATTGTTTCAGTATACAATTGAGTTTTATCTACATTTATTTGGGAGTTGTCGAATTCCATGAAAGTCATTTTTGTTCATTTAACATAAAGCGTGTCATATTTCCAGTTTGTTTATCTCATTTTTTTTATTTTTTATTTCATTATTTTGCTTTATGACATTAAGAATGTTCAAAAACATCATCTTTTTTATGTTTTTAAGTGAATATTGATAAAGTTTTGGAAATTTTTCGCATCACCCCCACATAAGACCTAGCCATAGAGAAATTCAAGCCTACCCATCCCTCCCAAAAAAGCATGCATGTGTAATACCCGGAATTTGTCAATTGAGTGTGTCGCACGCATATCGATGCGCCGCGACGAACTTAAGTGAAATTTCGATGTCGTCGAAATTCGACGAAATAAATTTTATTAAATTTGTCACGAAATTTCGATCGAAACAGTATAAAGAACTTATATCCAATTTCGCACGGTTTTGAAATTAAAAATCGCCGAAGAAGTTTAAGTAAAAATTTAACCCGTTCTTCCCCTTTTACCCTTCATATGACAATGGAGAATTAATGGGAGAGGGGGCACATGCGTCTTTTTACCTAATATCCATTTTAAAGCCGCACGCATATCGGTCCCTTGTGTTTGTTTCGGTCGAACCGAAGAGAAGTGGACGGGAGAGAGGGGGAGGGCGATGGGAGACGCTCGAAGGCCGGCGGCTAGCTTGGTTTTCTGTCGATTTTCTTTAGGAAAAAGCAAGAGGAAGGCTTGGGAATGTCTTAGGTATGGTTTCTTGAAGATGTTTCAAAGTTTTCATGAGATTTTTCATAGAGAAATTCTAGGGTTTGGTTTTTTTAGAGATTTCTTTAGGAAATCTTTAGGGTTTGTTTGGATATATGATTTCCTATCCAACATGTTAAAATTTTTTAAGAAAGACATTAAATCCGAAAATTATGGTTTCTCTTTTTTATGAAATTTTTATGGGAATTGCTAGAAGAACATGAGGGAAGGCTTTCGGTATAAAAAATATAAGTTTTCCTTAATAAATTTTGAGTGTAAAAATTTGGGAAAGTTTAGGGTTTCTCCAAACTTAGTTTTTGTAGGTTGCATGTTCATTAAGGATGTTCCCAAGGGCTTAAGGAAGCCTCTAATTGAGGAATTTGAAAGAAAAATATTTCTAATTTATATCTAATATTAATCCGAAAATTATTAATATTATTTACTAATTAGATGAAGGGAATGTTTTGGCATGTTTTACTGATGAAAATATCAAATATTGAAAGTCAAAATTTTGGGATTTTTGATAAATCCGAAAATAATATTTATTTTAAATAAAATTAACAATGTTGGAGATTTAAATGCTTGTAAGAGTAATTGAAAATCTCTTTTCCCTTAGGTTGGAATAAGGAAAGGTGGTAAGGAATTGTGCGGGAAATTTTGCAAAGAAAAGCTTGATTGTAAGTGACTCTATATGCTAGGGAACATGTTCATTTCTTTATATATATCTAGCTTTATGTTATTGTTTGCAAAGAAGATAGAAATTTTATGTTCAAAGTCTATATGTCATGTTCACACTAAATTATATACCATATACATATTTCATAGAGATATTCATATGAAATCATGAACATGAGCATCTTTTTACCATCTTCATGCTTAACTCTATCATACACATGATATATGAAATGTGTACCCTCTTAGCTTGAGATAAATGAAATGTATGACTTGTGATTGTGTTAGACCGGTCCACGATAAATGAAATGTGTCCAGGCTGGACCGGTTCACGGGAGAATATCGGGAACAGGCGGAGAAAGCTTCCGCCTGGGCGGAAGCCG
>NW_021318693.1:5905706-5917526 GCF_001605985.2 Dendrobium catenatum
TTAAAATTTTATTCATTTTTTTATTAAATTTTTAAAAACCGCCGGAAACGTTAAAAAGCCGCCGGAAAAGCCGTCGGAAATGTGACCGCCGGAAAAAAGTCTAAAAGCCGCCGGAAACTTGGCCGCCAGAAATCCGCCGGAAAATGCCGCCGGAAATCAGTGTTTTTCCTGTAGTGATTTGTCGCGGCCCGACACGAAGGGATTCGTTCCGGTCAGGTTGGGTCGTGACATTGAGGTTACTTGTCAGAGTCAGCAGTAGACCTTTACCTGTGTATTGTATCGGAAGTTGATGTCCATTTCCAAGAGTTACTTGAGACTGTCCGGTATAAGGTTCAGTAGTGTGAAGGTGCGAAGGATTGGAAGTAAGGTGTGTAGAAGCTGCTGTATCCAAGAACCAGTCAGTTTGTGCAGAACTGTCCGTGGGGCTGAACAACACCTGAGATTGTGGTGTTTCTTGGTAGTTCGTATCATGTCGGTACCAACACTTAACAGCTGAATGTCCCTATTTGGAGCAGATTTGACAAATGGTGTTGCGATAGAGCTGGCGATCAGTTCTATTTGATGGATTGGTAGAATGTTTCGTGCGCTGAGAATTAGAAGATCGCCCGCGTGCATAGGAGTTGCGACCACGAGCTTAGCCACAGGATACAGCTAATTCTAAGGTATTGTCAGAAAGATTCAAAGATTGTAGTTCTTGGGAAGCTTCATGGGCAAGATTCAATTCCTCACTACACAATAGTGTGTAGAGATCATCCAGAGTAAGTGGTTGTATGTTTGTACGAATAGCCGATTTAAATGCCTAGTATTTTACAGGAAGGCCATTGAGCGTGTGAAAAATGATTTCCTCTAGATCGAGAGAGCTGCCAGCAGCAGCTATGGCATCAACTTTAGACTTGATCATGAGTAAGTATTGAGACATCGTTTGTTCTCCTTTGGTAAGATGGTAGAGCTTGTTCTTGAGCTGAACGGTACGGGATCTGGTAGAGGCTTGAAGTCGATGAGACAACGTGGACCAGATTTCTGCACAATGCTTGAGTAAAAGCACATAAGGTAGAATGGAAACAGAAATTACAGAGAGTAAAGCGGAAGCTAGGTTCTTATCAAGAGAGACCACACTTGATTATGTGATTCCCGATTTGTTTGCTGAGTCGGAGAACTTGAGGCGGGGCATTTGATCGAACCATCAAGAAACCCCATGAATCCATTTGCAAATAAGATCTTCTCAAATTGAGAACGCCACAATGGATAATTTTCTGATGTCAAGAGGATTGGAGTCAAGAATTTTGATTTGGGTCATCAAGAATTTTAGTTGAGGGGGAATGGGAATGATCGGGATGGGTAAAATAGCCTCTAGAGCTGATAGAGAGGTAGATGATTCTTCCATGATCAAGAACGATCAACTCAGGAGGAAGAAAAGAAGGAGATAAAAAATGAACAAGAAAAAAAATAGTGAGGGAGACGAACACTTAGCTCTGATACCATGAAGAAATGAACGTCATTACAGAAGCCGGAAAACTCAGAGAGCAAAAGGAAAATAACTTTCTTATTATTTATTAATGAATACAGGATATATATATATATATATATATCTCAAATATAATGAATGGTAGAGATTTGTTTAATCTACGGTTCTTATTAACCCGTCCTTTCTTAATTTGTCTTGATATGCTAACAATACCAACCTTTCGATCTCCCTTCCTAAGCCCGACTCCTTGCATCCACACAAACTCTTGCCAATCTTGCCCTCTATCGACGGCGAACCTACGTCCGAACTAGGCCCTACTGCCGACCGCTCTTCTCCATCCATGTTCGGATCTATCGCAACCACTGAACCGAACTAAGGACCCTTATAGCCTCCGTGCATTCAGTCGAAACCAGTCTTTGAACTTTGAAGGCTCTTCCCCTGCCGAATCAACAATAACCCGATGCCCTTCTTCCTTTTAAACTCCACTCGCACACCCTCCGACCTCCCAGACCCATGCTAGTCGCCCTCTCTCCTCTCAGTTTTTCTTTAACCACAAGCAAGCCAACCTCCCACTCAGTTCATCTCGTCACCTTACCTTGCTTGCGGTCGAACCTCACCTATACCCGACCTCCTTCTCCTCAATCCGATGCCTACAGACCTTCTCCCTCTCTGCTCCAGCAACCGAGCTCTTTGGTATAGGTATTTTATTTTTTATTTGTTAACCACCTATACGTGCTCTCATAGCACGATAAGAGGGAGCCCTGTGTGAAGCATACGACGAGGTGGATAAGCCTTATACATGCTCTTGTAGTGTAGTGAGGAGTCACTTATGTTTTCATGTAGGTGCTTTGGAGCCCCCATATACGCTCTTCTAGCGTGATGGGAGAAAAGATTTATGGCCCGGTGTCCCCCGACACTTACCATACATGCTCAGTAGCATGGTGGGATGACTCAATTTACCCTAAATGAGGGAGATACTGGGAGGCTGCCGAAATTTTCAATAAAATTGGGGAATTGGGATTAAAACTAATTTGGACAGCAGGGAACTCAAACTGAACATTAAATGAACTAAATGTAAATTTAAATTATTAAAAATTCAAACTTGAGTGAAATGAACTTGAATGAACAAGACTACATGGAATTCAAACTTGCAAGTTGAACATCACAAGACTTGAACTCAAACAAACGACACATGACTTAAATTAATTTGAACTCAACATGATTTGAACTCAAAGGAATAACAGGGGACTTGACATCAAACAAACATAACTTGACTTGAGCTTGGATGAAAAGGACTTAAACTTAATTGAACCAAGTGCAATGAGCATGAGCATGGGCTTAATTAAATGGCAATGAACTATATGATCCATAAGGGTTCAATTTGGATGACAACACAAAGATCTCAAGTCAATATGAATAGACATTAGCAAACAATGACTCATGACTCATGAATGAACTAAGACTCTTGTATGAATGAATTTCAGGCTTTGACTTGGAATTTCTCCTTGGATAATAACAATTGACTTGTAATGCCTACTTCAATTGGAATGCAAATCATAATGAGCAAAGAGCAAGAAGATTGTATGAGTTAAAGATTTGATTATAGAGCTATGATGTGGGCATATGGACCATGCCAAATGACTCATAACATTGGATCTAGTTCATCCTTAAGCAAACATTCAATGAGAATTGCAAGACATGTGGAAATATGCCTATGATCGATAAAATAAAATTTCCTACAAAAGCTCTAAACCTTCATGTCAAATAAGAGTAAGATATCGAAGAGATAGTAATCATTGGGAGCATTCTGAAGCCATCTTCAAGGATAAAAGAACCATGATGCTTATAACAAGTCACATGTTAACACTAATGGCATGTTAGAAATAGTGGCATTCCATTCAATGTGCCTACAATCAAAAGTATGAAGCTTTCAGTAAATGTTGAGAAACTTCATGCCAATCAAGAGGCAAAATCAACGAACATTAAAAATTAGTACACAAGCAAATGTAGCGATCAATGTGTATAAGGGAGATGATGAGAAATACAACTCCCTACATTTGAGATCAACATACAAACCGATGAACATAGTGAAACTGCCTACAATTGATGATACCCCCTGTAGGTATATGCAGAAGTGTGTAATGAGTGTTAAGGTATTCATGCAATCCGCTATAATACAAGGGAGAGCAAATGCATCTACCACCAAAACAACTATCCAACAGAAGACAAACACAATCAAGTGGTATGGAGTAAAGGTTGTGATATCCCTATGATCTAGGTTGGTTCACTTGTAGACAAATACAACCATTCTCTATGAGCTACAATGACTGATGGAATTACTTGTGGATAAAAACAGTGGATATGTAGTAAGTACAATAAATCCTCTGTGAGCACAAATACATATGTTCTCTGTAAGCAAAGATATGAGTCTACAACGCATTTAAATACTTATGAACCGTCCTAAGAAGCCTCCAATGTATACAAAGTGTTATCTATAAAAAAAAAGAAGGTCCGCACCGCAACAAACCCAAACTCTTACTAACGATAGCAAGAGATTAGTTAGTGCATTACAATCTACCTATATAAATCATACAAATAGTGCACAACAGTCAAACACTATATAAAACAGGAAAAAGATGATAGTACTATGCTACTAAATTTGCAACACTTATAAGAGCATACAGAAGATGTCCACAAGCTTCTTCATAGAGCATTGAGCACACTCGGATGCTAATCATTTACACGGTTGATTAATGCTAAATGTTTCTTAAAATGCCTTAGCACATGTACTATAATATATATAGATAGGTACATAAAAAGACATTTGCCATCATGCACTAGTATGGGCCCCGACGAGCGTGTTGTAAGAACACACGTGACACCTAGAAATGCTACACGAGGTAATAAATTTAAACCCAATCCTCCTATATAGAAAAATACGAGTTGATAAGGTTCAACAAATAAATATAAAATGCCCTCAAACACCCCACATAGGTCATAGCGAGCATGTTATGGGTACACACGTAACATCTAGGAATGTTGTATGGGTCAATTAATCTGAACCTAATCCTCCTAAATAGGTAAATTAGAGTCGACAAGGTTTAATAAAAAAATTATAAAATATCCTCAAACACCCTCATGGTCCCCGACGAGCATATTTTAGATACACATGTGACGTCTAGGGATGCTATGCAGGTCAATAAATAAATCCAAATTTAAACCTAATCCTTATACGTTGATAGATATGAGTCAATATGGCTCAAACTATCAAACAGATATAAGATCAGGGTGTCAACTTTAATATCTATCTTATATGTTTTTGTAAGACTTTTAAGGCATATGAAATGAGAAATTCATTAATAAAACATAGATCCTACAAAACTCAATCCTCTGTTAGCAAGTTGACAAAGTCGATAAGGTTTAACACATGAATGAAATAACCTAATTTACCGTGATGATGATCTTGTTGAATGTAGATCTCAACCGGAAGGGTAAACTCCAAAAATTTGACCCTGAGAAAAGCAATGAGGGAGGCTGGGGCTGAATTTTTGGAGCCCGCAGCCAATCATAATTTTTAGAATTTGCATGATTCGACAATGTGTATGAGATTTTTTATGTTGTTAGAGGGTCTATGAAAGACTGATTTTGCCATCTTGGCACCAAGTCGCTCCCCATGGGCAACTAGGTTTGATTTTAATTTTATAGTACATTTATATTAAAAGAAATTAAATAAAACTTCTTTTTAATTATATTTTTTCAATCATCCCACACTAAATTTTTCTCATCATGCCTCTGTAAACCCAATCAATCAGTAGGAACTTGGACCTTGCCTCATAATTTCCCTGCATAACATTTCAAAATGCCTATAAAATTATATCATTAGCATTCATAAACTATAATTTACTACAAGGATATTCATATCAGGCTTACAATTATTTTTCTCAGTATGTTAAACAATGTGTGTTATGATCATCAATTTTATTATACCAATAAGTATTATAATCAGTTACCTTACACTAATTTTTTCCAATCTTATGTTTCACTTAAGCATGTTTAATGTTGTCATCAATAGCTTGAATAGAATAAGAAAGAACTCAATCATATTTTTTTCAAAAATAATGGTAAGCATTTAAATATTTAAAAATAACACATCTAACACGAGTAATACATGATAATTATTCTTACTCAATTATAATAAGAAATCACATATACAATAAATAATGGTGATTTTGATGATAAATCTTCTATAGTGATTGATGATATTCATGAGATTAAATTTAAGCTTACAAGATTCACGATCATGTTGGAGCCACTTCTAATTTTGCTAAAGAATGATACATCATGAATAGTATTGCTTCTATCTTCAATTTTAGTTATTTATATTAAGTTTTTATTTCCACTTCCACCATAGAAATTTTAGCACACTCAGCTGTGGGTCTCCGAAAGGATTCTGCTCGTGGGATTCAAATGCAAAGGGTACAACCGCACTATCCCATAGGACAAAATGATCGTAGGCCTTTACACTCGATATAAGCAGGCCAATGAGAGAGCAGATGGAGTCATACATACGATTAGCCATGAAAGATAGCGGCTTTCACCTACACACCTCAATGAATAATAATATGTATAACCCAAAAGTCATGAGATTTCCTCATTCAATGTATCAGCTCTAATGGAGTTTATTTTATATATATGGGATCGATCTCCCACGGGCGTAAGCCCCCGTGGTTAATTACATCATAGGCCTTGACCTAAAAAAACTTTTGATTAAGGATAATGCATTATTATCTTCTTAATTTGGTGCACAGAGAAAGATTCTAAGTTCTATTCCGAAGAAGATAAACTCTTCTCTTTATCCTTAGTGATGATTAGACTTTTTAAATGAATAAAAATATGATTAAACTTTTAAGTTTAAAAGATCAAAAATCGAATTACTATCTTAGGTAAAATGATAGGTTCAAAACACATCAGAAGTGAAAAGACACACTAAGGGATGTACAATCTGGGATTAAGCTTACCTGGAGTGAACTGCCAGCTAACATCCTAAACAAAATCAATCGCCATATATGTATGCAAGTTAAGAAGGCTCTAACCTAAGGGATCAAGGATTTGTAGTTCAAAAGGTTTAAATGAGGGACTTTATAATATGCAAAAGAATATACCTAGTGTTGTATATAATGCATAAAATAGATACATAAGTAAAAGTATTCTTATATCTACTGAAAGATAAGATGATATTTTCATTTGAGCAATGATGATGTAATGCATGCATGTAAGTAAGATGCACTGTGAAGCAAAGTGTATAAAATATATGCATGACATCCACAGTACAGAAAAAATAAATAAACACAACAAGGATATGTTGAGTCCAGTAATTAGGTTGTTAAGCCTAAGTAAATGTCCCAAGGCTACCAAGAGGGGGGGTGAATTGGTAGTTTTAAAAATTTTAAACCCTCTTAATGTTAAAGTTGAACCGAAATAAAATTTTCTTTTAAAGTTAGTAGAAAAATGTTTTTCAACCACAGAGTTGTTAAAACTGAAATTTAAAGTGCGGAAACGTAAAAGCTGTAAAGTAAATGACACAGAATTTATAGTGGTTCGGTCTATAACCAGACCTACATCCACTCCTCAGAGGCGCCCTCTGAGTATTGCACTAATACCAATAGTGACTCTCCTTTTGCACCCACAGCAAGGCGGAGAAGCCCTTACAACACACTCTTTTCACCACGCCCCGGTGCGGCAGAGAACCGTCACGATTTTACTTAAACGATCTGAAACGACCCAATTTGTATATGTGTACGAACTGACTTCGTACAGCTGATCGTCCTGTACGAACTTGGTTCGTCCAGTACGAACGGTTATTACAAGGTCGGTTCTAGAAACTGCTGAAAACTGTTCTAAGTCGGTTTATCGTTTGAACGAAAATGTGATCGTCTGGACGAAAATTTTCCATAGAACCGATCGTCCTGGACGATTATTTATTTCGTCTGGACGAAAATTTTCCAGAGAACTAATCGCCTCGGACGATAATTTGTTTTCGTCTGAACGAAAAATTTTGCAGAGAATTGATCGTCCTGTACGATATTTATTTTCGTCTGGACGAAAATTTTCCAGAGAACCAATCGCCGCGGACGATAATTTGTTTTCGTCTGGACGAAAAATTTCCAGAGAACTGATCGTCCTGTACGATATTTATTTTCGTCTGTACGAAAATTTTCCAGAGGACTGGTCGCCTCGTACGATGGTAAAATTCGTCTGGACGAAAATTTTGCAGTGAACCCATCGCCTGGGACGATGATAAATTTCGTCCTGGACGAATAGGACTTAGAAAATTTTTCAAAGCAAGTTCCTATTCGTTCCAAGTGTTCTATAGGAGATAACTGACAGATCGTCCAGTACGATAAATATCGTCCTGTACGATCAGTTTAGAATTTCAAGATCTCCTTATTTGTGTGTGTTAGATTTTATTCACTCAATTACAATCACTCCCTTTCAAAATTAAAAAAAAATTAAACAAAATATCTCATGTTGAATTTGATTTGAAGTTTTCGTAGTCTGGAGTCTGATTTTTCTGAAATGTTAGTACACACAAGAGCAAGTGCAAATCTTCTGAAATTGTTAGGAGATAACTATACATTTGAACAATAATGTTTGGAATCATCAAAACTACATAAGTTGCATAAATATAACTCATTCAAATAGCAACTATTCAAACAGGATACCCTCCAAGCAAAGTACCTACGTCACATCACAATGGAAAATCATCCTAACGGTGCCCACTATGTATGAAAAAATAATGATGCCCATTGCACAAATAGGTGGCATACACTATAGGCCTAAAATGACCTTAATGGTCTCTAGGGCTCACAAAAGGTGGGGGGTATCATACCCAAAACTGAAATAAAATGAAATATCTTAGCGGTGCCCACTTTATGAGGGAAAAATAATGATGCATATAACACAAATAGGTGGGACTATATTATAAGCCTAACGTGATCATAAGGTTCTCTAGGGCTCACAAAAGAGGGCAAGCTTTGGCCTATAGGAACAAAGCTTCATTGGTGCGCTAACCTATGGCCAGCTACCTAAACATGCTAGAATATTTATTAGACTAAAAGCTATTAACAAGATTTGTGTGATGTGAAGCAGTTTTGATATATAATTAGAAGTTTTCTTTACAAGTTACAGGGATTATACCTGATCATGGTGCGGCCACTTAAGAGTGCCAAGCGAGTAAATTATCCACTGATTCTCAACCATATAAGATCCAATGTACCTCGCAATATAAAATAAAAGAAAAAATACACAAATGAGTGTAGATGCCATTTAGAAAAGAAACGCAGGTAAATAAAAATATAACTAATAGGAAGTTTAAGATTAGCATTTATAAAACATGTGTATGTTATTATTATAATATAAAATAATATGGTAGTTCTCTAATTTGGCAAGAATAATTGACATTGAATAACAAAAAAAAACATCGGCCTAACCTAACAAACAACTCGAGATGTGTTAGCAGGCTGTGTGGTTTTAGGTATGTCCTATGTAGGATGATTTAGTTATAATTGCTTGCATTTGATTTGTTAAAGGCTAAAAGAGAAGTTTTTGTTTAAATTTAAATATTAGTATTTTAAGATTAATTTTAGATATTTTAGTTTAGTGTTTAGTCAATTACCACCTTTATTATTCACCGAGGCCATGAGGTTTATTTTACCCTTATTGGGGCTAACTTAATAGCCTCGTAGGCCTGGGTTACCCAGTTATAATCAACTTTGTTAAATTAAATTAGTTTGTTATAAATTAAAATAGAAATGTGAATTAAGTAGTTTATTAATCAAGGAGTTTGTTAATTAATTTTAAAAGATTAGTATAAGGTTTGATCTTTAGAAGTCTTTTATCCTAGTGAGTTTTAGTCTTAAATTTGATCTCTTAATTTAATCTACATCTTTTAAACTTTAAGTTGGCTAAAAATTAATTATTAGATTTGTTAAATTTGATTTACATTTTACATTTTAATAGTTATGAAGTATTAATTATAATTTGAATACAAATTAAGTATTTTAGTGTATTTTTAAGAGTTGAATTAAGGTTGATTTGATTGGTTGATTATTAATGGGTTAGAGCACACTAAACCTAGGAAAACATGTCACTAAGTTTATATTTTAATGTCTCTATCCTATAGGAAGCATGCATCCTAAGTCTCTATTATCTAAGACTCGGTCCTTAATTTTTATCCTTAGGTGTCACTAAAGTTATGAGATGAAAAAGAAGTTTTATTTCTAACCCTCAGGACATTCGCACGTCTATTAATAAATTTAGGGATCTATGAATAAGATAATAAGTAGTAAAATAATAGAAAGATGAGAAGTAAAAAGGAAGAAGACAAAAGTGTCAAGAAGAAAGGAAAAATGGAATAAAACAAAATAATAATGGAATGTAGGCATCTTATTGTTTGGCATACCTCTTTGAAGTCAAAAATGCCTCTAAAATGCCCTTCACCCCAATTCAATATAATATAAATAGGAGTAAAGGAGTTTTAGATGCCCTTCGCTGTTCCACATTCCAGGCAAAGCACTCGAGAAAACCAGACTCAACTACCCACATAATTCTCTACACAAAACTCAAAGCTAGCGAAGGGGAAGGAAGCTCCCAAAACTAAAACTCAAAACAAGCTTTCTTCAACATCCTTTCAAACCCAACTTTTAAAAGCAAACACTAAAGAAAGATCACTTTGTTCTAAAAAGACACAAAAGAGCTTTCCAACACAAAGCGATTTATAAAATTTTCGATCCCAAAATAACTTATAAAGAAAAAACTTTCAAATAAAGCGACACATAAAATCCCTACACAGCCAATCCACCAAAACTCTTTTCGACACAAAAAAAAAACTATCAAGTGCTTTTATATTTGGTGTGGGGTAAAACTAATAAAACTTTTCTACACGAAAGTTTCACAAATGCTTTCCGTTATAATAAAATATTCTCAAAAACTTATCATAAATCTTTCCAATGTAAAATAGATCTAAAGCTAATTATAAATCTTCTTAACATAAGCAAACTAAAATCTCTTCCAACATACACAAATCTACTTCTTCAAATTGCACTCCTAATATTTTCCAAACCATCATACACATGGGGGAATAAGAATTAGAACAACTTTTATAACAAATGAATAATAAGAAACATCCTCAAAGTTGAAACTCAATGCTTTCTACTAAAAGAAGCAATCACAAGTGAGAATTTAATGTAAATTTGATTCTCTTCCAAAATGTTTAATATGTTGAAACTAGTTAAATATGAGTTAGGTTGTTAGACCTAAGCTTTTGTCCCAACGGCTAACCAATAAGGGGATGAATTGGTAACTTTAAAATTTCCTCTTATTTTAATTTAAAAAAAACTGATGAAATTGTTTTTGAAATTATAAAAGTAAATTTTCAACCATAGATAATAACAATACATCCAAGTTATGTGGCAATAAGTTATACTCCCAATAAGGTAGGTCAAAAAAAATTGATTTTTTCTTCCATCCTTCAATTCCCTGTACAACACATCCTCTTTTTTGACCAGCTTTACTTAAGGATGCAATTGGAAATTCTATATCATGTAATTGTGATAGAACTTCAGTGCCAGTTCTCCTTCTAGGTTCTCTTCGAACTTCCTCAGTGTTATCAAAGTATTTTTTTTGGCGGCGTAAAATATGATTATCTGGAAGCCAACGACGATGACCCATGTAAGAGAATTTCTTGCCTTTGTATAACCACAACGATTCTGTATTTTGCGCACAACAAGGATAAGCAAATCTTCCTTTAGTGCTCCACCTAGACAACATACCGTATGCTAGGAAATCATTAATGGTCTATAGTAATGCAGCTCGCATGCTGAAAATTTGTTCACTTGCTGCATCATAACATTGAACTCCATGCCATAATTCGCATAACTCCTGAATCAAAGGTTGAAGGTAAATATCAATAGCATTTCCTGGACTTCTCTCCCCAGGTATTATAGTTGATAGGATAAAAGAATCATGTTTCATCCCAACCCAAGGGGGCATATTATATGGAACTAGAAGTATAGGCCAAATACTATATGTACTACTCATAATCTTGAATGGATTAAACCCATCACTAGATAAACCAAGACGAATATTACGTGGGTCCAAAGCAAAGTCAGGGTATTGAGAGTCAAAAGCTTTCCATGCTTCTCCATCAGCTGGATGTCGTAGCAAACCATCTACATTTCTATTTTTAGCATGTCAAATCATCTCTTCAGCCGATTTCTTTGTTTTAAAAAATCTTTGAAGTCTTGGAATTAATGGAAAATATCTGACAATTTTAGCTGACTTCATATGAGTTTTTT
>NW_021318693.1:5917851-5921832 GCF_001605985.2 Dendrobium catenatum
TGTTGTCTTTTAGTTCATTTGAAACCTTAGAAAGAAGAGTGGAGCTTTGTTCGTGGTTCCCAAAAAAAATCCTTTTATCCTTATGTTCTAAAATTACTATTTTTGCACAAAAACAGTTCTAAATCCCTTAATAAATAATCATCCAATATGCCTAGCTATGTTACAGAAGTTTATAAAGCGTTTATATTTGATGAACTACTTTACGAATCCATAAAATCAACATATCTTTGTCATATTTTCTGATATCATATTAGATTGAAGAAGTTCACGTGATCGATCAATATGATCGATCACATCTTTTATATTCTTTTTAATATAAATAATAACAACTATATTGATATATGTGTGGATATCAAAATTCTTTTCTCTTTTTAAAACATCTATTAGTTATGGTTACTACAACTTCACCAACCCCTAAGCTTTATTTATTAATTTTTTTCACGCTTCTTTATTAATGTCATGCCTTATTATTACAATAGATTGATACGCCATTGTCTATTTATTATATAAAAACAAATTAATATAATATTTTTAATTTCCTAAGATGCTTAAAATTTGCCACATGTAGAATACGAACGAAAGTTTGAAATTTATGCATGGAATACTGCATTCAATGACCAACTTTAGCACTAATTACAATGTATTTTTCTTTATTATTCTTGTGGAATGAGAAAGAAAATCTAACCAGTAAGGCTGAATATCATGCATATGAGACGTTGAACATAGAAATAATATTTAAGATACCAATCCACTACTCAAACCAAGATCCAATTTCCATACAACTATAGACTGAAACATGAAATCCTATAAATCAGAATTATTGATGGATAAAAAGTAAACACTTGCATGTACAAACTCTAAAGTATAGAAAAGTGTAACTCTATGTGATCCAAAACACAATAATAAAACAAATTCAATTTGTTATTCATCCAAACTAATTAATAACAATAGATGATATAATCATATTTTACATTCTAATGAAGATATTAACAATATATTGATTAAAAACAAGAGAATTTCTCTATGAGCAATTGACAATTCTTGTGAAATTGACTAAGTGGTAAATCGAGGCAAAACCAAAACTCACGGCAGATGATAGTAGGGCACACCGGCAAAATGCAAAACCAAATCTCACGGTAGAGTTGCGATCCTGTGCGTAGAGTTGCGAGCTCACGAAGAAGAAGAAGAAGAAGAAGAAGAAGAAGAAGAAGAAGAAGAAGAAGAAGAAGAAGGGGAAGACACTCACAGTGAGAAAATGCTGGTTGGCCAAGATGGGTATTGTGCATAGAGTTGCGACGCTCGGCGACGATTCGCTCAGAGATACTCGGTTAACATTTCTGAGAAACATGAACCAGTTAACATTTCTATTGAATGAAATGATAGGGGAAGCAAGAGCAAAAATCCCTCTGGCTTTAGAAAAAATGATTTTCAGCAAAATGATTTCAGAAAAATGAGAAGAAGAGGGAGAATGAGAAGAAGATCAAAGAAGAATGATAAGAAGAAGAAGAAGAAGAAGAAGAAGAAGAAGAAGAAGAAGAAGGGGAAGACACTCACAGTGAGAAAAGGCTTGTCGGCCGAGATGGGTCCTGTGCGTTGAGTTATGACGCTCGGCGAAGATTCGCTCCACACGAGACACGGGAGGGCGGTGAAATTAGGGTTCGAAAGAATAGAGTAAGTAGCAATTGGGAATTAGGGATTTAATCACTGAGCAGGGGGCTTTAGCTTCGGTTTAAACCGAGGTAAATTGCACCGGTTAAAACCGGTGCAAATAGCTGTTATTTGTATCGGTTAAAACCGGTGCAAAATAAACGTTTTGGCCGATGCAATATAACCTATCTCTTGGTAGTGGGCTTTGCCAGCGGTTTTAACCGGTGCAATTGGATTTTATTTTCTGATGCAAAACATGCTTTTCGCAGCGGTTATGAAAACCGGTGCAAAGAACCGCTGCGAAAGGCCTTGTTTTTTGGTAGTGAAATGATTTTATTATATTTTCACTGGATTTAGTGAATTTCTACTACACTATTTTTTATGTTATAGTATTGATGATTTTAAATATTTTGATTGATTGATTTCATAATTTCACTTTGTAAAATAAAAGTTATTGTATTTTATACGATTTGCGCAGAATAATAAATTTTGATATTTTAATAAAATCATAGTCAATATAAGCATTGGGAAGCCGTCACATGGATAGCGCCGGCTGAGTAGATAGATTAATTAAAAATAAGAGAAATCACATCGTCCTTTAAAAATTAAAAACTTCTCAGACACACTTGTCTATTTTAGGCATGCTTACACTCTACGGATTTTTCTTGAGGAGTAGAATAAAAGCTATCTAGTTTGAAAACTAAATTCTAAATGGATTATAAGTGATTATTAATTAAAATTAAATCATATTGATCCCAAATTTAAATGGGTCAATCGTGGAGATGTCCATAACATGCCCAAAATTTTCAATCTATCTTTGTGCTAATTAAGGGCTTCAATTTGACAATTCAAGATTATAAATCAGAACTTGACCATTAGGCTTTAATTTGAAAATGTTAAAAGTGCATATGCATAGATCATTAGGCTTTAATTTGGTGTGGTTTGTTAACTTTGTATATAAGGGTCATATGGCCATTTAATTAAACCCATCCAAAGTCAAGATAGCCTAATTTTTTTTTTTTTTTAAGTATAGATATATTTACTTTGGAAAGTAATAATAAACCCTAACAGGACTTTGATTACCCCAAACTTCTTGAGTCTTAATTGACTTATGGTTTAAATTTTAAGCAATTTGGAGTTCATTCATTCCATCAAAAAGTAAACACTAAATTCCTTTACATAAATTTTCTAGGATTTTTTCTAAATAAAATAGGCTTTTTTATAAATAATTACATTAGGTACCTTTGTAAGCTGCTATATTTTATCTATTGCGTCCTCTCCGCTAGGATTTCCTCTTCTACTCTGGTCGGAGTTTCCCCCGGCGGCCCTGACCACCGCTGCCACTTATTTCAGGGAAAGTTTCTTTTTCCTTCTATAATTCTTGTTCTCTATCCTGCCGATTTTTTTTTCTCCAGTTTCATCCACCTCTGTTTCCCTCAGTCATAATGGAGGTGAATTATTGTATGATACTATTTTTTTGGAGGGATCAAAGAAGTCTCGCTCATTTCTGGATGCTCTTTATAGTTTTCCCTATGAGGCAACTTTCCTTGAGTTAAAACTGACTTCTTTCTGGGGTTTACCGGCACTGTGGATTTTAGAGGAAGATATACTTGTGTTTGTGGCTCCTCTTCAAATTGTGTTGGTTGGTAAATTCCTTAACTATCATCCCAGCCTTGATTTTATCTGAAGGTTCTTTTTCAATCTCAAGCTCAATGGCAAGTTTTATGTTACCTTGTTCAATCCTTCACATGTCTTGATTAGGTTGGTTAAAGATATGGACGAAAATAGAGTTTACTGTTACAGATCCTACTTTGTTAGCAACTTTTATATAAAATTGGCCAAATGGTCCCCCATATTTGATATTGGTGTTGAGTCACATGTTATTCCTTTTTGTTAAGAGAGTTGCTATTTGCATGTTTTACATTCTTGCAACTTGTATAGTTTTGATAATTTTAAATATTATTGTTTTATGTATAGTTATCTCCTAACATTTTTTGGAACAGTTATTTTTGCTCTTGTGTGTACTAATATTTCAGGAAAATCAAACTCCAAACTACAAAGTGTTGCAAATCTATTTTCATGACTTATGTTTTGATGATTGACAAACACTATTGATTCTCTTGGACTGCCTATTTCTTCTAACTTTTCAGGAATCAAAGATCAGACGAACAGACGAAGCCAGTTCAAGATTGCGTAGGTCTAGGGTTGAGTCAGTCTGCACTTTGTTTTTTCTCTTCTTGAGTCTATTTGTAGTGGTCAAAGAGACTGATGCTAAGTAACCCTACACACACACACTTGAGACTTAGAATTTCTGTTTTTACTCATATCGGCCAG
>NW_021318693.1:5927128-5948895 GCF_001605985.2 Dendrobium catenatum
GTACCGAGCATGTTCCTTAGCAATACCGAGCATGTACATAGCGGTACTGAGCGGTACCGAGCATGTACCTAGCAGTACCGAGCAAATACCTAGCTATACCGAGCATATACTGAGCGGTACCGAGCATATACCTAACAGTACCGAGCAAATACCTAGCTATACCGAGCATATACTGAGCGGTACCGAGCATGTACTGAGCGGTACTGGGCATATATTTGAGGCGTACGCCTCAGCCAGAATTGCGCAATTGCGCCTCTGAGGCACGCCTCAGTCCAAGTGAGGCGTACGCCTCTGCCAGGAGAGGAATTGCGTAAGCCTTGAGGCGCGCCTCTTATTGCGCAATTTTAAACAGAGCGTACAGTAGTACACTCGTACCATTAACCTTGGATCTTAAATCTATAAAAGATGTAGTATCGTACACACGACACTAACATCTACGACCTAACTAATGCAACTTGGACTTATACCTTGCCTGAAAAAGAAAGCCAACTAAAACCACCTAGTCGTATAAAATCCAAGATATCTGGTCCATGTGAAAGATGGGTGGGTGGTTAAACTTTGAAATTTGGGGTCGACATTTAGAAAAGTTCCTAAGTGGTCCCAGACTTATGAATGGTGTTATGCTTCCAAGACTAATGCATTTAAATTTTAATTTCAATTAGTTGCTAATGCGATGCGTGCTGATCAAAATCTCCAAATCAGAAATGTATAAAATTTTAAAAAAGCTTATAAAATATTTTTTTTAGAAAGACTAAGCTTCCCTAGGTCCGGCACTTCATCCTCATAGGCCAGATTATTCGGACTCTACCCGCAGGTGGGTAAGTGTCTAAACAAGGGAGATAAAAGAATGCATTAAGATGCATACGACTCCGTATAATTCCGGCTATTCCCTAGATCGTTACGTTTCTATATTATTTAATTCTTAAAAATTTATTATTAATTATGAATAGAAGAATTTTGTTCCTAAGAGAGTAGCGAGTCAGGCACATGCACATGCAAGAAAAAAACCTATAAAAAGTATGATAGTTCTACTGTGCATACAAAGTAAACAAGCATCTCAACAAATCACAGAAAAGTATTCAAAATCCATGGCAAGTGTCATACAATATACATCGCAGAGTATAAAAAAGTAGTTGTGGCAGGGCTCCACCAACAACCCAGGTTCTACTCCTAAGGAATGACGCAAATCTTAAAACAAGGCATTTTTTATCTTGATCTTCACATTCTTGATTCGTCTATGGATCGTCTTCCTTCGGGTTCCTCGTAGTGAGTCATTCAAAATGATGCTCAAATGAAAAAGAAAATTCCCTATAAGAGATTTCTTTTTCCCTTTGGACCCCTTTACATTTATAAATGACTCATTTTAAATTTTCACAACACTTGACATCAAATACATTATATCAAAACAATTTTAAAAAAATCTATTCTCCTGCAGGATTATCTTAAGCAGTTATAATAAAACATCCAAGCAGTTGTATATATGAAAATGAAATGCTCAAACCAATCACATTTGGTCGTGCTCTATTTTATTTGGGGGCTAAGCAATTGAAGCACCTAAAGCAGTTATATATTTTATTAATTTTTAGCCCCCTTTTAGCGCTGTTTGAGCACGATCGTCTGCATGAAAACATCATCAGTAAAAAAAGTGTTCCTAACATATGGGTATTCTATCGCTCACAACATAGTGCAGAAAAAGAACTAGTAATCATCACATAAAGCTAAAACAAACAACAAGAATAACCAGCACACGGGTCACATGCAAAGCGCCACAACATAGAGACGGAAAGAAAAACAGAACATCAGCATAACATAAAGCTAGTAGTCGTGTCCTAACAAACAAGTCTATATGTGTGTAGCAGGCTGTGTAGTCTTGGGTAAGTCCTATGTAGGATGATTTAGTTAAAGTTACTTATATTTGATTTGTTAAAGGTCAAAGAGAAGTTTAAATATTAGTATTTTAATATTGAGTTTAAAAATTTTATTTTAGTATTTATTTGATTACCACATTTATTTCTCACCAAAGCCGTGAGGATTATTTCACCCTCCTTGGGGCTAACTTAATAGCCTCGTAGGCATGAGTTACCCAGTGATAACCAATTTTGTTAAATTAATTTAATTGGTTATAAATAAAAAAGAAATGGTGAATTAAATAGTTTATTAATCAAAAGGTTTGTTAATTAATTTTAAAATATTAGTTTAAAGTTTGATCTTTAGAAGAATTTTATCCTAATGAGTTTTAATTTTAGGATTGATCTCCTAATTTAATCTACATCTTTTAAGATTTAAATTGGTTAGAAGTTGAATATTAAATTTGTAGTATTTGATTTAGGTTTTACATTTTGAATGTTATAAAATATTAATTATGATTTGAATACAAATTAAGTGTTTTAGTGCATTTTTAAGAATAGATTAAAGTTGATTTGGTTGGTTGATTATTAGTAGATTAAAATACACTAAACCTAAAAAATATATCACTAAGGCTTCGTTTGATTCGGTTTATGCTTACATAAAAAGGAGTTTTAGAAAAAGAGGTTGAGAAAAAGCCGTTCAATAAAATGGAGTTTTAATAATGAGATATGTTTGACTAATATTTTTAAAAGTGCTTATTAATACTTGAAAGTAATTTTAAATTGTTTGTTTAGAAGTTCTGCTTTTGAGATTTTATTATAAAAGACATAATTCGCTTCCAAAACTCCGTTTTGTGACCGAAGAAGCAGATACGAAAAGAATTTTGTAACCGCCGAAAAAACGATGTTTATTAAAAAGGAATTATTGTTAAGCTTTGATTCCAAACAGTAAGTACTGATTGATTTCGGCGTATACAAACGGAAACGGAGAAAAAAAGCCTAATCAAACGAGGCCTGAGTTTATGTTTTGATATATCTATCCTATAAGGAGCATGCACTCTAAGTCTATGTTATCTAAGACTCGGCCCTTAATTTTCATCCTTAGATGTCACTAAAATTATGGGACTAAAAGAAGTTTTGTTTCTAACCCTTAAGACATTCGTACATGTGTCAACAGGTTTAAGGATCTAAAACAAAATAAAGTAATCATAATTATAAATGAAGTTTCTATAGGGTACTAAAGGGTAGAGAGCATACAACCAATATGATCCCTAAAGGTTTTCTAAGTTTAAGGAGACTTATAGCACCGGGGGCTATGACCCGGTGGTTCCGCCCGTAGCGCCCCAACCAGACTGAATAGGGGCAACTGATGTTCGGATTTGACTGTTCATGCTCCTTTGCCTAGTGTGCTCCAATACTCCTTCCCTTTTACTCTTTAAAAGAACGTTTTTATTCTTTGCATATCGGGTGGACCACTTACCTTCTTTTTGTATTTTCTTTTTTTTGCAAGCATTCAATCTTAAAGTAAAAATAGAGAAGCGGCACAAAGACTAAAAACAAAAAAATAGTGATAAAATGCTATAAAAAGAAAAGAATAAAAAATCAAAAAATAAAAGGAATGTAGGCATTTTTATTGTTGGACATACTTCTTTGGAGTCAAGTATACCTCTAAAATGCCCTTCACCCCAATTCAATATAATATGAATAGAGAATGTGTTTTTTTATGTCATTTACTGTCCCCACGTTCCAAACAAAGCACTCGAATAATACCCAACTCAATTACACAAACTATTTCCTAAACAAATCTTAAAGTGACAAAAGGAAAACGCACGCTCACAAAATTAAAACCAAAATAATCTTCTTTTTCCACACTTATCCAAAACACAACTTTAGAAGCAAATACGAACAAAAGAAAGGCAACCCACATACTATATGTCATTTTATTCCAAAAAGATATAAAGAGACATTGCAACACAAAACTAATTATAAAACTAGAAATCCCAAAATAACTTATGAAAAATTTCAAATGAAACGTTATATAAAACATTTCTCAAAAACAAGAAAGCAATCTACAAAAACACTTTCCAATAAAAACGACTGAGCGTTTTTATGTTTGACGTGGGGTAAAACTAATAAAATTTTATAAAATATATTTTGTTTGTAAAGCATTCACAAAACTTATCACAAAATAACTCATAAAATTTTTCTTGCATAATTTTCAACATAGTCTTCGCATGAAGCTCAAAAGACAAGTGATGGCCTAGATTTAAAATAAACACAAAGACATCTAAAAGCCTTCCAACTTTCATACCGTAAATCATCAAACATTTCAAAAAAGTTTGTAATCCAAATTCATAAACTTACTTTAGAGCCAAAACTCTCTTAGATGCATATGTTGGGGGTTCGTTAGTTGACCTCGATGTTGAATGGATGCATTGTTGGTTTTGAATTCTTGGCAAATTGTTGAATGTTTTGACTCTAAAAGAAGTTTATGAATTTGGATTACAAACAATCTTGAAATGTTTGATGATTTACGGTATGGAAGTTGGAAGGCTTTGAGATGCCTTCGTGTTTATTTTAAATCTAGGTCATCCTTTATCTTTTAAGCTTCATGTGAATGTTATATTGGAAATTATGCAAGAAGAGTTTTATGAGTGATTTTGTGATAAGTTTTGTGAATGCTTTATAACAAAAATATTTTATTTTATAAAATTTTATTAATTTTACCACACGCCAAACATAAAAAGCACCCGGTCATTTTTATTGGAAAGAGTTTTTTGTAAATTACTTTCTTTTTTTTAAATGTTTTATATGTCGTTTCATTTGAAAATTCATAAGTCATTTTGAGATTTCTAATTTTATGATTAGTTTTGTATAGCAATGTCTCTTTGTCTTTTTTGAACGAAATAACATCTAGTATGTGGGTTGTCTTTCTCTTGTTCGTATTTGCTTTTAAAGTTGGGTTTTGGATAAGTGTTGAAAGAGAAGCTTATTTTAGTTTTAGTTCTGGGAGCTTGTGTTTCCACTTTGTCACTTTGAGCTTTGTTTAGGAAATAGTTTGTGTAATTGAGTTGGGTATTATTCCAGTGTTTTGTTTAAAACGTGGGGACAGTAAATGACATCAAAAAACACTTTCTTCTCTATTCACATTATATTGAATTGGGGTGAATGATGTTTTAGAGGCATACTTGACTCCAAAGAAGTATGTCCAAAGATAAAAATACCTACATTTCTTTTATTTTTAATTTTTATTCCTTTCTTGTCATTGCATTTTGTCGTCTTTTTCTTTACTTTTAGTCTTTCTGCCGCTTCTCTACTTATGCTTTAAAATTGAATGCTTGCAAAAATAAGAAAATTCAAAAAGAATGCAAGTGGCCAAACCAATATGCAAATAACAAAAAGCTTCCTTTAAGAGAGCAAAAGGGAAAGAGTATTGAAGCACTAGATGAAGGAGCATGGACAGTTAGATCCGAGCATCAGTCGTCCCCATTCAATCTAGTGGGGGCGCTATGGGCAGAACCACCGGGTCATAGCCCCGGTGTTGCAAGTCTCCTTAAACTTAGAAAACTTTTAGAGGACCCAATAGTTGTATGCTCCCTACCCTTTAAAACCCTATAGAAATTTCATTTGTAACTAGGATTACTTTATTTTATTTTAGATCCCTAAACTTGTTGACATATGTACGAATGTCTTAAGGGTTAAAAACAAAACTTTTTTAGTTTCATAACTTTAGTGACATCTAAGGACAAAAATTAAGGACCGAGTCTTAGATAACATAGACTTATAGTGCATGCTCCTTATAGGATAGAGACATCAAAAAATAAATTTAGTGACATGTTTTCCTAGGTTTAGTGTGTTTTAATCTACTAATAATCAACCAACCAAATCAATCTTAATCTAACTTTTAAAATTCACTAAATCACTTAATTTGTATTCAAATCATAATTAATATTTCATAATCATCAAAATATAAAACCTATATCAAATCCAATAAATCTAATAATCAACTTCTAACCAACTTAAAGTTTAAAAAATGTATATTAAATAAGGAGATCAAACCTAAAACTAAAGCTCATTAAGATGAAAGACTTCTAAAGATCAAATCTTAAACTAATATTTTAAAATCAATTAACGAAACTCTTGATTAATAAACTGCTTAATTCACACTTTTTTTTTTAATTTATAAACAATTAAATTAATTTAACAAAATTGATTATCACTAGATAACCCAAGCCTGCGAGACAATTAAGTTAGCCCCAAGGAGGGTGAAATAAACCTCACGGCCTATGTGAGAAATAAAGGTGAAAATCAACCAAATACTAAAATAAAATCTTTAAAATTAATCTTAAAATACTAATATTTAAACTTCGATTAAAACTTCTCTTTGGCCTTTAATAAATCAAATACAAGCAACTTTAACTAAATCATCATACATAGGACATACCCAAGACTACACAGCCTGCTACACACATATAAACTTGTTTGTTAGAACATGACTACTAGTTTTAGGTTAAGCCGATATTCTGCTTTTCTTTCTATCTTTGTGTAGTGGCGCTTTGGATGTGACCCGTATGCTGGTTGTTCTTGCTGTTTGTTTTAGCTTTCTATGATGATTATTAGTTCTTTTTCTGCACTATGTTGTGAGCGATAGAAGAATATACATAGGTTAGAAACGCTTTTTATACTGACGATATTTTCCTACATATGGTCGTGCTCACACGGTGCTAAAAGAATGCTAAAATTAAGAAAATGTATAACTGTTTTAGGTGCTTCAACTGCTTAGCCCCCAAATAAAATAAAGCACGGTCAAATGTGATTGGTTTGAGCATTTCATTTTCATATATACAACTACTTGGATGTTTTATTATAACTGCTTAGGATAACCCTGCAGGAGAGTCTAGATTTTTTTTAAAATTTTTCTAATGTAATGTATTTGGTGTCAAGTGTTGTGAAAATCTAAAATAAGGCATTTTTAAATGTAAAGGGGTTTAAAGGAAAAAGAAAATCTCTTATAGAGAATTTCCTTTTTTATTTGGGCATCCTTTTGAAGGACTCACTACGAGTAACCTGAAGGAAGACAATCCATAAATGAATCATGAAAGTGAAGATCAAGATAAAAATGCCTTGTTTTAAGATTTGCGTCATTCCCTAGGAGTAGAACCCGGGTTGTTGTCGGTGGAGCCCAGCCACCACTACTTTTTGATACTCTGTGATGTATATTATATGGCACTTGCCATGGACTTTGGATACTTTTCTGTGATTTGTTGAGATGATTGTTTACTTTGTTTGCGCAGTAGAACTGACATGCTTTTTATAGGTTTCTTTCTTGCATGTGCATGTGTCTGACTCGCTAGGTTCTTAGGAATAAAATTCTTCTACTCGTAATTAATAATAATTTTTTAAGAATTAAATAACATAAAAACATAACGATCTAGGGAATAGTCGGAATCGCCCGGGGTCGCATGCATCTTAATGCATTCTCTTCTCTCCCTTATTTAGACACTTCCCCACTTATGGGTAGAGTCCGGATAATCTGGCCTATGAGGGTGAAGTGCCGGACCAGGGGAAGCTTAGTCTTTCAAACAAAATTATTTTATAAACCTTTTTAAAATTTCATATATTTCTAATTTGGATATTTTGATCAGCACGCATCGCTTTAGGAATTAACTGAAATTAAAATTTAAAAGCATGAGTCTTAGAAGCATGAAAGCATTCATAAGTGTGGGTTCACTTAGGAACTTTTCTAGATGTCGATCCCAAATTCCAAAGCTTAACCACCCACAAATCTTTCATATGGACCAGATATTATAGATTTTATACGACTAGGTGGTTTTATTTTTCCTTTTTCAAACAATGCATGAGTCCAAGTTGCATTAGTTAGGTCGTAGATATTAGTGTCGTGTGTACGATACTACATCTTTTATAGATTTATGACCCAAGGCCAATGGTACGTGTACGCCTTAATGGAAGGTAAGCTCTCTATTCTGTCAGAGGCTATAAATCGTACTCATCTGCATCACACGAATGATGTCACCTCGCTCTTTCTCTCACACATGCTTGAATGCAATTGTCTTTTCTTTTCTTCAGTTTTCTCTTCTTCAGACCGGCCGAGTGTTGATATTGAACCACGTATGATGATTAAACCAAATTGGGTCTCTCTTTTTTTTTTATTAGGAAAGCCTAGAAATTTCTTTGTGCTAAATCTATTTGAGAAGATAATTTAACATCTTTTATTGAGAGTTTTCTTAGACTGAGATCTAAGATGTAATTAACTACGGGGGTTTACGCCCGTAGGAAACCGATCCCCACATAAAATAAACCCTATTCGAGTTGATGCATCGAATAGGAGAAATCTCGTGATATTTTGGATTATACATATTATTATCCATCGAGGTGTGTAGGCGAAAGCCGCTATCCTCCATGGCTAATCGTATGTATGGCTCCATCTGCTCTTCCATCGGCCTGCTTAGGTCGAGTATAAAGGCCTATGATCATTTTGTCCTACAGGATAGTGCAGTCGTACCCTTTGCATTCGAACCCCATAAGCATAATCTTTTCGGAGACCCACATAATTTAAAAAAAAAATGAGAAATCAAATTGATTAAACAATACACTATAGTAAACGTGTTCCATTCTACTATGACATGAAAAACATCCTTCTCCCGAATAACTATCAATTATCAATTGAGAATACCCTGTACTCCAAACTATCCAAAGATAAAATAACAAAATGGTCGCAAAGAAAAAATCATGCTAACATCTTAAACTCAATTTGTTCAGTACAATGATATTCATTCGCAATGAAACAATCAAATGATTGTGGTAAAAAAATCAATCCTCAAACACATTTTCAAATGCATTATCTTCACCAGCAGAAATCCTCTTTAACCATGACAATCATATATGATAACTAATATATTAAAAAAAATCAGCAAGGACAACATATAAGTATTGGACACCTGTAATTTGAAAAACTACAAAACAACCCAAGGTTAAAAACTGAATATAAGCGTATAATGCTAATAAACGATACGATCTAGCTGCTTGCTTCCGAACACCACTGCACAACCAACATTTGAATAGTTTTGATTCTTCCACCTAAGAACCAAAGAACATACTCTAGAGATGATGTGTAAAAGGTAAACTTAAGCTTAGTAAGGCAACCAGTGGAGGTGTAGAGGAGAAAGAGGATAAGGGATGAGGGAAATGAACGGAATAAACCAATAGCCGAACAAAGAAGCATTCATGAGGAGACACAGCAGCAAAGCTGAAGTAGAGACCAAATTTTAGCATCAAACCAAAAAGTGGAATGAATTATTCAACTTTTGTTTAGACATGCATGCATCTAACCCAATATAGTAGGATAAAAGGTTATGATCAAAGTTATATTACTACATGTATTTATTGGATTGATGTTTGTAAATTTCATTAAGTAATAGAAGTTTGATAATCTTTTATTTGACAACATTAATGTGATAAACAAATCTTCAAGATGTAAACTTAACGAAACCTCAAGCAAAGTATACTTAAAAAAAGCTGGGATCCATGAACATTTCTAAGATCGTTGCAGACCTAACAAGAAAATCAAATTAGAATCCAAAATATAAGTAGGTCACATCCAAAATCATTTTTAATATATGGTACCAAAAAACTTGGTTGAAACTCTACGCAAGCCAAGAAAATTAAAGACAACCTCTCCCTCTCCCTCTCCCTCTCTCTCTCTCTCTCTCTCTCTCTCTCTCTCTCTTTTTATACATTTATATATATCAACTTCGTAGATAACAGAAGTGCGCTAATCTTTTTAAGGACAACAAGACTGCAAATAAACAAGTGTTTGAGATATGAAGTAGGGATCCATGAATATGTCTAGTACCGTTACTTATCAGACTTAACAAGTTGATCAAACTAGAATAAAAAAAAAATCAAGTTAAGGAAATGGAACTAAAAAACAAGGTTAAATTTCCATTCCAGCCAAAACAAGTAAAACCAACCTAAAGTTTTGTAAGCAGCCCCAACACATCATTTTATGTGATGTTACAGAAAAAGAAACACTATGCAGTACAAAAACATAGATTTCATAAAAAAACAGCTCTATTAGTTTAATGCATGAATTCAATAACATGGGGGGAAAACACTTCGAACATCTAAGTTAGTTAATATGTTTTCAGATTTAAGTAATAAAAAGAAGGTCAGTAGTCTTCTGTTACCTTTTCATAAACTACCAAGCAAAAAATCAAAAGAAACAAGACATACCTCACTGGAATGCTTATCATTTTTCATTGACTTTGGCCTAATGCTTCTTTCATTTTGATGCTTCCCAATACTCCCATTTGTGAGCTCATGTCCACTCAATTGCTTCTTCGGATCCTGTGAAGTAGGATTTCCTTCGTGCTTATCCAAAACAACACTACAAAGTGCCTCAGAAGGTTCTTTCGATTCCCAATTGCATGGTGAAGATTCACTGCATGTCAAAACTTTATTATCCCAAGTTTCCTTTTCCTCTATAGCAACTTCTGGCTTGGTATGTTTTGACTTGCTAGCTGCAGTTATATTCTCAACTTGTATTGCTGTCTCGTTGGATGAAGGCCTCTTCCTCTTCTTGTTAGTTGTCTTGTTAGTTGTCGTTTCAACATCAGTAGTATCCTCTTTAGATATTGCAATGCTGTCCTTTCTCAAGTCAAACTTTTGCAAGCCATCATTATCATGTTTTCCCAGTACATCAGATGTTTCTTCAACAAACTTTTCAGAATTAATTGTATGTAGGCTATCTGAAGTTGACTTCTCTAGCTTCTTTTTTTTATTTTTTTTCTTATCTTTTCTGCTTTCATCAACATTCTCCGATAGATCATTGACTAAGTTATTCACGTTCACTGATTCTTGAAGTTTAGAAGAGGCATAAGCCCCTTCATCATTGGGTTTCTTGACAATCACTTTCTTATTGTCGCCCAATTCAAACTGCTCAAGAAATTGTTTAGCTTCCTTCTTCTTCTTCACTCCTTTATCTTTCTCAAAATTACCCGTTTCAACATTGGGGTTATTGGTCAAATCCTTCAATTCTTCAATTTTCTCCATAACAATCTCTTCAAGGCAGACCACTTCACCCATATTTTTACCAAGTATCGCCTTATGTTTCTTTTCCTTTTTGACATTTAAGAGTTTGCCACAATCAGTATTTTCCTCTGATCCAAGGGTAGCATCATAGTGATTTCTTTCAGTATTTTCTTTCGCAAATGAATCGGAAACTTGCTTAATTTTTCTCCTTTTATCTTTAGTTTCAGCATCTGAATCATCAACAACATCAGCAATTAATTTTTCTATATTTGCATAACAATGAGTTAACATCAAGTGTTCCTGGCATCAAAATATTGACAGAGATCCAAGTCAAAGAAATGAAGTCATACCTTTCTCTTTTGAACCCTCTATGCTAGCAACTGGATATCTTTTACTGCATATCCAACAACGTTATGAAATAGAAAAACTATAATTAGAACAATTAACTTGAGTATAAGGTACAGTAAACAAAATAAGAAAAATGCATACTATAATCAACATATTGAGGCAGAACAATAACTGCAAATAATTTAAAAAAATATATAAGTGGATGCCCTTTCAGTAATGTGACTCCATATACGCCCAACGTTAAAAGTTACCACTAATCCAAGCGTAGGCTTCACCGACAACTTCGGTGGAAATGAGTTTCCCATTCTCCAAAACCACAAGACAAATACTCAATAGCAATAATTTCATCCAGTGGTCACAATCTGTGTACGTAGGGAAAGGTTAAAAAGATTACCTCACCAGAGCAACTACACCTCCAATCGCCAAAGACCAATGGCTCAATATCCGAAAATTGTAAAATAGCATGGTGATGTCATGGCTCATTAACTCAATGACAAATGCGAGAGAATAAAATTTCACGTACTACAAAGCCATGCAAAAGATATGGGAAGCATCAAGGAAATGAAAGAAACATACTTCAAAAATAAATAAATAAATAACTTTTGAGGTCTTTGAACTTGAGGCAACTCTCCACAGCTTAAGGATAGAAGATCTTTATATAACAATATATTTTAATATTCTTAGAAATTGACACCAAATCAATATTGTTTAAGATTTTGTATGGAAGAATCCAAAGGAATAACTAATGTTACATAAAATCATTGAATAGGAAAGGGTCAAAATTCTTACGTAGACTCAATAGTGAGAATATGAAAGTCGTTACAAGCGCACCTTAACTTTGAAAAATCTACTCTTGTTACTCGTAGTCCCCACTTCTCTCATGGCAAACGTGAAAAGAAAAACAAGTTGCAATATAAACAATGTTGGAAGACTGGGCATATCAAAGCACAAAACTTTAGTTTGATCAGTTCTGCTCTATTTTGGATGAATCGAAATGTAATTAAATTTAACAATCAACCTAATTAGCTTTAACTTAAATAATATATATTAAGAAAAATCTCAAGTAATCTTTAATAAAAAGTTTAATATGTGAAATAAATAATATCCACATTGAACTTTTTGTCTCTTGTTTATTTATAGTCCATAGGTTTTGTTGATTTAGTATTTAAATAATTTAGCCTAATTTAATTTTTAGTTTAATAGGCTTTATAAAAATAACAACCAAACCAATAAATAAACAATGAAAGAAAGTCAAAATTACATACCTTAATAATCAAAATCGAACCAATACCTTAATAATCAAATCGAAACAACCAAATAAAATCAATGTGATTCATTTTTTTCAATTTTGTACAAATAATGCATACCCTTAAATCTTTGTATTGCACTAAAACAGGGAATTTAACGTCTTACTCAATATACCCAATACAAAACATTGTATCATATGACGGGATTTCCAACAAATTTCATGCATTTGCCACAAGCCTCACTAATAGTCAAATTCCTAAAAATATTCAAGATGCTCTCATCCAGCCTCTACGGAAACGTGTGGTTCTAGAAGAATTTTAGAAGAAATATGGGCATTGTGAAGAGCACTATTGGTTTCAAGTGAATCTTCTATGCTAAACATAACGAAGAAAGAATGGTGGGCATATTCAAAGCACAACTTGTTACTAAAGGATACACTCAATCTTAAGAGATAGACTATGAAGACATATTTTCAGTTATTGTAAAACTTAAATCAATTAGTGTTTTATTATCTCTAGAGACAAACTGTGATTGACCACTTCACAATTGTCATCAATAATACATTTCTCAATATTGATATGAAAGAAGTATACACGGACATTCCTAAGTTTAGAAACTCAAGAAAACATTACTAATGTATGTAAAGTTTGAAAATCCCCATACAACCTAAAACAATTTCTACGGGCTTGGTTGAGAAATTTACAAAATTTGTAAATATGAATGAATTTATCACAATGCCAATCCAATCACACCATGTTTGTAAATCGAGAAATCTATATATGTGGATGACATTGTTATTATTGAAAATTATGAAAAATAGATAGCAAGCTAAAGATCTTCAAGCCAGAAAATTTGAAATCGAAGACGTTGGACACCTCAAAAAATTATCCTAAATACGGCATGAGGCCAATTACAAATAAAGGGGGTGCAAAGTTGCTAAGAGATTAAAATTCATGCAAGAAACTATTAAATTTTTTAATATTTAATCTACAGAAGGTAATAGGCCATGCTCAAACCAATGACCTCTACCTTAGGAACCAGGAACATATTGCTTAAGCTAGACCTCAATGGTGTGAATAGGCATATGCTCGAGATACCATAAAAAATAATTCAACATAAATCAAAGATGACATTTACAATTCCAAAAGTATGCTTGTAATTTATTATGCAAGAGAATTTAATAGTTGCTAATGTTTCTCAAAATTAATTTGGATTTATGCCGCGTAGGTCTACTATAGAAGCTATACAGTTATTGAGAGGTTTGATGGAGAAGTATAGAGAGAATAAGGAGGATCTACATATGATATTTATACATTTAGATTTCTAGAAAAGAAATGTGTTAATAATGCTTATAATCAAGTCATTAAGGACATGTATGTAAGAGTTGTTACTTGTGTTCAAACACAAGATGGTTTGAACAAATATTTTCCTATTTCAGTTGCATTACATCAAGGATTAGCTTTAAGCTCATGCCTTTTTGCCTTAGTCATTGATGTTCTTGCTAGACATTTACAAGAGGATGTTCTCTGGTTTATGCTTTTTTGCTGATAATAAATTAATAATCTTCTTGTTGATAAGACTAGAGAGAAAGTTGAAGGAAAACTTAAAATTATGAAGGTTTACCTTAGAGTCTAAATGTTATCGTTTGAGTAGATCTAAAACTGAATACTTAGAGTGTAATTTTAGTAGTAAAGATCTAGTGGAAGGATTATGACTTTGGGCGATCAAATCATTAAAAAAGAGTACATGTTTTAGATTCTCCAGTCCACTATTCAAAGTCACGGTGAAATGGATGAGAATTTTAATAGAAGAATTCAAGTTGGATGGTTGAAGTGGAGGAATGCATCCGGCCTATTGTGTGATAGAAAAGTACCCATCAAATTTAAGGGAAAATTCTATAAGATGGTGGTGAGACATGCAATCCTTTATGGTATAGAATGTTGGTCATTAAAAACTTAAAATAGAAGCATAAAATTAAGTTAATTGTTGCAGAGATGCAGATGCTCATATGGATGAGTAGCTTTACTCTTAGAGACAGAACGTGAAATGAGTATATAAGTGAAAATATTGGAGTAGCTCCAGTGGAAGATAAGATTAGAGAGTCATCTTAGATGGTTTGGTCACATAAAATGTCGGCCTTCTGATGACCCGATTAGGAGAGTAAATGTATTAGATTTAACCTATGTCAAGAAAGGTAAAGGTAGACCTAAAAGACTTGATTAGAAAGTATAAAAAATAACCTCCTTTATTAGATTTGAATGAGAATTTGACTCTTAACATGACACAGTGGAGAAAAAGGATTCATGTTGCAAACCCCATATAGTTGGATAAGGCTTGATGTTGTTGTTGCATCTTTTTCAAAAGCTTTGAATGTCTATGATTGCTTGTAAGTGACTATAAATGACACATCTCATTTCATGGAGTAAAAGTTAAGTTGCTTCTAAAAAAGTTGTGTGATTGTACTCACCATTTTATATTGTTTGGTAGAATAACAAAGAAAAGTGATTAATAATCTTGATAAATTTAATGTACTATACAAATATATAATATTCATATTATATTATGAAATGTACCAACTTTCCCACATATATAAGCATGTTATGTAAATAAAACATTAAGAAACATATAATAACAAGTTTATATAATAAATTCAATTACTAATAAAATATAAATTTGGTGTATTGGGTCATGGGTGTATATATATATGTATATGTGTACACACATGTGCACACGTGTGTGTTCGTGATATACTATATTCATTCCAACAATATATAATAATTATTAAGCACAAAAAGAAATTCATAATTCTATATTGCTCTTGAGGCGTTTATCAATGGAATTGCGCTGAGGCGGGCCACAATGCGAGCCTCATATTGTGCAATTTTAAACAATAATATTATCCAAATATTATATATGCCTTATTTATGTATAATATCTAAAATATAAACAAACAAATTGGCAGTAGTTGTTAATTATATGAATATAATTTTATCATACCTTGTAATATGTCATAAGTTACATTATTTGTATAAATGAATGCGTGACTATAGTTTCCAAGAAAATGAGGTGTCATATTTAATAAATTTCAGAAGTGCGATTTTGAGGAACACAAGCGTGAAGTAAAATGGCTAAGAAATATATTACAAGTCATTTCCAACTTCCCAGTAAACTAAGCAGGCGAAAGTAATTGACTTCCCTCACATCTCACTTCCCACTTCTTAAATGTAATCAAACAAGCCCTTGCTGGCAAAGGTTACTACTGTCTGCAAAAGCTTAATAGGTGAACTTATAGAGACAAAACATTCATAGAGAAAAAATTCATGAAGGTTTGAAATATATATTTATGCTTTTAGGTCCATTGATGAAGTGATCAGCTCAATTCAAGTGGTGGCAAATAAACTATAAACTCTTTCTTTTGCTTGAAGTTGAGGAAACTCTATAAACTCTTCCTTTCCCTGATTAAATACAGCTTAATTGATTTATCATGGTTTTCTTGTGGCAGAAGAAGTTTAGAGTGTGATCCTATGCTGACTAAACAGCTAACTTTTGCTGTTCAAAGATCAATTTTAGTATAACACGGGTTTATATGTCCAACGTGTACAGTGTTTTATGTATGCTGTCTTAACTATGTTTCAAAAGCTACTCTTATCAAAAACACTATTTCAAAACAAATGTTGGAGTAAGAAAATGCTCATTAGATCCCACTGAGCAACATGACCTTTTAACTACTGTTGAATATAAGAAATGTGATAATTAGAGCTGTCTAACGAACTCAAACCATGGAATCGAGCCGCTCAATAAGCTCATTCCAGTGGCACAAGCCGAGCTCAAGCTCACCTTTTGACCTTGACTCGAGTTCAAGCAATAAATTTGGCTTGCAAGTCGAGCTCAAGTTAGGCTTGACTCGAGCTCAACTCGACTCGTTTGCACCCCTTGCCAACCATATACTTTTGAACCTATGAACCAAAAATTTTAAAAATGCATATTGAGATAGGGAGTTTCATTTGCCAAAGGAACCTACCTGAAGTCTGAAAACCCCATAGTTCAACTTACTAAGAAAATAGAAATAAATTTAATAAAAAAATGCTTTAATCACTTCAACTCGATCTTTTTTATCTAGATATTTTATCTGCATGCTACAAGGAGCCTGCCTTATTCTGTAAATAGGTAAATGAAACAAACATAATTGTAAAAATTGTAAGAGATCATGAATGATGGTAAAAAAGAAATGCCGTAGAATTTATCTTAAGCTCCAATAACTGAAATAGTGAAATGCCATGAGAAAGCAATTTTTTAAAATTAAATGAATAAATAGAAGGAAAATTATTCAAAAGTTCATTAAAATGAAAATGTCGCACAGTACCTTGCCTCAATGTACTTGTCAAATAATTCCTCCAAGTTAATACAAGAAACTCCTCTACTGTTAACCTGTTCAAGTAACAAAAATATGAGTTCTACTTCTAATGATATCCTTCATTAAAAATGCAGCACAAAAAAAAAACTTAATGATTGATGGAACAACAAATCCAACAGTTAATGCATAACAAGAAACTGAAAACATGTACTCTGAATCATGACAGTTTCTTTATCAAAAACAGAATAAAAATGCAAAATTATAAATAGCTGATACAGTTTTAACAGGAAGGATTTTCTTGACCAAGAACAAAGCTAGTAATTTCAACCTCATATGTGAATGCACTGCTAAACCAATCATCATGGATAAAAACAACATTGAAACAGTAATTAATGTAAGTACTTCTTTGTATATACTATATAAGCCTGTCCATTTAAGTAAGTTGGTACATTTAGTAGAGCATTCATGAATCTGGTTAATTGGAAGCATTAAAGGAGATGTCTCATCTTTTCAAATGGAGGGTGTTACAAATAATTCAAATTTGATAAATAAATGATGAATGAAAAAAGATAATATTGCTTTATCCACCACACCAATTTGAGCTTTGTAAAGCTCGCCACATCTCCTTACACTTGTTCTCCTGCATACCCTCCACATTCCCAGGGTTGTAAACCACTTTAAGACTTCATAAGATCAGGTCAAAAGACTTTACAAAACCATTACTAATGTTGTTCACTTACTATGACCAGTCACATAAAAAAATAATAACTTAGCTACTCACAAATCCAATTGACCAAAAATCACTTCGATTGGTTCATACAAATTCCAAACTTCAGATTCGAGGGTCTTCACCCTTCGCAACCGAAGAAAATATATCCAAACACAACAAAGAAGTTTTGGACCTATATCATTCCAGCATTTGAGCTAGTCACCACTTTTCTAGCTTTTACATCAGCCTTGTAAACCTCTTAACCACCATTCCATCGCAAAACAAGAGAAGTGTTTATGACGTTAACTAATTAATGAAAAAAAGTTTCCTATCGCACTCAGAAAATAAAGCCATGATGATCATGTTTGCTTTCTAAGAAGCTGAGAAATGAACTAAAGGAAAACCCACACATTGCACTCTGTCTCAAAGATCAGTGCTTTCTGCTCAAAGTTCACCAAAGACATATTACCTCGATCTGGGCTTCCTTGCGGAAGACCGAGAGCGTCTTAGCGAACCCACAGCCCTCGAGAAACGCTGCGATGGATCTTAGTAGTTCTTCACGTTCCTTCCCTTTACGGGATAAATCATCGCCGCTCGGCTTATCGAACGCTATGACTTCCACCGAGCCGGAGCCGTCTTCAACGGCGTTGGAAATCTTAGAAGATTTTTTCTTCTTGCTCTTCTTACCCTCGCCCTCAACTTCCATTACTGCCACAGTCTCATGTCTCCTCTTCTTCTCCTTATACTTATCGTCATTAAAGGTGGCGGCGGCGGCCGTAACGGCGGCGGATGTAGCCGTTTCAAGCATCACTTGACGCGGGACGAAGGAGGTTAGGATTAGGTGGCTGGAAACTTCCGACATGCGACGTTGCCGCGCGCCGAAGACGAAGAAGCCTAGGGTTTTTGAAGTCGATAATTAACTTGAAGTCCCTCGTAATTATTTATCTAATATAATTTACTTTTATAACACCTAAATTTTTTTGGCAACTCAATTGCATTACTTTTTTTTTTTTTTTGCTATTTGATTGAAAATAAAATGGGTGTAAAATATTTTATAAAAAAAAATTAGAAATTTTAGAATTTAATTAAAATAAAAAGGAGTTTAAAGTAAGGTTTTAAAAACATGCCGAACTGGCAGATTCAACTTATTGAATCAGGAAACAGTCTGTTAGTCGATTTAGTTCTCTTGCAGAATTGGACTCGCACGAATCGTCAAAAAATGCTCAAACCGTCGGTTAGATCATTGAACCGGCAAGTCGATGCTAGTTTCAAAAAATAGGGTTGCTTAAAGTTTAGATCAAATGGTTTAAATTAAAAATTAATAATACTGACAAAACTAAAATTTAATAAAAACTTAAAACATATTCATGTTCTATATGTCTATTATTCTTTCTCTGGTTTCGCTTCCATCCATGTCCCTATTCATGAACCTGATGATGGTCGCGATGCATCAATGCCTCTCCCCACCGTAAGTATTCTGCATCTCCAGCGTCGTGCTCCTCATAGTTCTCTCTCCTCATTTTACATTCAATGTCAGTCGTCACTTACCTCCCCGTGGAATGTAATATTTCTTATCGAAGAAATAATATTTCTTGAGCTATTAAATTGAGTTTTTTTATTTTCAAAAAAATATTTTTTAAATGTTCATCACATCTTATTAAGCATTTCATATTTTGTATGATTATTTTCAAAAAAATTTGAAATATCCTAATTTTTTTGTATTATTAACATGATTTTTTAACTTTTATATATATAGTTATATATGCATGAAGTCTTATCAACTTATTAGGGCTTGTTTTATCCTCTTTAATGGTTGTTTACAAAAATTGTAGGTAGTTAAAAATTATTAATGTTATGTTCATTGTATATTATTCTAAGTAACTTTAATTAGTAAATAACTATAAATGATTATATCAAGTTATTAAGCTTTTTATGTTTGTAGTTTTTTGTTATAAGAATTGATTGTAATTATTGTAACTATTTTTTACAATTAAAAATTTAAGTCATTAATCAACTTAATCAAAGTTTGCAAGGAATTTACTCACTTTTTAAAGGGAGATGATATTAATTTTTTTTTTTACAATGTTATTTTACTAAGAAATGAAAGAATTATGTCAATGATTTATAAGTGTTTAATCAGAGAATATTTATGGTAAGAGTATTTTTTGGATTTCTAATGGATTATTGATGTAGATTTATCTATATATACTAAACTCAAAATTATTCTTGTTGTTTGGATAACTTAAGAGTAAAAAAATTGAATGTCTATTATGTCACTAACTCATTATTATTTTGAAGTTCTTATTTGTTTGATTCTTACTTGTTGATTTTAGAAATTCATATTGATTATATATGCTCTATCTATTTGTACATATATGATTATGGATAGATCCTTTATCAATATCATTTGAATGTGATTGTAAATTTATAATGATTTCATTTTGTTAATCATATTAGAATGGAAGCTTCCAATACTCAGCTTGTAGCTTTGAGTTATAGCGTGCATAAGAAAATGAATATTGTATAGAATCACTTTTTTAAAAAAATTGGAGTTGGTGAAATGAATCCATTCAAATGTTTGTTTTGTGGTATTGCATATAAGGGAGGAGACATAAATAGAATGAAATGACATTTAGTAGAAGTTAAGGGCAACATAGCTTCTTGCATGTCACACAATGTTCGCTTCCAAATTTAAGAGAACATATAGGAGATATTGAAAAGAAAGCAATAAGGATAGAATGAGTTGGAGGGTGGACCTATTTTTGTATATGATATTATAAAGGAAGGGGTCTTCTTCTCTACCCAAATCACAAACTCCTGAAGCTCATAGATCAAGACATGATAAAGGGAAAAGAAAGATTGATGGTATTGACACGTTCTTTGATTCTATAACCACACTAAGATCCCAACATTTACTTAAAAGTGTCTCGTGTCGAGTGTAGAGGCCTACGATCGTTTTGTCCTACGGGATAGTGTGGCCGTACCCTCTGCGTTCGAAACCCCGCGAGCGGTGCTCCTTCGGAGGCCCACACCTAAGATCCAATGAAAGGATTGAATGCCTAAATTAAAATTTACAACCAAACCACAATGGAAAATAAACTAGAGCTAACTCTAAAATCCAATGTAATAATAATAGAAATATCATTTCATTTCATTCTTCAAAATTCATATACAATAACTCAGTTCACATAAATTTAATAAATCAAAAAAATATGCTAGATTATAAAATAATTTAGCTAAGCTGATTCAAACGAACTTGACTTTACTCTTCTCCACTAAACTGGGCCCTTCGCTTTTCCTGAAATGTCGGAAAATCCACAAGGTGAACATCACTAGCTCAGTAGACTTCTTTCACAAGCTTATCATAGATATCAATATCCATTTATATCACTAATAACAATTTATTTAGATGTTAAGTAAATCAATGAGTTAGTAAAGAATACATTGAGTTCTAAAAGTAGGTTTCTTAGGATTATCATGATGTACTTGGTTTCAGAGTTGTCATATATACTATCACATATAGCCTTCACAAAGATATCAGAGAACAGAACACTAGTCACATAATCTTACTTACACTTGGGTTCATCAAATGGATTAAACGGTGCATATATACAGATTTTAGAGTTATCAGAATGTGCTTAAAATATTAATTATATTTTTGGATTTAGATAGTTTTCAGAATATGCAATACATAAATATAATGCTTATGTCTCAATATCTACTTATAACTATACTTTCATTTATAACTCTCTTTAACCTCCACACCCGCATACAAAAAGTGGGGTCAAAATAGAAAAGAATAAAATAGAATAATCTCTCTAACCAACATGCAACAAGTGAGATCAGAATCTCTTCCACATTCACACAAGATAAATACGATTAGAATAGAACATACAGTACCCTTGAATCATTTCAACGAGTGCACATATCACATTCAAATCAAAACTATACCAATGCCATGTCATCAATTATGCAAAGTGAATGTAATAGTAGATTATTATGTTCTTAACACATGATTATGATAATGCATGAAGTGTCAGAATTAATAATAATAATAATAATAATAAGCCACACCACATGTATAAAGACCTACTCACTTGACATTTTTCATCTAAATTATAATTCGAGAGGAATATCGAGTACAATATTTTAAACATTTTCTATTACTATTGAGAAACAAAAAATACTTCATTTGTTCAATATACACAAA
>NW_021318693.1:5948990-5976125 GCF_001605985.2 Dendrobium catenatum
CCCCCCTTCTATTTTCTTCTCATTCTCTTCCTTCTCTGGCAAGGTGTTAGGGGCTAGGGGTTTTAGAGAATGCTTTTAGATAACTATTTTTTTTTAATATCATTTTGGCCTGGCCCCTTGGCACTCGCCTCTCCAGCACCTTAGCGCTCAACCAAATATTCCAAATTCTCCCTTATTCACTCAAATAGAGAGCTTGGCATGGTGGCAACAATATCCGGCATGGTGGCAACAATATCCCTAGTGACATGGTAACCCCTTTACATTTCTTCCCAAACAAAGAGCTAAATATCATAACACAGGCCCTAGTTTTTATTTCAATTTTTTAGGGATCCTTAATTGAGGCGTATGTATCTTTTTATAAGGTGGTTATAAACTTATTATAGGCAAAGTAACTTTTATGAAAGGTATTGTGTGTATTATAAGTTTTTTTTTTTTAAATAGTCACGTATTAGCAAATATGATTATAGAAAATAACTTCCTGCCACAAAATTTTTTTTAAAATTAGCAAGAAAATAGTAGTAAAATTCAAGTGCGGCAATGATCTAAAAAGAAAATTAGTGAAAAATTGCCCCAAATCATTATCATTATAGTGGACTTGTTGCTAAGATCAATTCACCTTAAGCCCATGATCCAACTATATTAAATACTTTCAAGTCATCAAAGAAATTCAAACATTCATTTCGAACAATGTTTAAGCCGTAGATGCAAAACAAAATTCAAAGAATCATTATATAAGGTAAAAAATTGTAATATGAATATTGATCCTTATTCAAATCTCGTTTGCACAATGACTTAAACATTTATAAATGCAATTAGCATATTAAGGTTTCGTTTGGGATAATTTTTTTATTACTTTCTAAAGCAACTTTATAGTACAAAATTTTATTGAATTAAAAAAAATTTGTACTAAAAAGCTGTTTTAGAAAGCAATAAAAAAACTGTCCCAAACAAAACCTAAATCTATATATCCTCCTTGACATCATTGTATATGCTCTTCCACAATACACATGTAACTTGGATTTGATCCTCTCTTGGGAAGTGTTAGATAACCACCATGATGCATCTTGTTACTCAACCTAAAGGCTTTCCAGGAATTCTCAACCCTTTTTTAAACCACATAACCATACTATATTTCTACCATAACTATTCTACCCATAATACCTCCTCTCAACTTATCCTCTTTTCATACTCTCATGGATGAAAGATTTTTTTTTTTTTTTTAAATATAATAAGGTCATTTGACTGATAGTATATGTAAACCTGATAAACCCAACCAAAAAGGTGAAAAAAATGATCAACAAGAATATACATAAAGCATTTTACATCATTATTGCCTTCATAATCTTGATTTTATAAAGATGACAATCGCAAAGGTAATCAAAGAAGAAAAAAAAAATCAAAAAATGTTAAGAAGCTCAAGAATAAAGCCATTGCAAACAGGACAATTTTGACGGCTAACCAAAAGCTCCTTAGAACAAAGGCGACAAAAAGTATGACCACAGGGCATGAATGATGCACACTTATGCCGCACCATACAAACACAACATGTGTGCACCATATCCCCTTCGCTCTCCTTTGCATCATCGTCATGCTCATTGTCTTGGCCTATATGTGTCTTCTCTTCCTCATAACCCTCCTCCTCATCATTGTCTGAATATCTCCCTCCATCTGCCAGCAATGTCATTAACGAAATCTTTGGTGATTGCTCTTTAGTTGGCGGCCGCTGCTGCAACAATGCAGTCACCGCCTCGTCCTGCTCATCACCCCATGCAGGATGTTTTTGTGGGGCTCGCAGTGACGTGGTACGAGCAAGAGCGCCTAGACTGCTACGAGCACGACCATTGGCGCCTTCAGCAACCGCCGCTGCCCAAGCATTCCCGACTCGATGCATCCGCATGCCATCTTTAAAGGACTTCCAATTGACATCTCTTCCTTCTATATGCTCCTCATGAATGACCCCCTTGAAGGTTTTTTCGAGGCTATCGACATGACCGACGGTCTCAGCCTTCGAGTTTCTCTCTTCCATTATTTTAGGCTTCTATTTAGAGGAGAATTGGGCATTAAGAGGAGAGGGGGGGAGGATGAAGGGAAGACAACCATTTTGGGGTTTGATTTTTTCTTCTCTTTTCAAATATGAGGTGGAGCTTTTTTATTTATTTAATTTTTTTATGATTTAGAAAACTTTGGTTGGCGGGGAATCAGCAGAGTGGGCGGTTGTCCTTACCTATTAGTTGGGCTTTTTTTATGGATGAACTAATTAGTTGGGCTTTTTATTTTTTTATTTTCGTGGAAGAATAAAATTAAAGGTTATAGAAAATAGATTGTATTGATTTTATATTTATTTAATTTAAACGATTATTTAATCATGCTCTAATATTAATACCATATTCAATAATAGATTTGTCTAATACTCATATCATATTATATTCATATTTTAATATTTATATAGACAAATCGTACATCATAGATTTTTTTCTCATTAAAAAAAATACAATAAGTAGAAACTTATTGGAAATTAAAAATATTACAAAAAAAATAAATTAAAAATATAGCTTAGTTTATAAATAGATTTTATAATAATATGACTAATTTTTCCTCCTGTTTTATTTATTTAAGACCAATCTCTCTCTCTCTCTCTCTCTCTCTCTCTCTCTCTCTCTCTCTCTCTCTCTCTCCCCAAAATTAATGAAACATCAAATATCCTACAAGATTGACCAATTTTTATCATTATATTTGAAAAAAATAGCGTCATAATATCTTGTACAAAACACGTCATAATTAGCTTCGAAGCCTCTAAATTTGGAACAATTATTAGGTCTTCCGACCGGACGTAGAGGAACGTCCGGTTGGCACTAAAATCCCACCAAAAAACTCTGTATCTGCTTGGTATTGCTAGGTATTATTTGGTAATAACAAGGAATACTGCTCTGTGAAGACCAATACCGAGTTATACCGAGCAATACCGAGTAATATTCCTCGTTATTGTTTGGTATTGCTCGGTATTTGCTCGGTATTTCTCGTTTTTTGACGCGATTTTAGCTACGACCGGACGTAGATCTACGTCCGGTCGGAGGACCTAATAATTGTTCTAAATTTGAGTAAAATTTAGTGTTGTATATAATCTCATGAATTGTGATATTCTTAGTCTAAATTAACGATTCTCAACGTAAATCTAATGAATTTTAAGCCCGTTCTGATCTATTTTGCATCCACTTATCCTAATAGAATTTTTTTTCCTGATATATGTGTTGAATGTGAAAGATAGTCTATTAATTTTGATAATAATTACATGTTAATTGCTTCGGAGAAATTCGTTGGAAATCGAATATTTTCCTGTAGTGTTTGGCTCGCCTCCCTACATAGTGGAAGCACCTCTTGGAAGCTCGATGATAATGAATAGTTTATTCTTAGGGCTGCAAAAGAACCGAGCCGAGCCAAGTATGCGAGTGTTCATGTTTGAGTTCATTTATCATTAGCTTATTCAAGTTCGGTTCATGTTTGATTCGAGCTTTATTGTTTGTGTTCGTGTTTGGTTTGTTTAATTTAAGGATGTTCATGTTTAGTTCATGTTTGGTTCGTTTAATGATTATCGAGCTTTAAACAAACAAGCCTTAACGAGCTATGTTCATGAACATATTTAGCAACAATATATTCAACAAATTAACAAACATTAAATTTATTCATGAACATCTTAAACAAACAATCTATGAAACATAGACAAATGTGAAATCAATTTAAAATGATAATATGATTAATTTATATGAATATATTCTTAAATGAAACTTTCATGTTGCATTTCTCTCCATTCGAGCTTTTATCGAGCTTAATGTCGAGCTTGTTTACAAACTTCAAATGATGTTGTTCGTGAACATAAATGAACCGAACACATTCGTGTTCAAGCTTGTTTATTTAAGGATCGAGTTTTAAAATATTGTTCAAATTTGTTTGTTTGGTTAGTTAAACGATCACAAACGAGCTTTAATCGAACCGAGCATCGAGTAGCTCGTCGAACGCTCGCTTGCAGCCCTATTTATTCTATTTCCATTCAATAATATTGAGAAGAGACAAATAATTTACAATGATTTGACTATGTAGTCTATATCTACCATATGTAGAGAGCATAGTCATTTCTTATTGCTAATAAAGAGCAAAAGTATAAGAAATGTTAAGAAAAAAGAAAAACAAAAGTAATGGAACAATTATAGTAGAACAAAATGTTATCAATGGTGCCCTCACAAATGGTCATCATATAGACATATAGTCAATTTTCTTTTTTTAAACGGGTCAAATCTCGAATCTGGATCTGACTTGTATGGCAAACGGGTTGACCTGAATCCCGAAAGAGCTACGGTTACAGGGCCATACTTACAGCGTCAAAATTTTAAATTAGGTATTATTAAAATTTTAATAATGTAATTAAGTATCTAAAATAAATAAATTTAAAAATGGGCAAAGTCGCCTATCAAATGGGCGGCTTATGTTGACTCGAACTTGTCGAGTCATATGTCAGTTGTCCAACTAACGGACGACTTATTTTAAAAAAATTAATTACTATCGCAAATTGCTCGTTAAATAGGCAACTTGCTACAGTAATTTTGAAAAATAATTTTAAAATAAAATAAGAAGAAAATAAATTAAAAAAAAAATATAAAAAATCTGATTTTTAAATAAAAATATACAAAAACAAAAAAATTGGAGTTAATGTAAAATATAATTTCTATATTTTAATAGAAGTCAATCGTTTAAACATATATTTTTTAAACAAAAAATATAGAGCTTTGATATTTACTTTCAAAGTCTGCATTTAAGGAGAAACTTTGAATCGTTATTTTTTTTTCTTTCGCTATAATTTCCTGTACAAGTTTTATCCATTAAAAAAATTACCGATGATGGGCGACTTTAACTACTTCTAAATTTATTTTATTCAATACTTAATTATATTATTAAATTTTTAATAATACCTAGTTTCGAAATTTTCCCTACTTACAGATCGATATATACACAAATAACTATAAAAAATATATATATAAGAGAATTAAAATTTAATTAATTTTCAAGATGAATGATTTGTTAAATATTTTAAATAATTTTCTTTAAAAAAATAATGTTTTTTTTAAACAAAAGTACACAGGCAAATAAACTGGATCAAAATTAGCTCACGTAGCTTGGCTCATTGATCACCCATCATTTAACTAGTTGAGCACAAGCCAACTCATGACTCCACTAGACTAAGGATTCGTTTGGGATGGCTTTCTTCATACTTCTTAAAGCGGTTTTTTAGTACAAAAATTAAAATTTTGGTACTCCGCTTTAAGTAGGAAGAAAGCCGTCCCAAACGAAGCATAAGGCTTCATTTGGGACGGCTTTCTTTATGCTTCTTAAAGCAACTTCATTCTACAAAAAAATTAATTTTTGTATTAGGAAGCTTCTTTAAGAATCAATAAGAAAACCGTCCCAAATGAAGCGGAGAAGATTTTTTTCCTGCTTCCTAAAGCAACTTTCTAATAAAAAAATTTTAATTTTTGTACCAGAAAACTGTTTTAAGAAACACCGCCATCCCAAATGAACACAGTATGTCTTTACAAAAATATGAACCAATCAAGAATAACGAAAGAAAGAAAGAAATACATTATTATTATTTCCAGCAAACATTATAGAACTACAAACTGATATGTAACTTCTTCAAAAGAGTTCTGATAAGATATTAAGGTTTCATTTGGGGCAGTCTTTTTCTACTTCTTAACGTAATTTTTTAATACAAAAAGCTTAAATAAGGAGCACGACCAAGCATTTGATGGGCGACTTTAACTACTTCTAAATACTTCTTAAAGTAATTTTTTCTACTTCTAACTTTTATCCTATGCTTCAAGCAATAAATTATCTAATATGTTCAATTTAGGCTCCAGTTTCAGATAACTTTCTTTCTACCTTTTACAGTATTTTTTTAGTGCAAAAATTTCATGAAAGCGGCAAAAAAAACTGTCACAAACAAAGCCTCAGTTTTTGATTCGTCAAATTTGACCCAAAATCATCTCTAAACTCCTCAAATCGAAACAAAAAATAATCGAATTTCGAATCATACTAAATTTAAAACATTTGGTAGCTGAAACTAAATGATTTTGTGCAGATAATTTTGGTGCTATATCAACAGTTTTTCTCTCAATAACAAAAGAACGAATCAAAAACTATTACTAGAGTTTCTATTATGCATAAATTATCAGTCTCATATCACTTGTAAATTAGGGTTCATAGCAAACATGATTCAAAGTATCAACAAACAGGCAATGGAAAGCATAATAAGCAGCTCATCAATTCTAATAGATCAGTTTTTCAGATGCTCCACAGCTTGGCCAAAACTCACAGCAGAATATTAACATGTTCATTCATGTCAAAGCCATGTCAAATATACAGAAGATGGCCAAGCCAAGAACACCCCAAAATCAGAAATATAAATTTAGTTACCCGCCGATTTGGTGAAGCATGGCATCGATTTCATCTCCATCTTCCATCTCAAGCTGACGGCAAATTTCATAAATAATTGTCATCAGAACATCATATATTTTGCTAGGGAAAAAATCTATCAGAATATCCTCATATAATTATATCAGGATCAGAGGCGGAACCAGTCTTAATTCTTAGAGGGGCAAACTCATAAATAACACAAATGCACAATGTGTTTAATTTTGCTAGGGGGCAATCGTCTAAAGACAATAGTATTTTAATTTTTTTTAGTGGGGACAATTGGAGCTCGACTCGTTTATGGGCTCACGAGCCGAGCTTATCAAACTCGAGCTCAAATCCGAGGTCATTTAGTAAACAAGCTCGAGTTCGAGCTTGAGCCAGCTCGGCTCGCGAGCTCGCGAGCCGGCTCGAATAATTATTAATATATTTTTAATAATTTTATCTTATTTATTACATTTAAATATTAAAAAAAAAAAGAATAAGAACTACTTAAGTTTTGTTTAAATGTTAAACATGCATCTTTTTTTTTTTAAATCACACCTAAATTTTAAAAATCCCTCTTAAGTTTTAAAAATCTCACCTAAACTTTAAAAACTCGAGCTCACGAGCCGACTCGCTGTAAACGAGCTCGAGTTCAAGCTCGCCTGTCGAGCTCAAGTTCGAGCTCGCTTTCCTACTAAGGAGTCAAGCTCAATAAGGCCTAAACTAGACTCGACTCGACTCGTTTACACCCCTATCCGCCCCTGATCAGGATGTGCTTGAAAATTATTAAAATTGTTTCAAAACTTGTGTACTATAAACTCTTCATATAAAGCATTTATCATAAAGAATATTCAAGGACTTTCAAGTATATTCATAGAAATTGTATCAGAGTATCCCATCATAATTGTTTTCTATTTTAATAGAAAAAGTTATATCAAGATATTCTAATATAATTTATAACAAAATGAACTTAAAAATTATTAGATTTACTATAAGATTGATGAAATATTAATTCTTCAAATAAAACATTAATCTCAAAGAAAATTCAATAATTTTCAATTTATTCAAATATAATTTCTTTCGGAGTATTTTTTTTCTATTTTGAATCGGCAAAAATAAATGAAAATGTAAACTATATTACCTCATGGGGAGTCTGCTCACCGCCAATCCTACGGCCATCGAAGAGGAAGGCAATGGAGTCCGAACCAATAGACTGGCGCTCACAGTATGCATTTATTAGCTTCTTCAGTTGAGTATTGCGCTTGATCCTGAAGAAAAGCTCGTTGCCATCCTATATGACATGAAATATGCTCAAAATTCAAAATGTCAGATGAGAATTTTATAGAGATTTTTACGTACATAACATCTAAAACTTTTGAAAATACATATTTAACACCTAAACTTCTATATTTACTAATATACCACCTAAAAATTATCCTTTTTTCCTTCCATTCCACCACTCCGTTGAAGCGATGAGATACTTGTATTCACTGTGAAAGGGTACCATTGATGGAGAAGATAGTCGTTGATAGTGATTTTTGACAGAAAGTTTAAACGGAATGCTAGAATTGATTAAAAGAAGGATTTTATATGGTATATTAGTAAATAAAGAAATTTATGTGTTAAATATCTATTTTTAATAGTTTAAAGTGTTACAACAACAACAATAACAACATCAAGCCTTTATCCCACTACGTGGGGTCGGGAATAGTTTAAAGTGTTATGTATGTAAAAATCCCAATTTTATAATGAGAAGTTGCCATTGAAAGCTGCTAATTTCCATTTATTAGGCCTATAATTGAGCTTCTAAATCCTGGAAGTTATTTCAACATATTTGATCGTGGTGTTTCATGTCTTGTTAAAAAACAGTAAAGCCAAAGAGCTCAGCAATAAAATATCAGAAATTATCTCACAACCTGAAATTTTTTTTTAGTGAGTTATTGATGGTTTGATTAGTGCTTAATAATTAGTTGAATAACATAAATTATATTTTAATTAGAAGAAACATGATTTTAATTAGAGGTTAATTATGGATTTTTTGAGGTTAATTATGTTTTTTAAGGTTAATTATGGTTATTACTAGAAGAATACGCCAAGCAGAGTTAAACATAAATACATAATCATATTTTATTATTAGAGATAGAATTATAACTTTAATGATTATTTTTTATGCTAAGATTATTAATATTATAAATGTTTAAGCTCTTCAAATTGATTTGGATATGTATTCAAAATTAAAATTTTGGAATGAATAAAAGAATTAATATAAAAGATACCTCTTGAACAAATAGTTTTTATTAGAGTAGATTTAAATGGATATGTTGGTAGAGAGTTAAATGATTTTAAAATCATTCATGGTGGCGATGAGTTTGGAGCGACTAATGAATGTGGTAAGACCATATGTTAGATTTTGTTATAGCTTATGATTTTGAAATTGTTAATATCTTATTTAAGAAAAAGAGATGAGCATCTCATCACTTATAAGAATGGATATAATAAAACTCAAATTAATTATTTTTTATAAGAAAAATATATCGTTTATATTGCAAATATTATAAATTTATTCCGAGTGACAGTTTATTCTTGTTGATAAGACTAGAGAAAGAGTTGAAGGTAAACTTGAATTATGGATATCAAACTTAAGAGTCTAAAAATTTTCATTTGTGTAGTTCTAAAATTGAATATATGGAGTGTAATTTTAATAGTAATAGATCTAGTAGGGGGATTGTGACTTTTGGTGATCAAATCATTAATAAGAGTACACATTTTAAATATCTTGAGTCTATTATTCAGAGTGATGTGGATATTATTAGTAGAATTCAAGTTGATTTGTTGAAGTGGAGGAATGGTTTGGGTTTCTTGTGTGATAGAAAAGTCCCCCACAAACTTTAAAAAAAAAAATATTATAAGATTGTGGTGAGACTTGCAATACTTTATGGTGCAAAATGTTGGCCATTAAAAGAGAAGCATAATATGAAGTTAAGTGTAGCAGAGATGATGATGCTTAGGTGGATGAGTGGCTTTATACTCTTAGAGATAGGATACAGAAAGAGCATATATGTGAAAAGGTCAGAGTAGATCCAGTGGAAGATAAGATTAGAGAGTCTCCTTAGATGGTTTGGTCACATAAAACGACGACCTTCTGATGACCCAGTTAGGAGAGTAGATGCATTATATTTGACTTATGAAAAGAAAAGTAGAGATAGACCTAAAAAGACTTGGTGAGAAAATATTAGAAATGATCTTTATGTATTATATTTAAAAGAGAATTTGACTCTTAATAGGACACGATGGAGAAAAAGGATTCATGTAGCTGACCCCATGTAATGGGATAAAGGCTTTGATGTTGTTGTATTAAATAAATGGTAATGTTTATACTCAACAACACTATTTTGTTGAAATGTTTAAGGATGATATGATTGTTTCTAGAAAAAAGAGAAACAATAAAAATACAGAATAGATGCCTTGTTTCACAAAAGAGAAGCAACCCTTCGAGCAACTTTATAGAAAAAAAGGAAAGAGGAAAGGCCTTTCGCACACGCTCTTCTCCAATCCAGAAATTCGAATCTGCTCGCCAACCCCTCAATCCCATGCTCCGATCAAGCATCCCGGCCTCTGCCGGACCCCTCTACCATGCGTGAACGCGAGCCCACCTTCCGCTCACGCCCATATCATCGCTCGTCCTGATCCCGTCCATGTGACTTAGATCCTGACCCGTCCGTGGGACCCACACCCTAACTCCCGTCTCACGTGACTTCGGACCGTCCGCGTGACCCTGGATCTATCTGTGTGATCTCCCACGGCCCGACCACGCTTCCTCACACGACCCAAAGCCCAGCGCCCCACTTCTGCCTCCGCTTTCTCTTGCGACCATGTCCCACGCCCTCAGCCCGACCTCGCCTCTCCCCACTTCCGCTCCTATTCTATCCCGAACGAGCGCAATCCTTCTCGTAAATTCTACACCGACCCTGTCCGAATTCAACAGTCAACAATAGTTAATGATATCCCTCTCGACTAAATGAAATCAATTGTAAATAGAGTACATGTATACACAAAAACAAATAAGATTAGTGTCATCCAATCTTTGATCTGGCCAGGGAAAAATAAATTAGAAGACATCACGTCGTCGTATCTTTGATCCATATGCAGGGGTGAGACATCGGATGCTTGTCAAAATTTTGATATCTACACTATGATAGATTATAGTGAACGAAACATAAGCCAAAGAGCAATTCATGAGAGAATTGAGGTGCAAATTATGTCTAAAAGGTGGTAAGCAAGACGCAAGTCATGTATGCTAGGTGGGAGTTACAATTGTAGATAAACAGGACAAGAGAATAACTACAACATGGCTTGAGGATGAACAACAAGTTGCGAAGTGTGAAGCGAACACAAAGTTGTGAGCTTAATGGAGGGTGAGGGAGAGTTACAGTTGCAAGGACTAAGGATGGTGGACGCGGGTAAAGTGGTCAAACATGTCTTTCACACCATGTTTCAAAAAAAAAATTTCTTTCATATTCTCACTAAAAAAAGTGACATAGTTGATGAAGAACAAAAAAAAAAATGAAACTTACTTTTTATATCTTTTGCAATATCATTTGTATGTAAATGAAATTTATGTTAAAATCAACAATAAGGGTGACTCAAGTGCCCAATTAACCTCCTAATATGCATTATAGGAATATATCTTATCATGCTCAGAAATATATTATATTTATCTCTGCGTAACAAGTTTTCTTACTTGTAGACATATAAAATAATAGAAGACCTACCTTAAATATAATAATGCTAGAAATTGTTCAAAATAAGCTGAAAAAAATGGAGCTAACAGCTCAATTAATATCATAAAGAATGAATGGACAATGGGATTTCTTGATATCATAAAGAATGAAATAGAGAATGCAGGTGGAATAACACCGACGATGATGATGATGGTCAAGATAATGAGTAAAATATGAGAAAAATAAAAGTTTGTAATCACAATGAAGAAAAATAAACATATTTTATTTTTTAATAGCCAGCATAACATCCAAAAGGCAAATGAAAATATTATTTTCTCCATTTAAAGTATATAATTGTTTGCTAATCAAAGCATGGGATATTAATACAGCCCAAAAAAATTTCAAATGAAGTAGAGAAAACAAACACCTATTGCAACCATCAACATATGCAATTGCTAGTTTAAGTATGGATTACTTCCTATCATTTAGGATGAAATTAGAGGGTATAAAGTAGAAACTATGGGCGTCAAAATGGGTTTTGGGATTGGCTTCAAGTCCAACCCGAAATTGACCCGTCACTATTTACCCGAACCCGCCCCGGGCTTGCGGGTGTATAGGGTCAAGCGCAAGTGAGCGCAGGTGGGTAGGGCGCCAACATAAGTGCGGGATGTTGGGTCGAGCCTGAGCGCAAGCGAGGCAGGCAGTGGGTGAGCCGATGCGAGGATGGGCAGCGCACATGGGCGAGGCACTGAGGCATCCAGGTGGTGCAGGAAGCAGAGACAAGCGTGGGTGAGGCAGGCACTGAGGCAGGTCGGTGTGGGGTGCAAGATTGAATCGAGTGGTGAGGTGCGGGTGGAATTCGGGTCAACTCAAATCCGGACCCAACCCGACCCATTTGCCAAATGGGTTGACCCAAATTGGAAATTTTTTGGGTCAAGTACAGGTCGGGTCAAATATTGACACCCATACTTTAGAAACAAACCAAAAGAAAAGAATTTTGTATTAAATTGGCAAATGTACGATGATAGAACCTTAAAAGTGTTCCTACCCCTCAGAGATAAAAATTTCATTTAGTAATATCTCTATGAGTATCCTAACTTCATGCACAACACAAAAAGAAATTCAGAATTTGACAAGGTAAATGAAGAAAGAAATGTATTAATAGATGGTCGTAACACAGCCAGAAACACAAAACACTCAGAGGCAAGCATCATTAATAACTGACTTCTGAGAAAAATCATTTTCTACATAATAGTGCAGTAGAATGGCAAATACACAGAAATCATCAGGTTTTGAACCAAACTAACTCTAAAACATAACCAAATTTGCAGCTAATCAACCCACAAGCATTCACCAACCCAAACCAATTAAGAATATAGCCCAATCTAAAGTTGTCAGGTCAGACCACGAGTTCACCTCAACAAGACCATTTTGATCTCCTAACTTATATACTACCCTTTATATATCTTTTTAAATATATGTGAAGAACATTGGATTTAATCCATAGTCGAGACAAAGCTCTAGCCTAATCAATAACAACTTAAATTAACATGCTACATGGAGATTTGACAACAATCCTGATAAATGCCACAAATAAAGCACCATATAAAGAAAAAGACTCATCTCCTCTCACTCTAACTCACTAAAGCCACCCACAACAACTCACTCTAGTGATATTGATAGTACTCGTACTACAAAAGGCATGGATCAGCAGAAATCATAAAAAACGAAAGAAATCACCTTTGCATGGCAAGCTAGGTTGAATGGAAGCAAGAATATGACATCACCTTTTCTTCTCCAGTTATTCATCACGCAGGAGAAGGCCAAAAGGATAAAGAGAGTAAAATTGAATTTCCAAAACGAAAAAAAATAAGGAATCTAAATTCAAGATACTAAGACAATGAACGATTTTATCAAACTACAAGGCTCAACCCCCAGTAGATTTAGTTTGTTAGGATTTGTTTCCTTATTGTAAAGAGGATTATCCTGAAGACTTAGAGATTAGTTTTACATTTCTTGCACTCATCTACAAATAATAGCTAGAAACTGGAAAAGCTGATCTCTACATGTTCTCTCTCTCCACTCTAGTCAGACAAGCTAGCCACCCCTCCTCACTCTCACTCTCTCTCCCCCTCTCCATTTTCTCTCCTACCCAAGAATGCCAAAAGTGAGTCAAAATCCTTTTGCTAGCAAGGGATAAAACAAAGAGAGGAAGTTCTAGAAGGAAGAGGATGAAACAAAAGCAACAAAAAGAGAAGGAGACCGTCATAAAAGAATAACGGATAGTTAGTAGTCTAAGGTTTAGTTCTAGTTTGCCATTTTCTGTTTACCACTCTTGATACCCTTAATTCCTCATCCAATCTTTAGTTGAACCTCATCAAGTAAGGAACAGCTTGGCCTATTTGATAGCAAGTTTCAAACTTTCATACAATTTTTTTTTTGCATTGTTAAACCTATTAAAGCATTATAAGGATTAAATGATGTCAAAAGTAAAAATTGGTAAGGGATTTTAGCATCCACCTACCAAGTAGCTAACCCAAACCTCCATAATGGAAGAATGTTCATGTTTGTGGAAGAGAAGTTGCTAAATCTTGTAGATCAAGCAAGAAATAAAGAAAGAAGAGGGATTTGGTGTAAAGAGGGAAAGAGTTAAGATGTAAGGGAGAGTGGATATTAGGAGGAGAAGAAGAATATATGAGCTTGGAGAGGGAATAAGGGGGGAGGAGCCTTCAAGACATGAACTTTAAATTTACAAAAATTTCTAATCATCCTTCATAATATAAGGCAGACACTATTTTTAAAGGAAGGGAGGCAAAGATGAAATAATAGCCTAAGCATTTTCTTGAAAATGCCTAATATATCCCAAAAACATGAGCAAAAAGCATAAATCCAACAAAAAAAGTAATACATAATAGCACAAAATAAATGAGAGATAATATCAACCATGAAGTTGACCATAGAAGCATGTTGGATATTTGTGTCTATAGGGTTGATATGTAACATCTCCCTAAAAGGAGAGTGAAGGTCAATGTGACAATACTCTTCGTATTGTGGTTCCTTAGGGGAGATCTACGGTCATCATGAGGAGCACAGTCTCCGCAACAAATCATGAAGAAAATAATTGCTGTTGTCCAAAGAGTCCAATGATGATCTCATAGGCAAGGATATGCTACACTAGCAGAAAACATAAATGTGATATCTATAAATCCATTTGCAAAAACACTATCATCAAATACCTGTTTTGCACAAAAACAGCAGTAGATTAAGAAATAATTATATTAGAAGGACAGTGAGAATAAGGCATGCAAGGAGATTATTTTAGTGAATCGAATATGGAACCTCTATAATGTAATAAAGTAACTTAACCACTGCTATAGACTCATTTTCAACTAGGAATAAGGTATAGATTAAGAAATAATTATATTAGAAGGACAGTGAGAATAATATTTCTTAAAGATAAGATTATGAAAATAGACTAGGTGGTTTGGGAATGTACAGTGAAAAGTTGAAGATGCACTAATAAGAGAAATAGAAATGGTTAATGTTAAAGGATTAATAACAAAAAATGTTTATTCAAAAAGGACATAAAATTAGTTTCTAAGGCTCCTCCATCAACCCAAAAACAGAGTTCCAGCATAAATCCAATGCCAACACCAACTGATACCTTCAAAACGCGAGCAACGAAAAAGATATATCCACACTTACTACACGTTTAACACAAATTAACTCAAATGCATGATTAAAATCTACAACAACAACGAGAAAAACTATTTCAGATGGCGAAGATGAAAATGACCTCAACATTTCAACCTAAATCACCGCTAAACTGAAACCCGATTCCCGATTTAGCAACAAACACAAAAAATCACAGACAAGCATTCCCTAAATACAAAAATTTAGCCCCAATCGCAAGCTAGGCATTGAATGCGTTCTCAAGCAAGAAAAAGACGAAATTAAGACAGATCGCAACAGGTATATCAAATAATCGAGAAAGATGTTTCACCTGCCCTTTCACCTTAAGATTGATATGCGTGCCACCCTGATCTTGCTTCTTTTCCTCCCCTGCGTTCGTTCCTGACATTCTTTTATCCCCTCAATCGCTCAGAGAGAAACTGAGAGAACCAGTGCGTAATCGAAGGAATAGGAAAGGGCCGATCGAAAACGAGAAGCCTAAATGGCCGTTTTATAGGGACATTCAAAATTACAGTTAATTGATTTTTGGAGTCAGTATCAAATGAAACGGCCTAAGCAAACCAACACAGGCTGGGCGGGCCCTAAATATGGCCAAATTATTACGTTGCGGAACGGAAAGCGTGCCGAGGTCGGATTTAATATAGGAGAATATTATTCTCTTCTGAATTTGTACGGGGAGAATCTATAAAAATTTGATACATATTATGTACAAATATGTACACAGTTCATATATCCGAACCGTTATTTCCGTCTAGGCTCCGCATGGAATAGTCTCCCAATATACAGTGTATACGCGTGTCGGAATTGGCCTCCAGACATATTCGACATCCGCACGTAATAATGATAGCTTCGCAATTGCCTAAAAAAAATTGTAATAAAGACAAAAATATATGGTCATTAGGCAATTGGTTATATAGAGTTGTTATTGTTAGAGAACGATGAATCAAATACAAAATAAATAGTAAAGATAATCTAATAATATCCTTACAACAAAAATTTGAGCGCCCCCTAAAATCCTCGTTGGGGTGCTGCCCTTGACCCCGCAACTGGACGCCAAGTGGCGCTGCCCTCTTGGATCCCCGACATATCTGTGTAGCGTACGACAATCAAGGATGTGAACAAATAGGAGTTGATCTAAATTCTACACTTTAACTTATAAGTTTGCCTCCTTTGAAAATTAAGGTTGGTTCCGTCCCTGATGTCAATAGAATGATAGTTCTTTTTCATGTTTTTTTTAAATATCTTATTTTGGTAAACCTACCGTAAGCATAAAATATATTAATATTTTTTTAATAAAAAATGTATGAATTTAGATATCTACCATAATTTTTTTTATTTGGATATCTAACATTAAAAATTATTATTTATTTTTTTAACATGTAAAACCTTACCAAAAAAATTAAATTAAATTTATCACTCCAAATTACTTCTTGTTGCGGGCTGAAAGATTCGTGGCGGTAGAGTGAGTAAACTTTTTGTCTTAAAGATGCACAAATATTCAACACTCAAACAGAAAGAGAGAAGTAGAACACCAAATCTTTTTTTTACGTGGAAAACCCGAAGAGAGAAAAACCACGGGGCCTTGCCCAAGTGAAAATATTCCACTAAACTTGAGTGAATTACAAGGGTTGACCCGTCCCTCGATTTAAAGGCGGTCGAATTATAGTAATTTGGAGAGACAGCCAAAGATCTGGAGACGGTCGTACGGATGTCCGGCAGGTGGCGGCCGGGCGGTGGTGCTAGAGCTCTTGAAGCTTCAGAGCTCTCTTCAATCTCAAGCGAAAGGTCCCCCTCATGTAGAGAGTGGGGGTCTATTTATAGATTTTCATGAGTGGCACACCCTGTAAATCTAGAGAAGATCCGGGGCAGGTTCAGAGTGCTCCATCGGATGACTCGTATTGATTCCCCCGATCATAGAGAGTTTTTTGACTGTTTAAGTGCCTTAACAGTATCGGAATTCAGATATCTTGGGCTCGTTGGATTCTTCTCACCGAGACGCTCGATTTGACTATAAGCACGCCATATTTGGATATCATTTCATAATCCAAATAATGCTTTAACCCTTCCAAATGTGGTTCGGGCCCCCGATTTGGACCCATTTGGGCTTAGGTTGAACCAATTTCGGTGATGTTTGGTTCGTCCCATTGAGATGTTCAATTTGACTATAAGTTTGCTAAAATTGGAATTCAGATGATCACAAATTTAATTTTAAAGATTTTCCAACTTGAATATGCCTCGAGATTCGTGCTTGATCAAGGCAATTTTTGTGGATGTATCAGTTGCCCCCCTATTTTTGGATGTTGAATTTTACAGTCCAAAAATATATTCATGATTCTAGCTTTCTGCAAAATTAGAGCAATAATCGGAGCAAAAATGTCAAACAAAAGATACTCAAAAAATTTTTGAATTGCTCAAAACTTATCTTTTGAGATTCGAAATTAGCAAAATTGAGTCTAGAGTACACAAAATTTATTCGCTTCACTCAAAAAATTTTGAGCTTTAGAAGTGTTAAGATTGAGTCTGAAATATTGAAAAACAATTCTGTAGAATAAAAATGTTCAAATCGAACTTTACTAGAAAAAGAAAAATGTAATTAATTACTTAATCAAGTAATTAATACTCATTATTGAATCTGAAGTAATTATTATAGTTAATCAATATATAACGTATGTCATTATTACATTATATATATAATAAGTTATTAACTTTTTTTTTTTTTTGGAAAATTTGGGCTAAGCCCATCTATTAATCAAAAAGATTACAGGTGTAATGAAATGCTAAGGCCATAAAGGCTGGCTTGAAGAAGCCCAAAAAGAGAAAGAAAAAAATACAAGTAAATGGCTAACCAAAAAAGCCATCAGAAAAATACTAAAAAAAACAGCGAAAAAACCTCCGCCAGGATCCAGAGAACTTCCACCAACTTTCTTGAACAATTGCACCGCTTCAGAATAATCAAACTAGCTTGATGACTTTAGGCCTGAAAATAATATACGAAAAATCAAGCAGGAAGTCTTTAAAAACATTCAGTGAATAGCCATATCCTGTCAATATAAAGGAAAACATTCCAGCAGCAGCACCAGCTCCTGAATACAGAGCAACGCATCAGCAGCCAAAAAATATTGGTATAAGAACATGCTCCTTGGCCCAGAAACAGTCTGGACTCAGAAAAAAGGAAGTCATTCGAAGAAAACATCAACCCCTGGTTGCCACAAAGGCCATCCAAGGGATCAGCAACAAGGAGCATCATCATTGTCCAGACTAGCCACAAAATTGCTGCAAAACGAGACATAGCATCCCATCTAGAGCCATTATTATAACCTTTCCAGCAAACCATAAGAGTTCTTCCATTCAAGCACTTTCTCAAACACCACTTTTTTAATGGACAAAGCGAGAGCAGCAGAACTATTCGAATTCCCTCCAAACCTCCTAGTGTTCCTCTCCTTCCAGATGAAATAAGTAATACAGCACACCATCAATTTGTAAAAATTTTTCAAAGCAGAATTTCCTTTGTATTTCGAGTTCACCCAAACAAATAGGTGAAGCAGAGATGGTCTTAAAAGTAATTCTTTGGTGTCCGGCATAACAGTAATAAGAACTGTAAAGCAGTAAGAGCATTCAAAGAATAAGTGCGTAATAGATTCATCAAAAATATGACATAATGAGCATTTACTGGGAACATTAATCTGCCTAATACGAAGAGCGTCTGCTGTCTTAAGTCCCCCTACTAAAGCCAACAAAACAAACACATTGTGCTTTACGCAGCTACCTTTGTGCCACTCATTTTTGTACCAGTTACAATCAGATAAGCCACAATAAAATTCCTGGACATAATCTTTGAATTTAGATGCAGATTTATCTTTCCACAATAGATTGGGCTCATTGTTAAGTCCGTGAGACATAACAAATAAAGCCTTCAGTTGCTCTGGTAAGAAATCTGGTAAATTCCACCTATAATCATAATAAAAAGAGCCAAAATTTTTCTCTGGAATAGAAATAACTTCTCCCATATAATCTTTTAAAGTCATGTCATAACACCAGTGATCCCAGGTAAGAGAAATGGGGCAATAAGCATTAAGCTTGAAATGAAAATAGGCCTTATCTTCAGTAGCAGTTTTACACACAGATTTCCAGAATTTTGAAGCAGTCATAGGAGGAGGGCGCCAAGGAGAAAACTATTTACTAGTCAGCCAATTGGAGAGGGGAGAAGTGCTGTTATACATCCTGAGTATAACATCACAATTATATGCATATTGAATAGCATTAACAGAGGGTATCCCCAGCCCACCCTTGTTCTTGGGACGACATATAGTATCCCAAGATATCATGTGCAATTTTCTGGATTGATTAGAATCTCCAAAAAAAAAGAAATCTAGAGCTAACCTTGTTAAAATGCTTACACACCTGTTTAGGCAAAATCGAACCACGAATCCAATATCCAATGGTATTTTGAATAGTGAACTTTAAATACTGTAAGCGCCCAGCAAACAACAGCAAGTTTGCCTTCCACCCATTCATTTTATGATTGATGTAATCCATAAGAGGGAGAAAATCTTCTACCTTAAGCCTATTAAAGGACAACGGGATCCCAAGGTAAGAGATTTTATTGGTAATGTTATAGATGGATAGGATCTGGCAAATGGCTTGTTGATTAAGTTGATGCTTTGGGAACATAATGGCACTTTTTTCAAAATTGATATGCAAGCCAGTAGAATTACCAAATTCTCTGAGAATATTAGCCAGATTATGAAAGTTACTTAAAGAGGCCTCTCCAAACACAAGCACATCATCAGCGTATAAAAGATGGGTAAGATTGAAATTATCTGCACTGATACCAATAAATCCCTCTCCTTTAATAAATTAGAGAATGCATCCATAACAAGACAGAAAAGATAAGGGCTAAGAGGGCAACCCTGTCTTAGGCCGGCAGTAGATAGAAAAAATCCCTCTAGGGCACCATTAAGAACAATGGAAAATTGTACATTAGTAATACACATTTTGATCCAGTTGACAAAAGTGTTAGTAAAACCTTTTTGAGATAATCTAGCCAAAACAAACTTCCTAGAAACGGAGTCAAAGGCCTTTCTAATGTCTAACTTGGCACAAAATAATTTAACTCCACCCCTCCTATTAGCAGTGGCAAGAATATCACTAGCCAGCAAAATGTTGTCTGTGGATATCCTATCTTGTAAAAAACCAGACTGGTTATATTCGATAATGCTTAGCATAAGAGGCTTAAGCCTACACGCAATAACTTTGGCAATGATATTATAGACAACATTACATAAAGCTATGGGCCTGTATTCAGAAATGTCCATTGCATTCTTGTGTTTTGGAATGATAGCAAGGCCCGTGTGCTTAATTCCTCTGGGCATGTAACCTTTAGAAAAAAAGGATTTTATAGCTCTGCATACAGTCGAGCCTATAATGTGCCAGCAAGCTTTGAAAAAATGAAAGTTATAACCATCCGGCCTAGGTGTCGAGGAGGAAGAACCCAGAAAAACAGCAGCTTTTATTTCATGATCATAAACAAGAGAGCAAATCTCATTAGCATCATAATATGATAAAACAGATCCCATAGGGAATATATCAATATTAAATCTAGAGATTTGAGGAGGATTATAGAGAGTTTGGAAGTGCTGGATAATGGAATGGACGACCACATCTCTGGAAGAAGGAGAAGAAGTTGAAGCAAGAAGGTTCACCACCGATTTGGTTGTGCCTCTCCTACTTCTAATTTTGCCATATATGAATTTAAGATCATCTTTCTCGTGCTTCAACCAGTTCACCTTCGCTCTTTGAATAATCCAGGAGGCATGCATAGTAGAGAAATCTGCTATCTTGGCATTAATATCTTTTAACATAAGATTGAAAATATTGTTAGTCGGATCAACATGAAGGCAATCTAAAACATCCTTTTGGCTAATTAGAAGAGCATCCATATGACGACTAACAGCATTATAAGAAGACCAAGACTCTTTTTTAATGCATTCCTTAATATGTCTAAGAATATTGCTAAGGTGAGACAGGGGATTACCAATAGTTGGATCAGAAAAAGCTCTCAAAATAATATGCCAGAAGCCATCTATATTAGTCCAGAAGTTTTTAAACATAAATCTGTGCTGAACCTGAGCCATCATAATTGGACAATGATCAGAACAAGAAGGTGATTGAAGAGAATAGTAAGAATCTGGAAAGTCTTTCAACCAACTATCATTCACCAGAACTCTATCCAACTTGATGTGTATGGGATTATCAGAGCGTTGATTAAACCATGTGTAATTACTCCCTACCGAATGCAGATCAAGGAGACTTTGAGAAAAAATCATTTGATTAAAATCAAATAATGCAGAGTGAGTAAGGGGAGATCCTCCCAGTTTTTCAGAGGCAAAACGACAGCTGTTAAAGTCTCCCACCAAGGCCCAAGGTGTATCATAATCAGGAGCAATATCACCAATAATTTCCCACAACTCCTTTCGTTCATTTGCGCTGTTAGAAGCATATATGACAGATAATTGGAAGAGTTCTTTGGAAGCAACAGAAATCATCCCAGAGATGATTTGAGAGGATATATGAGTAGGTTTGAAGCTCAATTTATTATCATCTCATTTAACCCAAATTCTGCCCGAATGCGAGGAAGCAAAGTTATGACAACTTTTTTCATTGGGAAAACATAGTGTGATATTTCAAAGAAGGGGTCTTGGAATGCTTGAACATGAATCCTATTTTCCAAGATACATATCATGTCCAGGTTAAAGGACTGAGAAAGACGCTTACAGCTTAGGACTTTGTCTGTACGATTAAACCCACGTACATTCCATACCGCAATGGAAGGTATAGACATTAAGAATGTGTTGAGTGGGATTTTTTTCCCTGCTTCCATTTTGCAGGTTTTTTGACTAAATTTGAGTTGTTGAGTTTCGATTTGTCCTTTTGTTTGTGTTTGTTTCTTTTCTCCACTTTCTCTACCATATCACCCCATGTATCACCCAGAGTATTGTTATCTTCTTCATCGTTTAACACATCAAATCTATTAGGAGAGGGCACCTGCTTCTCTTTTTGTTTTCCCAACCTTTGAATTTGCAGTGAACTTGAAGATGTCGAAGCAACCTCTTCCTCATTAGGTGAATTGAGATTTGGTAAATTCATCCCTATCATAGACAGGTTCCGAATATCAGTAACAGGATTATCTATCTCCAGGTTACCAGAATTTAAGTTTTCTTGTGCTGTGGGGGGAGTTGGGGAATGAGGTTGATAATGAAGAGGTATACCAATGCTGTTAATTGGCACAGTGGAATTAGTAGGAGGAGGTGACTTAGGCTGTTCTGAGACTAGAGCGACCCTATGGGATAAATCCCCTTTGGGCGGTCTAGACAAATTATCAGTTTTTTACGGATATCTATTTTTTCCCTTTCTACTAATGCTCCTGCCACGATTCTTTTGCATTTCTTTACCTTGCACCTCATCCCCAGTGACCTCTGGTTTTGACGGACAAAGAGAAGAAAAATGCATAAGAGACTTACAGTGATCACACGGATATGGCCTCCATTCGTATTGCACCTTCAAACAGACAACATCCCCATCCAGAGAAACCTTTATTTCTTCTGGGTAAGTAGCATTGCAGTCAAACAGAACACAGACACGCGCAAAAGTGAGTCGAGTCTTCTGCTCTGTCAAGCTATCCGCCGCCAATGGGACACCAATTTTGCTTGCAATCCTGGATATCCCCTCCGAATTCCAACATGCAAGAGGCAGGTCGTGAATTTTGACCCAAATCGGAACAGAGTCAAAGTTGTCTCTTTTAGGCTTGAATTTGGGATGCCATTTTTGAATAATGAACAGTCTCCCCAGTAAAAACCAAACTCCACGCGACCAAACCATGTCGTAGTCTTCAGTACAAGAGAAGCGAATGAGAAAAAAACCTTCACTGAGCGAAAGAAGCTGAACTGAACCTTTGAGGTTCCAAGTCTTCTTTATGGCCCCCAATAAAGCTTCATAATACGGTCTCCTTCCTATGGAGTACCCCACCAGGCACAAGGTCCAGTCCTCGCCTCCTTTAGACAGCTTATCTTCATTAAACGGCACTATTTCCGGCTCTGAAGGAAAGTGCGAGAGATTGAGAACTTTTGCTGCGAAAGCTTTCGGTGCGAACACTCTATTCCAGTCTTTTGGCGTAAAAGTGGTAGTCTTGGCAGGATACTGGAAAAGTGGAGGGAAATCCTCAGCACGAAGTCCAGTCTCCATCAGAACGGAGAGAAAAAAGTCCTCCGGCTTAGCCGGAGAAGACGAAGGAAGCAGAAAAGAACGATCGAAAGAAGGAAGGAGAAAACCCTAGCGCCGCGGGATCCGTCGTTGCAGCATGGTTGAGAGTAGTGTTTTTTTATTATTTTTTCCAATAAGTTATTAATTATTACATGTTAAGAAAGCTAGTACATATGTATAAAGTATTTATTACAGAATTCGGCTACAATAGCGCCGCAATCAGGCCGGATTTTTTTTAATTGAATTTTATTAAATAATTAATTATACATTTAATAGTAAAATACTATTTTGGCTAAAATATAACCAAAAAAATTTGAAAAAAAACCCTTTAAAAAATTCAGGATCTTTTCTTGAATGGAAACAATTAATTTCCTGAATATTTATTTATTTATTTTTTAAATAAAATGCTCTTTATTTATTTCCTATTTCAACTTTTTAATAATAGGAAATTATTTAATTTTGGGCATTAAAAATTCAGAAATTTAGCCCTCAAACCTCCTTTGAAAAAACTATAAATACCCCCCTTAAGGGCTAGGGAGAAGGCACCACCTCTCTTTAGCCGGTTCCAAAATTTCTCTTACGAAGTTAAGAGAAGTCGGACTAGCAAAAATAAAAAATTTTTGGGCGGCGGCGATCAAGGCCCGGTACTCTTACGCAGGCTCCAGTTCACTCCCATTGGGGGAAAAACTGTCTGGCAAGAGTCTAAATAACGGAGGCGGCAATCAAGGCCCGATAATCTTACGCAGGCTCCAGTTCACTCCCATTGGGGGAAAAACTGTCTGGCAAGAGTCTAAATACCGGAGGAGGCGATCAAGGCCCGGTACTCTTACGCAGGCTCCAGTTCACTCCCAGCGGGGGAAAAACTGTCCAACAAGAGTCTAAATACCAGAGGCGGCAATCAAGGCCCGGTACTCTTACGCATGCTCCAGTTCACTCCCATTGGGGTAAAAACTATCCGGCAAGAGTCTAAATACCGGAGGAGGCGATCAAGGCCCGATACTCTTACGCATGCTCCAGTTCACTCCCAGCGGGGGAAAACTGTCCGGCAAGAGTTTAAATACTGAAGACGGCGATCAAGGCCCGGTACTCTTATGCAGGCTCCAATTCACTCCCAGCGGGGGAAAAACTATCCTGCAAGAGTTTAAATACCGGAGGCGACGATCAAGATCCAGTTGGTGCAGTTTTCCTTTCAACTTCTATTGAGAAGAAATGTAGATATGAATATGTATCTATGTAACTCCATTGATACTGAATAAGAAGTTGAGAACTTGTCCTTTGGAGCAAGCTGAATTGCGATTGCATCTTTAAGACATGCTTTGACATTTTGCCCCCCATATTTTTGTGAGCAAATTTTAGACTGCTGAACTCTTTGTATAAGTGATAAATTTATCAATCACTTGCGTTCTTAGAGTCTTTACATAGAGAACATTGTTCACTCAAAATATTGTTCAGTGATGTTGACCTTTGTAAAAGGGCTCAAGAGAATTCACTAAAGATGTGAGACCTATCCAAGGTTGTATGTCGGAGCCTTTGCTCGATAACGTTAACCTGTGTGGAAGATGTCGAGAGAATTCACTAAGTATGTAAGACCTATCCGAGGTTGTATGTCAGAGCCCTGCTCGATGACGTTAACCTGTGTGGAAGAGGTCGAGATAATCCACTAAGGATGTAAGACCTATACGAGGTTGTATGTCGGAGCCCTGCTCAATGACGTTAACCTGTGTGGAAGAGGTCGGAAGAATCCATTAAGTATTTAAGACCTATCCGAGATTGTATGTCAGAGCCCTGCTCGATGATGTTAACCTGTGTGAAAGAGGTCGAGAGAATCCACTAAGGATGTAAGACCTATTCGATATTGTATGTAAGAGCCCTACTCGATGATGTTAACCTGTGTGGAAGAGGTAGGAAGAATCCACCAAGGTTGTAAGACCTATCCGAGCTTGTATGTCAGAGCCCTGCTCGATGACGTTAACATGTGTGGATGAGGTTGGAAGAATCCACCAAGGATGTAAGACCTATCCGAGGTTGTATGTCAGAGCCCTGATCGATGACATTAACCTGTGTAGATGAGGTCGGATCAAATCCCCCTGGGATTGATCATCCGGTGATTGAGATACAATGTAGATTGTGTATTTCTTGAATCACAAAGAAAGAGTTTCATAAAAAAAAAATTATCTTTCATAAGAGAAAATAATATCACAACAACATGAATATCGCATTACTGTATTATATAAAACAGTACAATAATTCCCTAGTCTGACTTGGGGGAAATACAAGTTGCAACGTACTCAACACATAAGATCTACGCACGGGCACAATACAACATTTAACTTGGAAGAAAACATTAAAGATATCAAAGTGATACCCTGCTCAACATAAAAGACACAACAAGACAAGTAGTATTGCCAATACAAATGCACGAAGTACGTGATCATTCAATATCTCTAACCACTTGAATATTATTCAATGGTTGTCTATATTGTTGATTTTGTACCCCCACCGGGACGAGCTTCCTCTCGGGCAGATGAATCTTGAATAAATTATCGAAGGTAGCAATGGCGGATAAGTCTTTCAATCTCATCCTTGAGTTGCTTACTGGCTTCGATAGTGTGACCACGACTACGATGAAAGTGACACTACTGATCTGAATTTCCTGTGTTCGACTTCAAAGGATTCGGTCATTTTAATGTATCTTGATCTCGAACGACCATCAATACATTTGCTCGAGATGTGTTGAGTGGGGTATACTCCTCCTATCGGGGTTCCCATCGCAGTAATGGAGGCCTAGAAGGTATATCATTCTTTCTTTGCTTTTTTTATTGTGAGAATAAATTGTCCATCCCAGGTGCACCTTTGTGCTTCCCGTTGATTTGCTCAAACTGCTTCCTGTGAGCACTTATAGCCTCATCTGCAGAAATTTGCGCCTCCACACGATCGGGGAATATGCATGTTGAATATGCATGTTGGTTATGTAGTAGTCGATATGCTCATATGGGTCGGTCATCCCATCGTAGGACTCAACGTTTAGCACTTTGAATCCAACCGGAATGGGGTGCTGAAGAACGGCTTCAGTTAGAGGTGATGACTCCTGGAAATTCCTCTGTCGGAGAGCTCGCCTCACATCTCCTCGGGGGAACTCTTCTCGTACCAATCTTCGCAGTTCGTGACGTAGAGCATTGTGAGGGAGCTCAGCAATGTGCGGTTGGGCAGAGCCTTCTGGGAGATCCGGAAGAATGTGAGGCTGTCGAGCTGAGGGAGGAGGATGTGTTGAACTTGCTGTATCGGCAAGTTCGTTATCCTGTCGTGATTGAGGATGTCTTCCAGGTGGAGGAAGATGAATTTCTGCTCGAAGATGTTCGAATTGAACTTCTTCAACCCGTGTTAGATCCCGAGGGAGAAGAATTTCCTATCGTTGTGCCAATGTTCGCTGTCGATTCTCTCACAGGAGTTGAAGGATCTCATTTTGAGATTCTTCCATCTTGCGGATTCTCTCTTCTAAAGAAGGTCCTGATGTCCCTTCTCCGGCAGCATTCTGTCCCCCAGGATGAAAAGAGGCAGACATCGGGAGTCTGTGATTTGCAGACAGATTTCTGGATTGGTGGGAGTTGGATCGAGAAGCTCCAATGATGCGACTGCTATGCCTGTTGACCATTGTAGCAATACTTAAAGTTGTGGGATAGTGTTTTCCACAGACGGCGCCAAACTGTTGCGGGCTGAAAGATTCGTGGCGGTAGAGTGAGTAAACTTTTTTGTCTTAGCGATGCACGAATATTCAACACCCAAACAGAAAGAGAGAAGTAGAACACCAAATCTTTTTTTTTTACGTGGAAAACACGAAGAGGGAAAAACCACAGGGCCTTGCCCAAGTGAAAATATTCCACTAAACTTGAGTGAATTACAAGTTTTGACCCGTCCCTCGATTTAGAGGCGGTCGAATTACAGTAATTTGGAGAGACAACCAAAGATCTGGAGACGGACGTACGGATGTCCGGCAGGTGGCGGCCGGGCGGTAGTCCGA
>NW_021318693.1:5976225-5983071 GCF_001605985.2 Dendrobium catenatum
CAGGTTCAGAGTGCTCCATCGGATGGCTCGTATTGATTCCCCGATCGTAGAGAGTTTTTTGACTGTTTAAGTGCCTTAACAGTGTCAAAATTCATAGATCTTGGGCTCGTTGGATTCTTCTCGCCGAGACGCTCGATTTGACTATAAGCACGCCATATTTGGATATCATTTCATTATCCAAATAATGCTTTAACCCTTCCAAATGTGGTCCGGGCCCCCGATTTGGACCCATTTGGGCTTGGGTTGGACCAATTTCGGTGTTGTTCAGTTCATCTCTTTGAGATGTTCAATTTGACTATAAGTTTGCTAAAATTGGAATTCAGATGATCACAAATTTAATTTTGAAGATTTTCCAACTTGAATATGCCTCGAGATTCGTGCTTGATCAAGGCAATTTTTGTGGACGTATCACTTCTTAATATAATATATGCTGCTACATTATTACTAAGAAAAGAGTTGCGTAAAAGAGCACTCCAAATTACTTCTTAATATAATACATGATGTTACATTTTTATTTCATCTTAACAGCACCAAATTAATTGCTCTTACTCAATATATCATTTCTTGAACATACCATTTTCATTTTTATCTGCATATCGCAGCTAGGGTTTCACCATAATATCCAATGCCATCGCAGCATCGATGTCCGACATCGTCTCAACATCAATGTTTCAAAATCAGTTGAAAATCAATGTTTGACGACGGCAATTTCAACCCCCGCAATCACGCCGCTGCATATTGTGTCAACATTTCATATTTGACCAACATAATCTCAACATAGATGGCCGATGCTATCTCTACATCGACACTCGATGATTGACTCTTAACAATCTTATCCTCTCCCCTCTCGACGCTTGAAATATGACATCGACGTCCAATTCTCAACATCTTAATATTAATCATTTAAAGTACAAATTCTAGTTACATGATTTATTATTTCTCAATTATTTTGCTTATTCCATTTCTATACACTATTTTTAAGATATAACAATAATAGCATCGTATTCAACTCATGTTCGTGTCCTGTTTTTTTAATAATTGATATGTCACGTGTCCCTATCATTAGGGTTGTCAATTTTGGGTCATGGGTTGGGTCAAACTCGAAATTGACCCAACATTGTTCGGGTTCGGGTCGACCCGACCGTTTTTGCAAACAGATCGCAGCCAGTGACAGCGGGCAGCCAGCGACAGCGGGCAGGCGCAGGTAATGCCGCAACGGTCGTGCGCGGTAGTGGGGCAACAGGGTGACGCGGCAACGGGGCATCGCCGTAGCTGTCGTGGGCAGCCGGCACAAGTTCGCGACGCGGGCAGTCGGTAACGGTCGCCCGTAGCTGTCGCGGGCAGCCGGCACGAGTGCGCAACGCGGGCCCATTGCAACGGGGCAGCGCCGCAGGGGCCAGCGGGGTGGCGCGAGTGCGAGATGTGGGTGTCACGCCCCAATATCTAACTTGGAAGATTTATTCAGTCGATCATTTAAATCAATCTTCTACCTGAGCTATCTATAGTCATCAATCAATATTAAACAGTCTAACAAAAATCTATAATTTAAAACATCAAGTAAATACTATATTTTCATTTTCCAAAAGTTCATTTACAATACTCAGGATCTTCAACAATGATCACACATCCATCCAGTCATGAGTACAAAAGAATAGCTATAACAAAAAAGAACAAAAACATGAAGATTCCTTATCAGCCTCAATCTCCCGCTCCCTTGCCCTGACCTGAAATCATTAACCACATATAATGAGCTTAATAAGCCCAACAGGTCACCAAATACCTACAACTGAAATCAAAGCACGGTATGGAAGCAATATGCATGTCAATCAGTCAAATCATATCAGTCACTTACACATGATCATTGAGTCAATGCAGAAACAGAAATCAGTACATAAACAGTAATCAATGCATAAACATTAATCACTACAGAAACGATAGTCAATACAGAAATAGTTGAATCCACAATCATCAATAGAAGAATCAATAAACAGTATAAAAGTTCGTAAAGCTCAATGAAACAGTACATGCGTTAAATCTCTATAGTAGTCATCGTATCTATAACACCAGTTAATTCAGTAGACAAATCATCATATCTAAAATCTCAGTCGAATCATTAAAGAAATCCTCATATCAGTAATATCAATCAAATCAGTCAATAAATCATCGTGTCAATAATATCAATCGTATAAAGAGAATTCATCGGTTTAATAATATTAGTCGGTATAAAATGTCAAAGAAATACTATCGTTCGTGACTGTTGTAATCAAACAAATGCAGTAAAACTGTATCAAAACGTGCACTTGCAATTCTAGTTATTCAATATCACATGCTCAGTGAATCTCATGCAATCCAATAATCTATATCACATGTTCAGTGAATCACATGTCACTTGCTCAGTATATCACATGCATGATGTCAGTACAGTGCATCAGTAATATCAATGCATGTATCAGTAACAATCCAGTGACATTAACAGTAATGCTGTAATCATGAAATCGTGCAGTAACAGTAAATTTGTACAATATCAATAAAACCGTACAGTGACGTTAAATCCGTTCAGTATTAGTAAATGCGACAGTATCAGTAAATCCGTATAGTAGCAGTAACAATACTGCTAAACATTCAATTCAGTACAATAGTCATACAGAGCAAGTTGAAGCACTGGCTATTAAGGTGTTTTTCAGTTTTGTATCAGTATCTTGTATCTTCTATCCGTTGGCTCAATAAAAAGAGTCGTCACTCTTTGCCCGTCGGCACAGTAATCATTTCCTTATAACTCCCATCAGTAATCACATGATCAGTAGAGGATAACACCAAATCATATTTAAAGAAAAGCCCATCGGCCCACCATCCTGTACAGGTCAATCAGTCTCCAACCAACAATTTAACCAGTCTTTACTTGTTTTTACACACACAGCCGTATCACAGCAATATAACAGTAACTTCAATCATATAGTCACAATCATCATCATGTCATCAATGTCTTGAAACCGTAAAACATAGTTTAGCTCAATTTAGAAAACTCTTACAAAATCGTATAGTAGACAGAAGTCGTTGTAAAATGCACAGTTTTAGAAAATTTTCAAATTACTAGAAATCATGTAAAATAACGTTTCAAAACTTTACTTGTACTGAAGCAATATTTTTCAACATCCGGATAATTTTCTATTCGATAAAAATTCCACAGAATTCAAAATACCCGGTGAAAAATTTCCAGAAAATATTCAAAACATGTAAAATCATTATCTCAAAAACATATCAAAAAGTTACGTGGTGAAAGTTTCGTCAATACAAAGTTATACACATTTTTCGGTAACAGAAACACAAAACTGAGCAGAAAAAATACCAAAACACGAAATCTTCGAAATCAAAAATTGAATTCTGATTCCTTACTGCGAGACAAACAATCCTTCCAACTGCGTCGACGGACGAAAATCGCTTTGCGGCCTCCGAAACCAAGCTTTTCCTTTCTCTTTTCTTATCTTTCTCTCTCTTCAAAAAATTTCTCTAATCATCTATTTAAAGAACTCGATCGTCCAGACGATGTTCTCCATTCGTCCCGGGATGAAGCTCTCTGGACACAGATCGTACAGACAATATCTAACTTTCGTCCCTGGACGATGCTCTCGGGAAATTTTTTTTTTGTTCAGTTCGTCCCGACGAATTCAGGTTCGTACAGATGAACATGCACTTTACTAAGTTCGTACATGCAGTTCGTATGTACTAACCATACAGATTTTCAAAACTTTCTTCAGTTCGTCTTCCGTACTAAAGTCAATTTGTACAGACTAACTGCACCCAAAAAATGAAATCCGGATGGGTTTTATAGCAGGTTTGTGTTATTACGGGTCGTTCCCGGGATTTTGGGTCAACCCGAACCCGACCCGGTTTTGCAAACGGGTCAATTTTCTGGACCCGACTCGCTTCGAGTTTCGGTCAACCCAAACCCGAAATTTTCGGGTCGGGTTCTGGTCGGGTTTTCGGATCGGATCCAATATTGACAGGTCTACATATCATATCATGTCCGTATTACTAGTGTCCATATATGTGCATCATAGATATGATGTGAAAGACTAGTAATGTATTATAGTGGAAATGGTGAACTTTTGTGTTTTGTATGGAACTCTATTCCCATGTTGTGTTTAAGAAGAAACCTTTAAAGAAAGTTGCTCAACTTTGAACCATTTAAAGAGCTACTCAATATGCATTAAGTGATAGAATTCTTTATATTAGCAACTATATCAATAGGCAGAGCTGTTTGTGTGAAAGTTGATGATCAATGAGTCTCATCTACTTCCAGAGCAGACATCAGAAACAATTGATTATGTGTGCAGAATGAAGGGAGCATTTAATTAAGGAAATATAGGCAACTTTTCCAAAATTCTATTGAAGGCATTTAGGTTTCGTTTGGGATGGCTTTCCTACTGCTTCTTAAAGCAGTTTTTTTTGCTTTAAAAGTAGCAGGAAAGCCATCCCAAACAAAGTCTTAGCCTACATATAGATTCGTAAACAAAATAACAAGTTTCAGAGTATCAAAAACATATGTTTAAGTATTAGCTTTATGTTCCCTCTCTCCTAACATGCAACTTGGAGTTAAAGCTATTTTGAGATCCACTGTTATAAAACCTGAAAAGATGCATTGACATATGGGTGTCAACATGGGTTGACGGATCAGATTTTGGTTTAGATTCGACCGAAAATTAACGCGACCTGAATCTACCCCATTTAATAAAAGAGTCAAAAACACTTTAGAATACTACCTGCTAGCAACCTAAATGACCCGATCCTGACCCTTTAAGCTATTTTGGTTATATAAAAAAAAACTATTAACTATAAAGTTTAGCATAATTTATGAAAAATAAGAATATCATACCCACAAGTAAAAAAATATGTAAAAAAAAAAAAAATTAACCGAGTAATTCAGGTCAAAAATGGGTCCGCTGGTTAACTTAAACTTGACCCGTTTATTAAATGAAGATCTCTTATTATTTCTAATACCTTTTGGCATCTACTTTATGTATGCTCGCTTTTCGATTTTTTTCTTGCTCAATATGTTTTTCTTATATTTTAGAACGCAAATAATCGCAAGCCCGATGTTGGAGGGAACTTTCTTTTATTTTGGTGAACAATTTTTTTTTTTTGTAATTTTTGTGATAGTCACTAAGGCTTCGTTTGTGCCAACTTTCTTACTAATTCTTAAAAAACTTTTTATAGAAAGTTGCTTTAAGAAGCAGCAAAAAAACCGTCCCAAACGAAACCTAAATCGCTAATTAGGTTTAATTTAAGTTGAAATATTAATGACATCTTTCTCTCACCATAAGAATTAATCTTCTCATTTTAGGTGTAGATTATAATCATAAAATAGAATTCATTTTTGTAATGTATGAGCTTGCAAGCATGGACTGAGTTAGGTTACCAGGTAGAACTGTTCTATACATCTTCCTATCTCAGAAAGAACTTGACTCTGATAGCCTGAAAGCAACAATGAGTAGAAGATGATGAGATCAAAGAGAAGAGAAGTATGAAGGAAAATAGAGAATTTCTATTCATTATATTCTATCACATTGCAACATACAATTTATAGGAAAGACATAACACCTTTGTTGGAACACAATAAAACAGTAAAAAATTAGTGGGAATAAAAAATATCAGAATATCCTGATGCAAAATATATCATCATAGGCTTCTAAGCTCTATTTTTTGTCCTGAAATTAGTACAATTCAATATAGTATATATGACAATAATCTTAGGCTTCGTTTATAACAACTTTCTTACTGTTTTCTAAAACATTTAAAAAGCTGCTTTAAAAAGCAATAAGAAATATGTCTCAAATGAAACCTTAAGTAAATATAAGGATTTTGAAGTCCATCTTGATGTATTATGTTTTAGAATATTCTATCATAAATTTTGTAACAAAAAATCTAATTATATTTGTTGTAAATAAATTATAACTATAAAATTAATATAATTAGAAAATAATTTAATTATGAAATAATTTATTAATTCTAAATTTGATTAAATTTTTAACAATTAATTTTAATTATTATTAATAATTATTGCGGGCTAGAATATACACGACAATAGAGTTATAGTTTTACGTCTTAGCGTTGCACGAATATTTAACTCACACATAGATAACACAAGATTTTTTATATGGAAAACCCTTGTAAGAGGAAAAACCACATGGCCTAGCACAATTAAAAATGATTCAATTAAAATTTGAGAAGAGTACAATGGGCTGACTCGTCTATGAGGGCGATCAGATTACAAATGCCACCAGTATGGTTCTAGTCTAATGACAAACAAGGATTAGATGAAACGTTCAGCGTCACTTGGTGGTTCGACGGAAGTTCGGCCATTAATTGGTGGTTCGGCGGAACTCCAGCTTCAAGTGGTGGTTCGGCGGAACTCTGGCGTCAAGCGGTGATACGGCGGAACTCCGAACATTAGGAGGTGGTTCGGTGAAACTCCTGTGTCATGTGATGGTCTGGCAGAACTTCAGACATCAAGCGCTGGTCTGGTGGAAATCAAGGTGTCAGGCGGTGGTCCGGCAAAACTTCGGCGTCAGGCGGTGGTCCGTCGATCTCCAGGTGTCATGCGGTGGTCCAGTGGAATTCCGACATCACGCGGTGGTTCGACGGAACTCCACGTGGATGTTGAGTAGGAGCGTGGGGGCAAGAGCGATATCTTATCTCTCTCTTACTTCTCTTCCTTTGGCTTGGGCCCCTTTTTCATGAGAAATTGGGGCTTTATTTAGTATTTATAGATTTTTTAGAGTGACATGACTTGTAAATAAATGGAAAATCAAGGGTATTTTGGAAGTGGTTCGGATGGACGGTTGATGT
>NW_021318693.1:5983233-6067056 GCF_001605985.2 Dendrobium catenatum
ATACCACCTAAATTCCATCATTCTCCTAAAAAATACCACTCCGTTAACTCCGTGCGAAATCGATGAAATCAATGGAAAATCGCCGGCCTTTGACGTGCTTCGCCTCGTCGTCTCGGCTTGTTCTTCATCCGCCTGACCTCGTCCAATGGGTTCGTAGAGAAGGCGGCTTCGTTCACCCCAAGCTCAGAATTGCAAACCAAGGGTCCGATGGCTTAGGCAGTTAGGCGTATCCTCCCTCAGCGAAATCCCTGCAGGAGAAGACCTCATCACCCTTCCCAGCCATATCCCGTTGCGATTCCAGCGTTCTGACGAACCTAACGACGAGCGTGATTCTGTCTTGAATCAACTAAGTGGGAAAATTTCAGGTAATGGTTATTGCAGATGTAATGCTTCCTTTTGTCATTTTGCTGGCAATGCATGCATTTTCTTTATGTCAACTGTTAACTGATTTTGTGATCTTATTGGCTTAACTAATGCTCTTATTCCGGAAATGATGACATAAGAAGTTATTTGCAACTTTTGTTCTGAAGCTCACAGTGCAGGAAAGCTTTCGGCATAGTCATGCTCTGAACATTAACGAGGCCGGAGAAGTCCGGAGATGTCCGGAGAAGGAGTTGGAGTGTAGCCAGAGCTCTTCCAAACCAGTCATGCTCTGAACAAACGCGATGCCACAGGAGAGGGAAGCGAGGGAGGAGAGGGAAACGCGATGCCACCAGAGAGGGAAGCGAGGGAGGAGAGGGAAGGAAGATCGCCGGATATCTCATTAAACTGAAGCTCCAGGCGAGTGAGGGCGGTGAGGTTAGCGATGTCTTTGGGGATGGTGCCGGCGAGATTCTGGTTTCCGATCTGGATGGCGACGATGCGACATCGCGTTGCGTTGCGGCGACATACATTGCCGGCGTCAGTTTGCGCCGCCGAAGGCACGAGAATCGTTCGCACAGAGTTAACGGAGTGGTATTTCTAGGAGAGTAATTGAATTTAGGTGGTATGTATGTAAATAGTAATGTTTAGGTGTTAGATAAGTAATTAGGATAGTTTTAAGTGTTATGTATGTAAAAACCCCATTATTGAATTAATTTACTTAATTATTAATATTTTAAATTATATTAATTACTAGGGTTTTTTTTCATCCTTTTTTTCGTCGTCGCGGTTTGGCTTCCTCTGCAGGTGTAAGATTGCACGAGTGGCTTCTTCGGCTCCTTCGTTGTTGTTCGAATTCGCTCCTTTGACGACGTTCCCTTTTCCCTTCGGATCGGAAGTTACGTCATTTTGATCGGAAATAAGGACGGGAGCTCGCTGTGAGGTAACTTTCTCCCTTTCGCGCGCTTCTTCGGGCAAATCCCGTAAATCCGCCGAACTATAGGATTTAGTAAATCCGGCATTTACGGCAAAAAGAGGGAAACGGAGGATTTATTACGCTGCGAGATTTGCGTCGAGCGTAAATTACGTTTGGCAGGATTTACACTAAATCCTGCTCAAATCCGGCGTAAATCCTTTTGCCAAACAGTCCCTGAAAGTTTCTCGCCTCCTTCGTTGGCGACGTTCTCTTCACAGAAGTTCTACGAAGAGAGTGCGCTCGCTGTTTTGCTAAAAGCTTCTTTGCCTACTTCACAAAAGTTCGATCCAATTGAGTTACGCTGGGTTAGGCTAAGTCTTGGTTGGGTTAACTACTTCCTAGGCTAGGACAATGGGTTCTTAGGTTATTTAGGGGCACTTAAGATCCATTGGGTCATGATTTAAATCAAAGTTTAAAATTTTGCAATTAGGTATTGAGGCGTTTTTCATTCGTGAGGTGAGGCATAAGCTTCAAGGAGTTTTGAGGCGTAAGCCTCAAAATCCAATAATTGTATGCAGTGAAAATAAAGTTTAAAAGTAATTTTTTATATTATATAAAAATAATATGTTAAAGAATGACATATTAATTTTTTATTAAACTATGAAGTAACAAATTGATATACATATGAAAAAAAATTGCTCATGATTTAAAGTGACAAGTGATAAATTATGTGAAATAGAATTGAAATCCAAAAACAAAACAACATAAAATATAAGAATCGCATAAAAGTATCATATAACATTAAGTTTAACTTTAAATTTCTTCTTTCTCACTTCCTTACTCATCCACAAGCTATTCTTAAAGAAAACTACAATAGTTTTCAATAACTTGAAAATCATCTGCACGTTCATTAGTGAGGGGTTTTTATTGGAGGCATCATTATAACAAACTGATCTCCCCTCTATCTAATTCTGTGGACTCTAAGCTTCCCAATCTACTTCTCCGTCTTTCATAAATATTTGTCATCAATATAATGATGAGAGTATTGCTCCTAAATTTTTAGAGGATGTGGTGGTGGTGTGTGGCTTTCAAGTGATTCCTGACGATGGCTACGACAGTGGTGGCTGTGGCGAAGGCGGTAGGCTAGAGGTCGAGGTAGTCGGGAGAAAATTGTTGTGGCTCGGGGGTGCATTAGGGCATGATTTGTTTGCGGCTTTAGTTTATGATTTAGGTAAGTTTCAACAAAAATATATATATAAGAAGGGTGAGGCGTACCAACTCATGCTAGTGAGACGAGGTACTTCTCAAGGCGGGCCTCAGCCAAGTTGAGATGCAAGCCTCATAAAAAGATTCGAGGCGTAGGCTCAAGGCATTTTTTTAGTGGAATTACGCAGAGGCCTCAAGACGAGCCTCATATTGCACAATTTTAAACAATGGTTTTAATTTCAATTTGACTCAATTGAGCTACACTGTGCCAATTTGGTTAACCTAGGTCTAACCTAGGTCTAGTCCACCTAAATTTTGGTCCACTAACTACTTAGGTCTTCTATGAGTGAATATGCTCAAGTGTTGAGAGGCCAAGCCAATCTGACCAAAAGTGGCACATTGGGTCCATTTGGATTTAATCTCCCCTAGGCCAAGTCCATTAGATCACTAGGTCCTTTAATGTATAAAAGGGCAAATCATTATGGTCTTAGTTCTTTCTTAGGACAATTGGGTCAAGCTAACCTTGATGGGCCATATTTGGTTTGATAACGGTCAAGTATAGGGCTATTTTAACAAAAGACGAGTCATGTTGAGTTTATAGGGTAACCACGAGTCTAGGGTAGTAAGCTATACCGGGTCATCCTTGTTTTAGTCACCCATGAATCTCTACATTTAATCAAGCTCCTTTAGAAGAACTTCATATTGCTAATTAAAATTTCTTTTAGATATATAATAAATCAGGTTAATGGTGTAATCTTCAATCCACTACGTCAAGGGACATTTGCATGGCTACTAATCATGAAACATAGCAAATGCACACCAGGGCGATGGCTACAACACAATGCAATATTGACTAGTATATCCTCAGCTCCAACTTAGATTGATTAAACTCCTTTAGTTTGCTACATTAGGCAAAATCTCATAATTGGTTTAGCAATGACGAAGTGCAACACTGACAAAAAAGGAGGGAAGGGAGAAAAATAGGCATAGGCTATTGCAATTTAGTGAGATGTTTTGATTATAAATAATGACAAGCATGCATAAAAGAACCCATATAGGTTAATAGAGGTGCCAATAGCTTGGGTTTGGGCTCAAGAGTGGTAATGGGAGTTTGTTCAAGATGAGATGAGCATTGAAAGATGCAAGAGGGATTTGATTGTATGGAGAGAAAACTATAAAGTTTGAAGAAGATATATTTGAAATACCAGCAACTTATTAGGTTTTCAAAGTTTGAATGGCTTTATACTTTTTTTCTAATAAAAGAAAAACTTTTAGTCAAGAAATAAAAAAGATTAGGTTATTTACGTACATATCACATAAAGCATTAAGATTTATGTGTTTACCACATAAATTTAATTGTTTACATACATAACACTCAAAACATCAAAAGAACATTAAAATTAGTACTTCCCGTTACAATCCCATCACCTTGTAACCCTGCTATCGGTCTTGTCCCCCTTCTTTGCTAGTCCTACCACCCTTCACACACCACTCGTCATTGCTAAGCCTTTCTCCCTTATGCTTCCTCTCTATTATCGATCTCCCTCTACCTTTATACTTGTTTTTCTCGTATTTCAACTCTTACCTAAACTTTTGAAGCCCTCATCAATAAAGGGGCAACGAGGTTGCATGAGAACTCACTTATGATGTCACGCCCTAGGATTTAAAGCGAAATAACTTCTGTCTCTTTTTCTCTTTTCAATAATAGCTAATTGTCATTTACAATTAGATTAATTTAACATCCAGAGTTAATTAATCTTATCATAGAAAATATAGACAGTGAGAAACATAAATCACATTAATGTGGTTGTCAATATTTACATTTTGACTCTAGGGTAAAAAATAATATATATAATAGTCTTCATAGGCTACAAAAAAATACACCTAGACAAAAAAAATAAAATTGAAAGGTAATTAAATTAAAATTACTATCTAGCCTTAAGATGTAGGCTCCTTATTTTTAACTGAAACCATGTAAAACCACATAATGACCGTGAAAGCTCAGTAAGTAATTAAAATCTTACAACTGAAATCAATGCATTGAAAAATGAACAGCATGCTTTGAATCATATAAGAGAACTATGTCAATTTATCCTTCTATAGCATATCACATCTCAATACATTACTTCATCACATATAATATCAGTAACAGTCAGCAATATTAATGACAATAAACAATAACAATGTTAGTCACAATATCAGTAATAGTGATCTGTATCAACAACAATAATAGTAATCGATAATAATAAGCGATATTTCATATGAATATTAATATCTATAAAATCAATAGCAATATTAACACCAGTGTTAGTATCAAGCTCCCAATCAATCGTCTCTTATGTTTCCCAGTCCTACATCTATGACTCTCAATCAATCGCCTCTTATGACTCACAATCAATGTTCTCCTTATAACTCACAATTAGTCTCCAACTCCTTATGACTCCCATCAGTGAATCGATGTATCTTGAGTGGTATCTTGTGGGTTATCATATCATATATATTGATATCAATTAGTTTATCCTTTCAGTCAGATCAATATCACAGTTCAACACATATCAGTCTTTTCTATCATTTCAACATATGTTAGATTTCAGTGTTATCATATTAAATCATGATACATAACTTTCAACACATTTTTAATATACATTTTTCATACTCATTTCATAGAAATATTCATGTACACGTTTCTAATTAATGAAAATGCATTAAAATCATGTTATATTGTTCAGAATAATCAAATATCTAATATATCAAAAGTTTGAGATGAAAGCTTATGAAATTAGGAGATTATGTATTTTTGGCAGATTTAGAAGAGTAAAAGGATGATTACTTTCAATGAATATAATATTTTTTTGTAAATGAAATAGAGGACAAATAGGCCCCCGACGGACTTTCTCTTACTTCTATCTCTCCTCTTCTCCCTTTTCTCCTCTTCTACTTTCTTTTTCTTCCCGTCCAAGAAAGAAAGCGAGGGAGTGGCGTGTGGTAAGACAGGGATATTTATATTAAAAAATGTATTAAAACACTGTTACTGGTTTAGCTCATACTTGTTAATTGTGTATATCTTGAACAAACAACAAAAATGACAATTTTCAATTCTACATAAATTTATATCAATAGATATGAGAGGATTTAAGCATAATTTAGCCTAAATCTTGCAAAATAGAAATGTTAAATATGACTACAATTTTTGATATTGAAATTAAAATTATTATTAATTTTTTTAATAAAGAAATATAATTTTTTTAGAAAAAATTATAATTACTTGAAAAATTATATTTAATAAAATGTTTAATTATAAATGAGCCAGTAATACCCTTACATTTAACACCATTAACCCAAACATTGGAAGTAAGGATAAAAAATATTCTATTTTAAAAAAGTTGAGGGAAAAAGTTGATTCCTCGAGTTGGGGTTATTTGTCCCTCACAAAGAGTTGAGGGGTCATTTTGGTTCTTTTCTCAATTTTTTTTTTTAAACTTTTTATAGATCTCCCAATTTTAAAGATTTTGTCAAGGTTTTATTTTTGAGTAGCCATGTTAATTTCAATGTCAGAATCTCAAGCTTCCATTTTACTATTGATAATTTTCAATAGGAAAATCCAACCCAGATTGAGAGGGCGTTGGGAATTTGGATGGATGCAAAAAATGCAAACTTGGAGGAGAGGCTGAAGTCTCTTCTTGTGCAGCTAAGTTCTGAATCTGGAATCATTGAGAGAATCGTTCATAAGAGCAAAAACCAACATAGGGGATCTCTTTACTTCCAAGCCCTGCTCAAGGTAGCCATAAATTATGTTAAGTGTATCCAAAATAAATTTGATTTTTCAACAAGTATTGATTTTTTTTTCCATTTATGCGTTTTTTAATATAAGATGATGCAACCTTCTTTTTATATCTCTGTTTCTTGGATAGAATTTTCATCATATTTATTGTGTAATTCCTAGGTGAGGAGGGATTTAAGGCTTCTGAAGTCAGCAGGGCTTGTCCAGATCTTGAATGCCCTTTTCCCTATCATTAGAGGGAAAAGTCCGGCTGAAAATGCTCATCATTCAAAACTGTATGTTTTTATTTTTTTATTATTTTGGTGTTCGAAATTTGAATTTTTTTCAATGCTTTCCACTAGTAATTTTTTATTATTTTGGTATACTTTCGGGTAAATATAAGCTTAAGAAAGGACTGGAAAAAGGATAAAAAGTGTGCTAATCCAAAGTGTTTAGGCATTCCTTACGGCAGTTGGATTGATAGTGAGTAAAATAAAATGTTTTTCAATTCGTGGTGCATTAGTGGTTGGGTGTATGATTTATATGCTGCTATATTTTGTGGATCACTCAGTTCATATTTGAAACTTTTTTTTTCTCTATTATGTAGTAATAATAAAAGTTACTTCGTTGGAAAGCACACCTACCACAATCGGCTCTTGGGTGTTGCACGTTTATTATCACAGGTATGCTAGCTATTCTGTTGATTAAATTGCTGATGTTTGGTGAGATTTTCTGCTTATAATTTGATTATTCATCTTGGCTTTGCTATGGAGTTGATATTCTCTTTTAATTATTATTCGTTGATGCAATCAAGGCTAGCTATTTCATATATATATATTTTTATTTTTCACTTGTGTTTCTAGCTCTCTTTCTTATGTGACTGTTTGTTTCCTGCTAACGTTCTTTCTAATCTGCAACGATCTTGTGAGTTAAGAGCTTAGTATATTTAATCAAATTAGAATGTTATTTAATGTAATGCAAGGACTCAATTAGAAGAGTCATCAAAACTTCGTATTGTTCAAGCATTTTTTTCTCTTCGTGATAGAAATAAAGGTGGTGTTAGAGATACCATAGGTATTGTGTCCAAAGGCGTTGAAGTGGCACTAGAATAGTGGTGGCAATTGCCTGAGATGTCCGTTCAGCTCCTCACGCCCTTATTCAGGCTGATGGAGTTTTTAGGAGGGCTTTTACCTTGCTGTAGCAATTAAAGCAACGTCATGCTACTAATATTGGGTAGGGAAGGGTTTCATAGGATCAACTTTGACGCCGCTTGCAGGTTATTGATTGCACAAGTAGGGTGAAATAAACATTTAGCTTGTTTTTCTGCGAAAAATTAATTTCAATGACTATAACCTGATTTATGCACTCTTATTTATTTCTCTACTCTTTTTTTTTTCATTTACTTAGACATGCTTGTTGGTTTATTTTCTGTTTTTGCAGATGGTTGAGCCTATTCTGAAAGCAGCGATGTATCCTTTATTTAGATGATGCTTATGACTAAAATCTTAACTTGTAATGCTTATATCACATTTTAATGAGTTTATTTGCTTATATGACGATCAACAACATTTCATATAGATTTTTTTATTTAAATGTATATTAACAGTTAGCATTGATTTGAGTTATTATTCTCAAATTTAATTTGAAACCTATCTTAAAGTCTTCGCAAAATAAGGGAGCATTCTCTAGGTATTATTTTATCTGCAATTTAATCTGCTTTCTTAAAATTTGACCCGGAATATAACTCTAGGCAAAATTTCACATACTAGGAATTCTATATGAACTTGCCATTCTAGTTTGCAATCTCCTTGTTATTTCTACAATGTTGTTTTTGGTGAATTTGATAGCAACTATAGAGCAATTCTATGTTGTTGGTTTTGATACTAGAATATTAGCATTTTTGGTACTTATACTATTGCAGCTAATTTCTTTGCATGATTCCTAGTAATTGTTTGTGATGGTCTTATTTTTATAATATTCATTTTCTACTACTAGATGATTGGTTCTTAGTTAAGTCTAGTTGTATGAATCGCATATTATTTGATCGGTTGCTCTTTTGATATTCTCTTCTTTGCGAATTGCTTTTGAATGTTGTAATTTCATATATATTTGATTAATTCCTAGTATATGAATGGTGACCTGTGACGACCTCTCTTATGCTGTTGCGAATATGAATGGTGATGCTGAGACCTTCTGAGAAGGGCAATTTGTGACCTCTCACCCGCAAACATGAACGAAAATAATGACCTGTGATGCCATAACCTACCTCAACACCATGCAATTGCATCAACAACTTGCAATTGCATCGACAACGATGACTTACATCCTTGTCATGCAATAGGTAGATATGTTTTTTAAAATTTTAAATTATTTTTAATTAATGCCAACAAAATAAAAAAAAGGGTCTCTGAATTCCTAATACATTGGATTAACCTTAATCTTCTGAACACTTTCAACCAAACTGCTCCTAATTCATTTGATCTGTGCCTTCTAACAGTGGCGTCAGCCGTACAGATTATCTTGCGTTTGTCTCAGCTTACTTTGTGTTAGGATGAAACTAATGATGCTGATGTTTCAGCTTCCTTTATGACCGAGATTTAGGCTTCGTTTGTGATGACTTTCTTATGGGTTCTTAAAATGGCTTTTTAGTAAAAAATTAAATTTTTTTTACTAAAAAGTTGCTTAAAGAAGCAGGAAGAAAGCTGTCCCAAACGAAACCTTAGTTTCAACTTGAGCTTGTTTTTCTCATCTTGCCCTTTGGTGTTTTCATGGCATTTTTTACTTGTTTGGCTAAGAGACGCCAGTATTTGATTATAAGCTGCTTCATATTTGAAGTTTACATGGGCGCAGGAGCTTGATTAGGCTAATTACGCTTTTATTCTAATACTATAGTGTTTATTGAGGAATAGTGAGAAATAGTAGTACATAAATTTTCATCATATTCTTTAATTTATTAGATATAATCAGCGTGTTTTTGTGTTTTGCATCTGCTTACATTTCTAGTTCTATACATGGTTTCTTGATCATCCATAGTCAGATATCTCTCTTGCTTGCTAAGTCATTCTTCATGGGATTTTCACTCACAATACTGGCCTGCCTTGGACGTCTTCGAGTTCTTGTTCAACAGGTCAGGTGTTATAGTTCTTCAAATTGAATTCTAGCCATGCAATCTTTCTCTTGAATATATACAGGATTCTGACAAAGATTATTGTGTTGACTAAGTTGATTTTTGTTTTTGTTTTTGCTGCACAATTAGTATTGCATATGCAATTAAAAAAATCACACCCCCCCCCCCCCAAAAAAAAAAAAAAAAAAAAAAAACAAATATTTAAAAAACCGTTGTACTAAAAAAAAAAAAAAAAAACTAGATCCAATTTATCTAAACCAGTGTTGACATATAATAAATATGTTCTTTGTATGAGATGGTTGCTACCTTAATCTTAATTGTCCAGGATATATTTTTGGCGCTGATTATTTGAATTGGAAGTTGAGTTAAAGATTAAGGTTTCGTATGTGATGACTTTCTTTCTGCTTCTTAAAGCAGTTTTCGAGTACAAAAATTATTGTATTAAAAAGCTACTTTAAGAAGTAGAAAGAAAGCCGTCCCAAATGAAGCCTAAATGGCATATTTCTAATGTTTGGCTAATAGGCTTTGTTCGATTTCAGAAAGGGTACTTGTCTTTGAATCTCTTCCATTATCATATTTTTGAAGAATTTAATATAGTTTTTTATTTAATGATCCGAAATAGCTGAGATATTTTCCATATGAATTGTTGATTTCAGGTTATATAGGAAAAAAACAAAAAATAAAAAACTGTTCTGATAATTGTACTTTGAAAATTTGATTGAGAACAGTACGTATGTATGAGCATGTGTAGCAAAAATCTGCCCAGTTCGCATGGATTTCTAAGTTCTTTTTTTTTTTTCTAGTTTTTCTTCAACTGATGGAGGTAAAAAGGAGAATTTATTCCTGCATGAATTAATGACTTGCGAAATGAGCATATACGTGAAAAGGTTGGAGTAGCTCCAGTAGAAGATAAAAGATTAGAGAGAGTCGCCTTTGATGATTTGGCCACATAAAACGACGGCCTTCCGATGACCTGGTTAGGAGAGTAGAGGTATTAGATTTGACTTATGTTAAGGAAGATAGAGGCAGACCTAAAAAGACTTGGTTAGAAAATATTAGGAATGACCTTTCTTTATTAGATTTAAATGAGAATTTGACTTTTAATAGGACACAATGGAGAAAAATGATTCATGTAGCTGACCCCACGTAGTGGGATAAAGGCTTGATGTTGTTGATGAATTAATGACTTTCTTTTGTCTTGTAACAGATATTAATAGACGTTGTTTCTGTATTCAATATGGTTTCAACTCACTCTCAAAAGCACTCCCTGAAACTCTCTAGCGAAGGAATTGAGGTTTGTTATTGTAAAGTAACTAATCTGTTCAATTTTCATTTTCTTCAGTGTAGGATTTGCAGTGGGTTTTGTGCTTAAGAACTTATGTAGGCTATAATGCACTTGATTTTCTGTTATTAACCAAAGGCTCTCTTATTGTAGGCTTTTGTGGATTATTATTCTTCAAGTGGTGATATTCTGACACTTGAATGCATCTGGGAAGATGACAAATATGTGTTGCATGAAAGCACACAATGTGACAACAACAAGATCCCAGATCAGGGAGCTTTTCCTTTGGAAACTCAGTATCAAACTTTACAACTTTTGGGTGAAGGTAAGTATTTTATCAATGGAGCTTTACATACATTTCATTGAATTTTTATGTATTTACAATTTTACATATCTAATATCTAAATCTGTTATTCAGTTATTTACGATTCTAATCTCTTATCACTTTATGTAAATTGAAAAAATCTTTTCATTCTTATATTTTGATGTCATTTGGACAATCGGGTGTTATAAATGTAAATATAAAATTTAGATGTTAGATATATAAGTAAATAAAGACCTCAATTGTGTGCATGTAAATGTCGGTAATGTACTAAATACTTTGGTGATTAGATTGTTCTTAAGGCAGCTAATTATGGCTTCGTTTGGGACGGTTTTTTTATTGCTTCTTAAAGCTGCTTTCTAGTACAAAAATTAAAATTTTTGTACTAAAAATCGGCTTCAAAAAGCAATAAAAAAGCCGTCTCAAACGAAGCCAATGCTTTCTCATTTCACTTCCAACACATTGCCTGCACCTTACAGAACTGTGCCATGTTTCAGATTCATGTAATGAGCAAGAAGAAAAATCACTCAACTCGCAACCTCATACCAATTCATCCTTGGATGAATCAACACACACTGGAAGAAGCATAGAGAGTATAGATTTCAAAATGTCTCCTGTCACAGAGCCTGCTTGTGAACCAAGTCCTGGCAAAGAATTGCTTACAAATTTGATGAGAACTCAAAGTAAATCAAGGAAGACAGTAGCGTTTGTTTCTGTTCAAGTTTCTAAAACTTCTGAAATGGAGTCAAGCGAACCAGAGAAGAAGAAGATGAGATTGGATTTGGCTTCTGTGGGAAATGCTGATGCTTCTACTGCTGCTGGTTCTCCATTTCCAGGTTTTTCTCTTTAGCGAAGCCCATAATAGATCTTTATTCTGATATAAAGTTGATTAGCTATATACCATTCTATTCTATAAGTTTATAGCCATTTGAGCTCCAATTTATAAATAATATAGGTATCCATGGACTTGATGTGACATGTAGATTTGTAACATTGTCATCACATTAAAACTTATTCGGCCAAAATTGCTTTGAGGTGAGTACATTATACCAAATTTTTTACCAAATCAGAAGTTTTACCATTTTCTACCTTTAGTACCAAATAATGACATGAACATATCTAAGTAAAATACAAGAAAATTTTATTTTAATAGATGAACAATAGATATGAATGTAATATTTCTATTGATGGATGGGGAGCAAACAATTCCTTTATTGCAATCAAACTTGAAGCTCATGAAAAAATGAGCATAATTTAAGTAATTAAATGGATCAAATTGTTACACATTTGAAAAAAAAAAACAAGAAATTAATTGGAATCTAGTGATGGTTGAAGAGAGGGATAGTCGGTATACCCAACAATAGGATCAGGGGTGTAGAATGTAGACCTATCATACTTATTAAGAGGAGCATTGAGCTCAAATCTTCTTGGAAGATCGGGGTTGGCCAAGAAAAGTCTCCCATATGCTACCAAATCTGTATAACCTTCTTCCACCACCTTATTGCCTTCCTCTCGATCATAGCCACTTGCGGTGATGAAAGTTCCCTGAAACACCCTCCGCATCTCATGGAGTCGATGAGGGAGCTCTAATTTTCCCTCATTGAAAGTCATTCGAGGCTCAGTTATGTGACAGTAGAGGAGGTTATATTTATTTAGGGATTGCACCATGTGAACCCCAAGAGCATCTGGGTTAGAATCTTCACACTCCATTAGGTCTGAAAAGGGAGAGAGCCGGATGCCTACCCGGCCTGCCCCAATCTCATCCACCAATTTCTCAACAATCTCCAAGATGAAGCGGCAACGGTTTTCCATGCTACCCCCATACTCATCTGTTCGATCATTTGCACCATCTTTGAGAAACTGCTCCAGCAAATATCCATGCGCCGCATGTATCTCCACACCATCAAACCCTGCTTCAATGGCATTTCGTGCAGCAACTCTGAAGTCATTAACGATATGTGGGATTTCATCAGTTCTTAGCCTTCGAGGCGTCGAGTATTCTTCAATTGTACCATCAAGATGAATTTGTGGATGAATAGGCTTGTCTGTGCTTGAGATTGGAGCCTGTCCATTTCGTTGGTAGACTGCACATATAATATCAAAAATTAATAAACCTAAAACCCTACGAAACTACAAAAAATTAAATATAATTACCATGATTAGAGACCCTTCCAACATGCGCAAGCTGACAGATAAAAACTCCTCCCTTCTCATGAACTGCACTGACAATAGGCTTCCATGCCTCCACCTGCTCTTTAGTCCATATGCCTGGAGTTCTTGGATACCTATTTTTAAATTTTATAAAACATTTTAATATATAAATATTACTTTAATTAATAATTAATTAATGATTAATTATAATTAGTGATTTAATTAGTGATTACCCTTGAGCAGTATCAGAAACCCCAGTGGCTTCTGATATAAGAAGACCTCCTCTTGTTGTTCTCTGTGAGTAAAATAGTTATTTCTATTATATGTAAGTGAAATGAAATAATATTATTTTGATTTGCTCTTAATTTTAAAAATAATGAAGATATTTCTTATAATTAAGAAAATATAGTAATTAATATTGCTAATTATTGATTGATTATTTGCTATATGAATTATTAATTAAAATTTAGGTTATAATAATTTCAAATTAAATAATATTATTTTCAGATTAATTATGATAAAAATTAATTAGAATGCCTTGCCCATTTTAATTTCAAAAATAAAAAAAAATAACTAAAAAAACACAAATTAAATATATATTTAAAAACAAAAATGAAAAATAAGAACAAAATATGATCCTAAATGATCTCTAAATAAACATATGGATCTATTTCATAAAGAAGAACATAATTAAACACTCTTAAGGAGTTTATATGAGCTATTTAAGCTAATTAATGATGATTAAGGGTGCTTAATTACCTGTGCGATAGATTAAAGGCGCCCATCTTGTGAGGTTTGAGTAGAGGGATTTTGTGAGCTTCCATTTCTCTCTCAATCTATTAATCTTAATGGAGAATATTATATTCTTAATGAGCTTCAGATCTCCAATTTGAATTTATAGTTTTTGAGATGAAAGGGAAGGCTTCAATCATAATAAACATGCAATGAATGTGGTCATCAAATGACTTTTAATTTCTACGTATAAAAGTCAAACTAAATAATTGACCAAAATGTGGTGTTCTTATTCAATAATTCATAAGAGGAGGCTTAAGAAAAAGCGCCTCATATATGAGATTAGACTAAAGTTTCATTTAGGTTGACTTTCTTCGTGTTTTCTAAAGCAGTTTTTTAGTATAAATTATTTAAACTAAAGAAATTTGTACTAAAAAGCTGCTTTAGAAAGAAGTAAAAAAGTCATTCCAAACGAATCCTAAGCCTTCGTTTGGGACTTTTTTCTTGCTGCTTTATAAAGCAGTTTTTTAGTACAAAATATTTTAAACTAGAAATTTTCGTATTAGAAATCAACAAGAAAGCCATCCCAAATGAAGCCTAAGATAAATACGAGTAGGATTTATGATACGATTAACTAAGAGAAATTTCTTTGGTAGTACTTAACACTTAAAGTTGAAAAAAAAAATTCTATTTGTTGTTTTATTTTTATTTAAATAGATAAAAATTATAATATATTTAAATTTAATAATTTAATATGATTCAAATTATATTATAGATTAACTTTGCAATTATATTATTTTCGTCTTTGATAGTCCAATTGACCTTTTTCATGGCGTCAGCTCAAATGTCATCATAAAGCTTTTAGAAAGAACAAATTGAATGAGAATTTGGTAAAAGAAATTATTATATCAAAGGTTGAATATAGGAAAAAGTTGATTGATAAATTTATATTAAGATGGTATTTAGCTCTTTTGTATGAAAAAATTAAATATGATTACATAAAATAAAATTTTTATGTGATGAATGAATTTTTCAAAAATCTTTTGCGTAGAGAGGGTAGGGTTTGGTCTTTTCCTCTTAGCTTTAAGATTTTAGGCATAATAGTTCATATACCCTCAAAAATTTATCTTGATCAGGCACGAATCTCGTCGCAAAATCAAGTTGAAAACTTCTGAAATTAAATTTGGATCCATATGAACAACGATTCCAGCGAACTTAAAATTGAACTGAATGTATTGAAAAGACGAAACCAATGAAAGCACATTTGACTTGATCACACCCTTATTTATTTGAGCCTAAATAGCTGAAGCATCTGTAATATTTATATTTATTATCAATTTAGCACTCTTTTATTGCCCTGCACGAGTGTGATCGCCTACAGAAAACTCAGTGAGCAACCAAATTTATCATAACCTAGAATAAACTATCTCCCATCACATCAATTTATAAATTATAGTTAATGTAATTAAACACTCACCTCAATCAATTTTCGGTAATACATAAATCCTTAATTAGGGCACCCATTGTAAAGTGAGATTGCTTAACTAATCATACTGGATGATTCAAGATCGTACATGACAATCAGTTATAGACATGAAAAATACCTGCCAATCATAATTTAGGCAATATTTTGAATATCAAATTTTTATTCTAATCGTGCAGGTTGATATAAACCATACTGGACAATTTATGGCAATCATGTCTAAATTGATCCTATGATTAGAGCAATAATTATGGTTAGATTGCTCGATCATATCGTCCAAAATAATCAACAACGATCGTACTAGACGATATTTGATATTTCATGGGACGATCCTGCATCGTCTAAGATGAATACTACAATTTGCTTCTAATCATACATGCGATCATACTGGACATCCCGAGGGATGTGCAGGACGATATTTAAATTTCCACTCATCATCCCATAATGTATTAGATGATCAATACATTATCTTGAACTAATCATCCCGGATGATCACAAAATCATATTTGATGATATGTATAAATACTTGAACTGATCGTACAGGCAAATCTAATCGTACTAGCTGAAAGGGTTATTTTGTTCTAATCGTTCAGGACGATCTAATGATCATAATGGACGATCAGAAGCGCATAATTAAAAATTAGGGCTTCTTTTGGAGGCTCTCTATTTAAGCTCTCATATTATCCTTAACATATATTTTTTGTCATGGAGTTGATTTTAGAGGGAGCTTATATTAGAGAGAGAGAGAGAGATTGGGAGAGAGAGAGAGAGAGAGAGAGAGAGAGCCTTGTGAAGGATTCACAAAAGTTGCTCCAAGTAAGGTTTCCACCATCTTCTTCAAGCTGCTTTATTGATCCCTTGATGTCACTAGGGAAGATCATCATCATCATTAGATCCAGGCTCTCTGCATTCACCAAGAGGGTGAAAAATGATTTAAAGGTTCTCTATCTACTTCAGGAGAGAGTAAAAGGATTTCAAGGTTCTCTGCTTACTCTAGGAGGGAGTAAAAGGATTTTAGATTCTTTGCCTACTCCAAGAGGGAGTAAAAGGATTCAAGGCACTATGCCTCATTGGATCGGTGGAACGATTTTGTAATGACTTCTCTGCCTTACTGTGTGGGAAAAATGAGAGACACTACTTTTAATGTAATACCTAGAAAGGAGGTTTCAAAGGAGTGGATGTAGGTCAAGTTGATTGAACCACCATAAATATGGTGTGTTATTTCTATTTTCTTTTATGCAGTTAATTTTCACATTATTCTATGATTTCTTTTATGGTCGAAACCTCTAATTTGTGTTATTATCAAATTAATGTTGCTTCACATAAATTATTAATTTTAAAATATTCAAAAATATTCCAAAAAGAATTCTTTTTTTTTTCCATAAGAAATTTTTTAAATAACCAATTCACCCCCTTCTTGATTAGCCTCAGGCTTGTTCATAAATGTTTAATAACTCTCACAAACTTTCAGGAGGTGTTGGTTGAGTTTAATCAGACTTAGGTTGAGAAATGGCTTAACCAATAATGGTTTTGACCACTTTGGGTTAGCCTAATTCCTGACCCAAGTTGACCCAAGGGGTGGGTTAACCAAGGGTTTGTGCATTGGGTCAAGGGAGACTCAATGCCACCATTGGCTTGATCCAAGTGGGCTAGGGTTGGAATTTGGCTCAAGGGAGATCTCTCTTAGGGCACTTCGGTCAAGCAAAATGGCTAACCCAAGTGGACCCAAGGCTTGGATCCACCCAAGGGTCATCCCTAAGGGTCCAATAGGTGGTCCTAGGGTTTTAGATTAGCTTGGGAAAGCCTTGGTCAAAGGGTTTGAATGGATAGAAGTGTATGGGAGGTTTGATCAAATTTGGTTCACCTAAGGTCAAGAGTTCGGTCCATTGAGTTCAAATTGACTCAATGGAGAAGTGGTTTCAAATAAAAGGAGGTTATTTGATTTGAAATGAGTGTTTAAACCCTTAAGGGCCACTTTGGTCAACTAGGTCAAACTCAAGTATGGGTTTAGATTCATGTGTTCCTAATGATATTTAGGATCCATTGTGATAGGTTTTGAAGATTGATATGGGAAGACATGTTGAATTTTTGGGGAAAAAACCAAAAAACCCTTTAAAGAATATTTTGGTCATTTTGACCCCCTGGTCAACCTTAGGTCAAACTGGGTCCAGTAAAATATATGTTACTGACCAACAAGTCATGACAAAGGTCATGGGTGTGATTAGAAGGTTTGGAAAGAATAACAAGGTCTAATTCCACTGAATGACAAGTCTAGTGAAACGGGTTGTAAACATTTGAAGGTTTTGCAGCTTTTATAAATTAATCCAGTTTCTAGGGCTAGGGACCTCAGAATGGGCTCAAATTTGGTTAGTTGGTCTTAGAGACATATCTAATCAATATGCAATTAATAAACCTCAAATCAGAGGTTACTTGACCGGTTTTCTAGAAGATAAAAAATTCACCTATAAAGGGTTTCAAGACTTAGGCTTTTGACCTTGGATTTGGAATTAGGAATTTTGGATTTGAGATGCATTTTGGACTTGATTGATTGGATTGGATTTTTCATATCAATCTCAATCCTATGAATGGTTGATATTGATTGAATATGATTAGAATTTGATTGAAAATTGATCTAGTACATGGAATTGAAAATTAAATTGGATTTTAGATTGGATTTGATCATGGATCAAGATTGGATTTTGGATGGGATCTATATGACTGACCTTAGATCACCGAAGGGAGATTTGGATTGAACTTGATGACCTCATACAAAAAAGAGGTCAACATCATCAACAACGTTGAGTACATAAAGAGTACATCTAATAAGATAAGGCTTATAGTTAGGTGTGCCCACCACGATAACCCGTCCAGTCCTTGCTTATGGCGTCTGCACATTGCAAAAATTAAGAAACTTGGTGGTATATGGGAAGTCTCGTATAGTGGTTCTCCACATACTTGTATGACTCATATCATGTCAAGTGGCAAAAAAATAAAAAAAAATAAAAAAATAAAATAATAATAATAATAATAATAAATATCATGTCAAGTGGCCATCATAATTGTAACTCCAAGTTTATTTATTACTACATCACTTTTATTCTTTGTAAGCAAATAGATTTGAAGCCATGTGAGATCATTGCTCAGATGGAGTCAAAGTTCGATATTAAGATTCCTTATATTAAGGCTTGGGAAGCATGGAGGAAGGCTATCAAATCAGTATTTAATAGTTTTAAGGAATCGTACTGCTCACTACATTGTTATATGGAAGTAATTAAATTTGCACTTCCAGGATCAATTTACTATATGGAACTTATTGGGAATAATTGTTTCAAATCACTATTATGGGCATTTGGTCCATCAATTAAGAGATGTAAATTCTGTAGCTTGATGCTTAGCTTGGACGGGGCATTTCTTTTGGGTAAATATAAAGGTACTCTACTTGCCACTATGGGAATTGATGGGAATGGTGGACTAAACTCCCTTAAATTTGCTATCTTAGAGGCCAAGGCTAATGAGTCTTGGTCATGGCTCTTGAAGATGGTCCACGACCTCATTTCATACATTCGAGCTCGATAATACAACTTCTTTGTATCTAATAAGCACCCCGAAATTGTTCACGGATGTCAGGAAGTCTTTCTACATGCAACACATCGTCATTGCTTACGACATCTTCGAAATAATTTCAAAAAATTTCATTCGATTCGGGCTTCTACTCTAGGGTATCATCAGTGGAATGCATCAAACATTTCTTCAATCGATTGCTACCCTCCACAATCAATTTCTTCAAATGTATTGTTGGAGTCCTATCCATCATAGATGAAGAAATAAGAAGTAGAAGAAGATTTGCAAAGGAACTTGAGCTTGCAGGATACAGATCTCGTTCATCCAAATAACCAATACATGCTCAATTTATAAAAAAAAAGGCCATAGATTTCATTAATTTCAGTCGGTAAAAAATTAAATCAGTAGATTGATTTGTCCATACAAACTAATCTGATAAAACTTAGTACAAATTATTCACAAATAAATGTATAATTATTTTATTTTAACTAAATAAAAAAGCCAAATTTATAAATAATATACTATTAAAATTTGTCAAAAAACTTAATACTCTTATAGTAAACTAAAATAATAATTATTAATTTAAATCTTAAGTTAAACATTTATTAATGACTAATTCTCTTAAATTAATCTTATTAATAATGAAATGGTAAATAAAAAATTTTATACTCACTAAACAAAAATTGTTTATATATAAAAATTATTGGGATGAACGAGATCAATTATTATTATTTTGTTTTATAAGGTAAAATAACATTAAAAAAATAAGTGAGATGATATTGTTAATCAAATTTAAATACCGTTAAATAATAATTTATGAGTAAACAAACAAAAAAATTCATGGAATAGAGACCGGAGAATTAAAATCCGGTTCTACGAAAACCGGAAAATAAAGTTTCGGTTTCTACTGAAATAAGAGAAAGAAGTTCCGGTTTTAATATAATCAAATAAATAATTAAGCTAAGATTTCTACAAAATCGGATAATTAATTCCCAATTTTATGAGAATTTCGAATACGGGCTTCTGTTCTCTATATTTGTTCTTTTTTAAATTTTTCCGTAACATGCTCCTTAATCTAATTTAAGTTTAAAACATGTTCTTTCTACAAATGAACCATTTTTTACCAAATCAACTATGAAGTTTTACCATTCCCAACTTTTAGTACCAAATAATTCAGCACAAGAAGTAAGTTGACTATAACAATGGCATGAAAATATCTAAGTAAAATACAAGGAAATTTTATTTTAATAGATAAACAATATACATGACTACAATTCCTTTATTGCAATGAAACTTAAGCTCATGAATAATGAGCATAATTTAAGTAATTAAATGGATCAAATTGTCACACATTTGGAAAAAATAGAAAAATTAATTGGAATCTTGTGATGGTTGAAGGAAGGGATAGTCGGTATACCCAACAATAGGATCAGGGGTGTAGAATGTAGCCCTATCGTACTTATTAAGAGGAGCATCGAGCTCAAATCTTCTTGGAAGATCAGGGTTGGCCAAGAAAAGTCTCCCATATGCTACCAAATCTGTATAACCTTCTACCACCACCTTATTGCCTTCCTCCCGATCATAGCCACTAGCGGTGATGAAAGTTCCTTGAAACACCCTCCGCATCTCATGGAGGCGATGAGGGAGCTCTAATTTCCCCTCATTGAAAGTCATTCGAGGCTCCGTTATGTGACAGTAGAGGAGGCTATATTTATTTAGCGATCGCACCATATGAATCCCAAGAGCATCTGGGTTAGAATCTCCACACTCCATTAGGGTTGAAAAGGGTGAGAGCCGGATGCCGACCCGACCTGGCCCAATCTCATCCACCACTTTCTCAACAATCTCCAAGACGAAGCGACAACGATTTTCCAAGCTACCGCCATACTCATCTGTTCGATCATTTGCACCATCTTTGAGAAATTGCTCCAGCAAATATCCGTGCGCTGCATGTATCTCCACACCATCAAATCCTGCTTCAATGGCATTTCTTGCGGCGACTCTGAAGTCGTTAACGATAAGTGGGATTTCGTCGGTTCTTAGCCTTCGAGGCGTCGAGTATTCTTCAACTGTACCGTCATGATGAATCTGTGGACGAATAGGCTTGTCTGTGCTTGAGATTGGAGCCTGTCCATTTGGTTGGTAGACTGCACATATAATATATATAATTAATTAACCTAAAACTATAGAAAATAATAAAAAGAAAAAAAAATAAATTAAATATAATTACCATGACTAGAGACCCTTCCAACATGCCAAAGCTGACAGATAAAAACTCCTCCTTTATCATGAACTGCTTTGACAATAGGCTTCCATGCCTCCACCTGCTCTTTAGTCCATATGCCCGGAGTTCTTGGATACCTATTTTTATAAATTTTTAATATAAATATAGCTTTAATTACTAATTAATTAATAATTAATTATAATTAGTGATATAATTAGTGATTACCCTTGAGCAGTATCAGAAACTCCAGTGGCTTCTGATATAAGAAGGCCTCCTCTTGTTGTTCTCTGTGAGTAAAATAGTATGGCATGAGGCTGTGGAATGTTGCCAAATGATCTTGATCTTGTCAAAGGTGCCAAGACTATCCTGAAAATTTTTAAAAAAAAGGTCAAAATTTTAGTAATTAATATTGCTAATTACTAATTAATTAAATGCTTTCAAAAATTAATTAGTTCTTAATTATTGAATTTATTTTGATTAGGATAGACTTAATTGGACTCTTAAATGTAATGAAATAAAATTATTTTGATTTGCGCATAATTTTAAAAATAAAGAAGATATTTATTATAATTAAGAAAAAATAGTAATTATATTGCTAATTACTGATTGATTATATGCTACATGAACAATTCATTAAAATTTAGGTTATAATATTTTCAAATTAAATAAAATAATTTTGAGATTAATTATGATAAAAATTAATTAAAATGTCTCGACTTAGTTTGTCTTTTTAATTTGTGAAGATATTTTTTATAAAGTTTGTCAAAATAATAAAAGAAAAATTGATAATTTTATCATTTTGAAGATCTTCAAGATGAAAATTTGGTCATGATATTTTGACCCAATTTTTTTTTTCAAAAATAAAAATAACTAAAATACACAAATTAAATATATATTAAAAAAATAAAAATAAGAACAAAAAATGAACCTAAATGATCTCTAAATAAGCATATGGATCAAAAAATATGATCCATTTCTTAAAAAAAAGAGCATAATTAAACACTCTTAAGGAGTTTATATGAGAAAATATAGTAATTAATATTGCTAATTATTGATTGATTATTTGCTATATGAATTATTAATTAAAATTTAGGTTATAATAATTTCAAATTAAATAATATTATTTTGAGATAAATTATGATAAAAATTAATTAGAATGCCTTGCCCATTTTTTTTTCAAAATAAAAATAAAAATAACTAAAAAAACACAAATTAAATATATATTTAAAAACAAAAATGAAAAATAAGAACAAAAAATGATCCTAAATGATCTCTAAATAAACATATGTGATCCATTTCATAAAAAGAACATAATTAAACACTCTTAAGGAGTTTATATGAGCTAATGAAGCTAATTAATGAAAATTAAGGGTGCTTAATTACCTGTGAGATAGATCAAAGGAGCCCATCTTGTGAGGTTTGAGTAGAGGGATTTTATGAGCTTCCATTTTTCTCTCAATCTATTAATCTTAATGGAGAATATATATTCTTAAGGAGCTTCAGATCTCCCAACTTGAATTTATACTTTTTGAGATGAAAGGGAAGGCTTCAATCATAATAAACATGCAATGAATGTGGTCATCAAATGACTTTTAATTTCTATATATCAAAGTCAAACTAAATAATTGACCAAAATATGATTTTTTAAAATAATTTTTTAGTAAAAAATAAATCCTAAATTAAAAAAAATTTGTAGTAAAAAGCTGCTTCAAAAAGCAGTAAGAAAGTCGTAATTTCTTTCTTGCTGTTTTCTAAAGCAGCTTTTTAGCACAAAATATTTTTTCCTCTTAGCTTTAAGATTTTAGGCATATATAATTTAACAAAAAAAAATCAAAATAGTCCCCAGCCTATTTTTTTATTAGATTTTAGATTTGTACAGTCAATTTAGGTTTCGTTTGGGATAATTTTTTTGTTGCTTCTTAAAGCAGCTTTATAGTATAAAAATTTTAATTTTTGTACTAAAAAGTTGCTTTAAGACGCAAAACAAAAGCCGTTCCAAACGAGAGCAATTATTACGTCAGGTCACCGGACGCGTCCAGAGACCAATAATCACGCGCCACGTCACCTGAAATTCGGTATTGCTCGGTATACATCCGAATTTCCGATTTTTTGCCCGAACGTAATAATTACTCCCCAAACGAAGGAACAATTATTACGTTCTCTGATCGGACGTAGAGCTACGTTCGGCCGCAATTAACATGTCGCCACGTGCTCTTACTCTTTACCGCGCGGCCCGACAACTTGACCCGTAGCGGAACCCGGGAATGCTATGTTCGCAATTTTCTCGGTATTGATAGGTATTTGCTCGGTATTGCTTTGCAAAAATGAGAAATACCGCTCTGTGAAGACCAAAATCATGCAAATACCGAGTTGTACCGAGTTTTTCTACAACTCGGTACAACTTGTTATTTGCTCAGGATTTGCTCGGTATTGCTAGGGATTTGCTCGGTATTGCTAGGTATTTGCTCGGTATTGCTAGAAAAAACTCTGTACAACTTAGTATTTGCTCAGGATTTGCTCGGTATTGCTATGGATTTGCTCAGTATTGCTAGGTATTTGCTCGGTATTGCTAGAAAAAACTAGGTACAACTCGGTATTTGCTCGGTATTGCTAGTTTTTGTTGCTTCTTAAAGCAGCTTTATAATATAAAAATTTTAATTTTTTAACTAAAAAATTGTTTTAAGAAGCAAAAGAAAAGCAGTCCCAAACGAGAGCAATTATTTCGTCATGTCACCAGACACGTCCAGAGACCAATAATCACGCGCCACGTCACCTGGAACTCGGTATTGCTCGGTATACGTCCGGATTTCCGATTTTTTGTCCGGACGTAATAATTACTCCCCAAACGAAGCCTTAATCCCAGAGTATCAAGTTGGCCCAATTTAGTCCATTGATATACATAATTGATAAAAATAGTCCATTATATTATAATTGTGATTTAAAATTAATCTGAATTTAGTCTCTCGACTTACAAAATTCATCCTAATTTAGTTGAGAGGCTAAATTGGAGCAACATTAAACTTTGGGACTAAAATTATCATATATGAATATTTGGGGACTAATTTGAAAATTAACCCTACAGTTTAATAGAAATTAAATTTCTATGTGAAAAAAAATGTAGGACAAAATTTATAAGATCGACTTGAGTTTTAAACTCCCTGAAGATTTATATGATCGCTCCTCTATGAAACCTTAAGACATATAGTAGCATTTTTTAATGTAACACCTATAGCTACCTCATGAATTCTCTATGACAATGATGCATTGTCCTAACCAACAATCATTTAATAATTTTTTTAAAAAATATTTAGATAAAAATTTTTAAAATTTTTTCTAAAGAATTTATAGATTAAGAGTAGATGTGTCAAATCGGGTTGCAGGTCAGGTTCATGTTTAACTCAATATTGATCCGCTATTGTTTGACATGACCCGAACCTGCCCCTTTTTTTTGTATCGGGTCAGAAATTTCAACCTGGGCCCGACCTGCACGAGTTACCAGGTTGACCTGCTAACCCATAACACTGTGGGCACGAGCGAGTTCAGCTGACGTCGGTGGTGTAAGAGCCGAAACTCTTAACTATGGAGACATTTTCCACTTTGGCCTAAGGGTCTCACGGTTTTGTCATGTTGGTATAACTTTTCAAGAGGTCACCCATCCGAAAATTTCTCTGAAATGATCATGCTTAACTGCGTAATTTCTTAAGGAAATTTCAAACATTACACCAAAAGATGCCTCGATGTTTAAGAGTTTAGCTTCTTTTACTAAAGGGGTTTCGTAATCTTCTCCACTTAATTAACTAACGTCCTCGTCAGTATCCTTATCCCATAATCATCCACTAAAAATATATGATTTTAGAAGTGACATCTGTAAGTTCAAGTGATGACTCCCATAATGTAACACTTTTTATGATACAAAGTTCAAGAGGTGGCTAACATGACGTAGCACTTTATATTGTATGACACTTAGTTCCCATCTTTTGACTGGTATATTGCTCTGATACCATTTGTAACAATCCAAGCTCATAATTATTGAGATATTATTCGCTTTGGCTTAAGGACCTCTCGATTTTGTTATGTTGATGTAACTTCTCGAAAGGTCACCCATTCTAAGATTTCTCAGGAATAAGCACACTTAACTACAAAGTTTCTTAAGAAAATTCAAACCATGACACCAAAAAGTGCCTCGATGTTTAAGAGTTTAGCATTGGAGGCAGATGTCTGCAGTGAGAGTGTTATAGGGGATAATCATGGTATTGGCTTTGTGGGAGACACTTGCAGTGAAAGATTTGAGATATTAGGGGTGTCAATTCGGGTTAACGGGTCGGGTTCGGGTCGAACCCGAAACTGACCCGGCACTATTCGGGTCAACCCGCACCCGACCCGTTTTAAAAAAGGGGTCAGGTTTCTGGACCTGAACCCGACCCGATTCGGGTCCGGGTCAACACGAACCGACACGAATGACTCGGGGTTGACCCAAAATTGTTAGTTTTCGGGTCAAAAATGGGTCAATCTCGGATTTTCGAGTCAAAAATGAGTTTTCGTGTCACTTTTGGGTCAATTTCGGGTTGCTGGGTCAACCCGAACCCGACCACCTGATTTTTAAAACGGGTTGATTTGTTGAACCCGAACCCGAACCCGACCCGTTTCGGGTTTGGGTTGACTCGAACCCGGATTTTTCCTGGTCGGGTTCGAGTCATGTCAAAAATTGACACCCCTATGAGAGATGATTGGTTGAAATTCATAAATATGATTATAATGTCATAAAGGAGATGATTGTAATTCGAATATAGAGCACTGTGATTGTAATGGAGGTATTAAGAGAGATGGATATGAAAAATGAATTGTGAAGGTGATAACAATGTAGATCTATGAGCAATAGTAGTTTTAATGTAAAGGAAGGTTGTTGCATAGGTTTTTATATGATAATCATCCTGACCCATCTGACCGTTGCACTAGTTTTAATGCAACAACAAACATACACTACAAGAAAATCGTTAGTTATAAACGGATTTTCATGCGGCTTTTCAGCAGACTATTTTTTGATAGATTTTCGACGGAGTATGATGAAATTTTTTTCGACTAAATTTATGATAGATTTTTCGGCGACTTTCTGGTGTCTTTTGCGGCGATTTTTAATAATAATATTTTAATAAAAAAAGAATGACAGTTTTGACATATTTGCCCATCCAACAAATTTGTTGAGTCTTTGAAGTTTTTTCTGGCATTCGAGCGAGCGGGCAGGTGATCACAACCAGGCAGCAGACAGTGCGGGAGGTAGCTCGACGACTTCGTTTTTCCAAAATTTTTTAATATTTCCGACGGCTATGACCGCTGGAAATAAATGCCGCTTAAATAAACCGCCGATTTTTTAGTTTCTTACGCGGTTTTTTCCAGCGGAAAAAAATCGGTCAGAAAACTTCATTACCGTTGGAAATTCATCCAGTTCTGTCGATAATGACTGATTTTTATGTAGTGATAACTTATAATATATGCAAAATTTACAAAGCAAACGTACATAATATAAGTGAATTAGAAAACAAATATTGAATTGACAAAAACTATGATATATGTTAACCGTATATGATATTTGCTTAATTATGAGTTAATTGGACGAAGAGCTATAAGTGAGCTAATATACTAGAATATATTGCATAATACTTATTTATTTAAAACTTTTTATATTTATTTATTTTTTATATAGATAATTAAATAAGTTTAATTAAAATTTTTAAAGCTCAAAATATAAATAAAAAATTTGAAACATTAAATAACTTTTTTTTGGGGAAATTTTGCGGCAGAATTTTGTCACAATTTTTCCACTGATAAACCTTAGCAGAAATAGCCATTGAGATCTTATGGCAGATAGCAGCACTGGTACAATGAATCCCACCATACCTTCTATCATTCCTTTCACGCCATATATAATAAAGTAGGCAGCAAGTGACAAAGAAACAAAAATTCTTAAATAAGTAATTGTAACTGTGAATATCATCAAAAAATTCAAATAGCTGCAACATCGTAGGTCTCAATAAAAATCCCCTGGCATCCGACAAAAGCGTTTCCAGAATTTGAAATGAGTATTGGCATTGGAAGAACAAATGAGAGATAGATTCATCCTCCTTATCACAAAGGGGGCAAATAGAATGTATGATAATATTCCTTTTAGCCAACACATCCGCAGTTTTAAGCCCATTGCAAACAGCTAACCAGGTATAAGAGGAATATCTAAGCGCAAGACGTTTATGCCAAATAAATTTATACCAAGGGACTTTAATGAGATCAACAAAGAACACTTTTCTAAAGTTTTTATAATTTGGAGTCCCTTTTCCAGTCCAAGAAACACAAATGTCACAGTCCACAATAGGAGTAGAGGAGATCAGCTAGATTAGCTGAGGAGGAAAGTCATTCTTTAAAACCCAGCAACCGTTTAGAATATATTCTCTAGCCACAGTATTACTCAGGGGGAGAGAAGAGGAAATGTTAGCTAATGACAAGCCATTAACCCAAGGGTCCCAAGACATAGAAAGTTTACAATTCGAATGTGTCACATGAAATTTCAGTAAGTGTTTAACACGGATGGTAGTGTCACTAATCAATTTCCAGAATTTCAAAGCTTTAGTGTTAATAGGTTTGAAAGGAGATTCAAATTTACTTCTAAACCAAGAGTTGATAGGTGAATCCAAAGTGTAAAATCTCCATAAGGAGCAGGCATGGCCAAAATACATGGAGCTGATGTCAGGAATATCGAGACCCCCATAGCAGTAGGGCAGAGAAGTGTTGTTCCAGGCAATGAGATGTAATTTCCTAACAGTGGTAGTGCCATGGTAAAGTAACCTAGCACACAGTCTGTTAAATATCTTACAGCAAGCCTTGGGTATTATCGCTCCGCGGATCTAATAAGCAATAGTATTGGCTATAGTGAATTTCAAGTATTGAATCCTACCTGCAAAAGACAAAAACTTAACTTTCTAACCAGCAAGTAGAGTAAATATTTTACTCAGGAGTGGTTGGAAGTGAGAAATAGAGAGTTTTTTTGTAAGAGATATGAACTCCAAGGTATTTAAGTGAGTGCTTAGCAAGAGAGAAACCAAGGAAGTTCTTGATATCAGTGGCCATTTGAGAATTCTGAGAGAAAAGAATAGAACATTTATCACTATTTATATATAGACCAGAGATATCACCAAAACCACCCAAAGTGTCATTAAGAGCCTGAGCATTAGCAATAGTAGATGGGCCAAAAATCAAAACGTCGTCATCATACAACAAATGGCTATACCGGGCTTGAACACAGGGGAAATCACTGAATCTACCAGCATCCAGATAACAAGAGAAAGCATCCATTATAATTGCGAAAAGCAAAGGAGATAGAGGGCAACCCTGCCGCAGCCCCGAGGAAGAATTGAAATAACCTTGAAGAGCCCCATTTATATAAATGGAGAAAGGAACTTTATAGATACATCATTTGATCCAATAAATAAATTTAGACGGAAAGCCTTTTTCAATCATTCTAGAAAGAAGAAAATCCCTCAAAATGGAGTCAAAAGCTTTCTTAATGTCCAGTTTAGCACAGAAAAATTCTTTATTGGAAATCCCTTTGAAATCCCTAAGGATTTCAGAGGCTAACACAATGTTGTCCGTAGATAGCCTTTTTTGGATGAACCCAGTCTGACTATTATGGATAATAAGGGGCATAATACTTTTCATCCAATTAGCAATAATTTTGACTATAATTTTGTAAAAAGTATTACATAGGGAGATTGGCCAGTAATCAACAATATCAGAGGCATGTGGATGCTTTGGAATTAATACAAAAGCAGTGGATTTCACAGAGTTAGGGAGTGATCCAGTATTAAAAAAGCTTTTAACCGCTTGATAAACATAAAAATCTGTAATCCCCCAAGAGGATTTGTAAAACTCAAACGAGAAACCATCAGGACCAGAAGTAGTAGAGGAAGAGCCAGCAAAAACCACATATTTAATTTCCTGGTCAGAAACCGAAACAATAAGGGGATCAATGAGGGAGGAGGGAATAGTGGAGCCACAAGGAATGGGGAGAATCTCGGAACTGTGAGGCATAGGAGCATTAAAAAGGCCCTGGAAGTATGTAACAGTGGCATTGACAATGTCAGCGGAAGAAGTAAACAGACCAGTCGAAGTGGATATCTCTTTAATCCTATTAGAATTGCCTATGAATTTAACCTTAGCATAAAGGAAGACCAAGTCGTTTTCCCCGTGCTTGAGCCAATATGCTCTACCTCGTTGAACAATCGAGGAACTCCAAGCATTTTGGTAAAAAGAGAGGGAAGCATTGACAAGTTTGAGGTTCATATTATGCTCTAAGTCAAGAGGGTTCAATTGGATATGCTCAATACACCATTTTTGACTGAGCTCCAGGGAATCAATATTATCTTTAAGAAAATTAGAGGTAGACCAAAGTCTCTATTTCAAGAATTTTTTGAGGCAGTTGAGTTTGAAGTAGAGATTAGCAATAGGGTTGGCGTTAGAGTGAGAAGAGAAGGCATCAATAACACCATCCCAATACCCCTCAATATTAATCCAATAATTTTTTAATAAGAACCTACCACCAGCAGTTGGGGACTTAACACCCGAACAGAGAATTATCAAGGAATGATCTAAGCAGCCAGGGGGTTCGACTTTGTAAAAAGAGGAAGAGAATTTATTAAGCCATGCGTAATTAACTAACATCCTATCCAGTTTAATATGGATAGGGTCATCAATCCTTTGGTTAAACTAGGAGAATTTCAAGCCAGTAGAAGCCAGATCAAAAGACCTAGATTCAAACATCCAGGTATTTAACTCATTCATCCGACTGTGATTAGGAATGGAACCACTATATTTTTCTTTAGCATCTTTATAACAATTGAAATCCCCCATAATTATCCACGGGAAATTAATACCTTCAGCCAAGCGAAACAACTGCTCCCACATCTCAACTCTCACAGCCAGAGAGTTGGCAGCATACACCACAGTAAGAGCAAACATATTTGCGGGGGAAGAAGAAAGCATACCATGAATCAGCTGAGAGCTAGTATACATAGGCATAAAATTAATGGTGTCTACATTCCATTTCAACCAAATTCTTCCAGGAGAGGAAGAACTAAAATTGTGACAACTCATTTCTTTATTAAAAACAAGATGAGAATTGCAAAACCAAGCATCAGAAAGAGAATGAAGCTGAATTTTGGCTTCAAGAATACAGAGAAAGTTAAGACGATGAGAGGAGATCAGTTTCTTACAAGCATTAACTTTGTCGTGTCCATTGAAACCCCAAACGTTCCAACATGCTATAGAGGGACAGGTCATTTAGACTTGGAGGTGGGTTGCGCTTTTTTAGCGCTCTTGGATCTCGTGGGCTTAGTTTGCTGGGCTTTGGATTTTAAATTGAAGTTTAGGAAATCTGCCAATTTAGGATGAAAATTGCTAGAAGATTGTTCAGAATCCTTCCTAACATCGGGGGGTTCATCTTGTAGGAGGATGTCAAATTTGTTGGGGGAGGTCGTAATATTGTGAACCGGACGTATCCAAGGAGGGGAAGAGGGGTTTTTAGACTTTTTAGAAGGTGACTTGGTATTATTTCATGAGGGGTTCTGGACTTCAGAGGAGGGTTTAGGATCGTTATTCTTAACGGGGAATGTGGACACTACATTAGTAGGGGAATTTAAATTAGGTATGGGCTCGGGAGGAAGAGAAGAGGTTAGGGAATTATGTTGAGGGTCAATATTTGTGTGAGAGGTGAAGAAATAGGTAAGGGCTGAGTAGAAGAGGAAGGGCAATTCAAAGCCGATAAGTTGGTAGGATCTGTTTAAGGAGGAAGAGGTTGTGGAATAGGGAGATAGGTGGGGTATTAGAAGGGGGAAGTGGAGGTCTGCCCTTGACACGACTTGTACTTCTACCACGGTTTTGGGTAGCCATATAGGTTTTTGGTTGGGGATTTTTTGGGCAGAGGTTAGGAGGGTGAACCAGGGAGCCACATCCAGAGCAAGGAGTAGGCTTCCAGTCATAAATGACTTTGAGATTAACATCATAACAGTCTAAAGAAATCGGAATCTCATCAGGGAAGTTAGATTTACTCGTAATCAGAACGCATACCCTGGCAAAAGTAAGCCGCATTTTTCGGGCCGTTAGAGCTAACCGCCAAAGGATGTCCAATGTAACTCGCAATTTTGGAAATACCCAGGGGGTTCCACACAGCTAGAAGCAAGTCAATAATTTTGATCCAAATATGAATGGAACTAAATTCATCACGCTTCGGGATGAATTTAAGATTCTGTTTTTGCAGAATAAAAGGTCTTCTGAAGAAAAACCATTGGCCTCTCGATTATGCAGATTCGAAATCTTCGGGCGAAGAGAATTTGAAAAAAGGAAAAAACTGTCATTTAGAGAAAGCAAGTATACAACACCTTTGGGGCTCCAAGCTTTTTTAATAACATTCAGAAGACTAAGGTATGTTGGTCTGGGACCAACCGAGTAACTGACTAAGGAGCGACTCCAATCCGGAGTTCCGAGCTCTAAATCTCCCGCATAAAAAGGTATTTTAGTAGGAGGAGGAATGAATGAAAGGGAAAACTCATTAGCCATCGGGTCTTGGTTTGTTAGGTTAGAGATGAAGTTTAGCCCAGGCGTGGTAGCAAAAACAGGAGCTTCGGCACTTGGAAGAGGAGGAAAATTAGAATTGTAGGAAGCAGAGGTCATCAGGAGAGCGAATAGGGGAGGGAGGAACCCCTCTCCGGGCGGGTGGCACAAAGAACGCCGGAGGAGGCGCCAAAACGAAACTCTAGCAGAGCGCTCTCAACACCCATTGACAAAAGTGACAGCGTGAGCTTATTACTCAAACGGGGGCTTTGAGGTTGTTGGGAAAGTTGATTTGGAAGTTCATAATATCCAGAGAGGCAAAACGCTTAAAATGAGCGTTAAGCAAACTAATTAAAACATTAAATAACTTATTCACAAGAAAATAAACACAAATAATGCTGAGAGAGAGAGAGAGAGAGAACTCGGAAGAAATGCTCGGCGAAATGTTCACGAAGCTGAATGATGAATGCACAGAACGAAGAGAACGAGATTTTTGAGAAGCAGAGATCCTCTTCTTCGTTTCCCTCACCTCCAAAGTTCCACCTGAGACAACCTCTCACTCTCCCCATCACAGCTTCTCCTTCCCGCTTCGTCTACCTCGTTCGCTCTGCTCGCTCTCTTCTCCATCTAAAGCAAATCCATGCCCATCTTCTCCGCCTCAGCCTGCTCTCCGGGGCCTCGCCCGCCGCTGCCGCCATCCTCGCCGCGTCCACTCCCCTCCGTTGCATCCCTTATGTCCTCTCCCTCTTCCACCACCTCCCTTTTCCTCCCCCTTCTCCTCATCTCTTCAACGCCCTCATCCGCGCTCTCTCCGACTCCTCCCTTCCCGCCTCTGCTCTATCATACCTCGCTTTCATGCTCAACTCCGGCCTTCGACCCGGTCGCCTCGCTTTCCCCTTTGGTTTCCGTTCCGCTGCGGCTCTCCGTTCCTCCGAATCCACAGCCACCCTCCATTCTGCTGCGGCAAAATCCGGTCTTGATCTGGACCCCTTTGTCCGCACATCACTAGCCGATGCCTACGGCAAGCTTGGGTTACATGAATTCGCCCTCAAGGTGTTTGATGAAACGCCCCAGTGGCACCTTGCCTCGAATGTCCTTATATGGAATGTTGCCATCGCTGTCTACTGCCGCTCTGAAGGTATTTGTAAGGCAAGGAAGCTGTTTGATGAAATGCCTGAAAGGAATGTAGCATCCTGGAATAGCATGATTGATGGGTTCATGAAGGTGGGCGATTTGGAATCCGCAGTGGAGTTGTTTGAGAAAATGCCTGAGAAAAATGTGGTTTCCTGGACCACTATGTTGGCTGGGTTCTCTCGAAATAAGGACAATGAGAGAGCTTTAAGCATGTTTGAGAGCATGTTAGAAGAAGGCATGAGGCCAAACAACTTCACTGTGTCGGCAGCGCTAGCTTCTTGTGCCAAGATTGGAGTATTGAATGTCGGTGTACGCATCCACGATTATATAAAGAGGACTGGGTTACGAGAAGATGGACCGATAGGCACGGCGCTAGTTGATATGTATTCCAAGTGTGGAAAGGTTGAGCTTGCTAGTCGGGTCTTTGATAGGATGAAGGAGATAGATACAGAGACCTGGACTGCCATGATAATGGGGTGGGCTGTTCATGGTTGCTGGAAGCAAGCACTTCAATGTTTTGAGGACATGAAGTGCTCTTGCATCAAGCCTGATGAGGGAGCTTTCCTAGCCATTCTGGTGGCTTGCTCACATGCTGGAAAGGTTGATAAAGGGCTTGAATTTTTTGATAGTATGAAGTCTCACTATCAGATTCAGCCAGGCTTAAAACATTATACCTGTATTGTGGACATGTATGGCAGAGCTGGAATGGTTAATGAGGCTCTTGAGTTCCTGAACTCCATGCCTATTGAACCAGACTATGTTCTTTGGGGAGCTCTATTGTCTGCCTGTCGGGCTAACAAGAATGTCGAGATAGCCGAATTGGCAGCAGAGAGACTGTTAAGACTCCGACCGTCGCATACCGGAAGCCAAGTCTTCATATCTAACATGTATGCTGGTGCTGGAATGTGGGATGATGTTGAGAATGTGAGATCTAGTTTGAAAAAGAATAACCAAAGTAAGGTGCCTGGATGGAGCTCTTCGCAGGTGACCTGTCGCATCGATCATGGAGTGAAATTTATACCAAGTTGGAAGAGTTAGTAGCTCAAGCTAAGGAGGGTTATGAGCCAGACATGAAATGGGTGCTTCATGACATTGAGGAAGAATATAAGAGGGGTTCCTCAGATGCCACAGTGAGAAATTAGCACTTGCCTTAGGGCTCATGAAAACAGTTGAGGAGGAGATTAGGATAGTGAAGAATCTCAGGGTTTGTGGGGATTGTCATTCCTTGATGAAATTTACAAGTAGGATCTACAATAAGGAGATTGTGCTTAGAGATAATAAGCGTTTTCATCGATTTAAAGATGGTGAGTGTTCCTGTAGAGATTATTGGTAAGCTGAATACTGAATCTGGTGCTCAAATAGGCCAATCCACATGGAGCTGCTCATCCAATTGTAAACAGGTAAATTGCCAGTTGCTTGCTGGGCATCCAAAACGTAGAAAAGGTACTAGAATATGGCAAATTATTATGTGCGGACACCGGACACAAACTTGCGTCCGGATTGTTGCGTTTTTATTGTGCTTTTGATATTTTTTTGCAAAATGACAGCTAATACATAATTTTAATTGCATATTAGCTGCCATTTTACTAAGTATTTGAAAAGCACAGCAAAAGGGCAACAAATACTCATTGAGTAAGATATTTGCTGCTCTTTTGCTGTATTTTTACAAATACTCAGCAAAAGGGTATATAATATGCAATTAAAATTGTATATTAGCTGATCTTTTGTAAAAAATACATTAAAAGCACAGTAAAAACACAATAAAAGCTGGAAATTCCAAGTAAATTTGCCCTAGAATACAGAGCACTTTCATAAATCTGGAAATTCCAAGTAAATTTCAGAATTTTTTGTTTGTTTGTTATATTATTCATTTCATTGCAGTCAAACTATCTCCTCTCTTTGTGGTAGACTACAATATTTCTATGCCCAGCACATGAGAGGAAACCTTGCAATGAAAGTTTTCAAATATTCAAAAGAATCGTTTCATTGAATTTGTTGATCCATTCACTCCATTGGTAATTTCTTTTGGTAATATGGACTAAAGTTCACTATTGATGATTATCATAAAGATAAAATGTGTATATGTTAATCAGCACATAATTTGCACAATTTTTCTGCAAAATAGGAAACTATGCTAAATTACTTGGTTGCTTGAATTGGTTTTTTGTTTAGATTGGTACAATTGTTGTAGATTATCTGATTATTTAAGTATAATTTAAGTCTTAGTTTTATAAAAGGCAATCAGCCGCTTCTAATCTGCCATTGATTTAGATAAAGATGATAAAGAATCAGCCTCTTTATGCCCATGGTGTCTTCACTTGTCTTTGTGAGGCGAAATTATTACGTGCGATCAACGAACGTTATCCAGAGGCCAATCGCGTCTGGTTGATCAGGAACTAGGCACAGGCATTGGTGTGATGTGATGGTTTGACTTTGACTGCCATTTGGTGCGGCCGTAGGGGAGAAGGGGCGAAGAACCTGCGAAGCATTACTCTTAGATAAATATTACAGATAATATACTTTTAAGCATGGTGGCTATGTTTGATTGTGAATTGAATTTATTCTACCAATATTTTTCTTGGACTACTTTTTTGCTATAGTATTTTTATATTTCAATTTCTAGGGGTGTAAAAAATTACCCAACCAGCCAACTTAGCCCGAGCCCGACTCAAAAAATTTAGGTTCGGATTGACCCTTTAATAAACGGGTCGGATTCTGGTTTAAAATTCCACCTATCAATTTCCTATTTATTGGTGTGATGTCACTTTATAATTGCATTTTTTTTATTTTTTTCTATTTTTATTCTTATATTTTTCTTTTTATATTTTTTTCTTATTTTTTTATCACTTTATAATTGCATTAATTTGTCTTTGGCTTGTTAGATTGAAGGTCCATGCTAGTTGTGCATAATTTTATTTCCAAGGGAATTGAATTGCATCAAAAAATTTTAAAGTGATGTAACCTAAGTTCTTAAACCAAGTAGGAGAACATTAATAATGCAAATTAAGATACTTTCTTTTCATATCATAAAAAATGATGGACACTTAGTAGAAAAATGATTTGGAAAATTTGTTAGGGTGTCATATAAGGCAGAACAAATAACAAAACACATAAATTATAAACTCTTAGAATAACCACGAATGGTCACATCACATACAAGCACAAATTAGGGAAGATGCTCAAAGGAAAGGACAAACTAGCGATCTGTCACAGGAATTAGGTTCCATCACAAGACCTTGCTCCTTTGGCAAATACCAATAGAACATAACACCACTTATAACTCATAATAGTTTAGAGAAGAAAGATATATGTGAAAGAGAAACCATGAAGAGAAGAAGTAGAAAGAAGACCTAGAGGAAGAAGTACCGATTAGAGAGAAGACAACTCATAAGCTAAAAAGAAACCTTGAAGTTTTAAAATGATAACTCTCCAAAAACTCCCCCACAAAGAAATTCAGCCACAATGTATAAGAGAAAGAATGAGAACAAATAATTATTAGCCCACATAAACGTGACTCCAAACCAGCCAATAAGAACCACCCAACTCAGCTCATTCAATGAGGAATTAAAGCTTCCAGCATAGGATTCAACAAAGGGAAAACTTAGTAGCCAGCAATAGGGAAACCGAACAGCCACAGGAAAAATCGAGCAGCTAGCAAGGAAACCGAATAACTAACAGGGAAACCGAGCAGACAACAGACAAAATCGAGCAACCACAGGAGAAAATGAGCAACAAAACCCAAGTGGAAGGACAATGTTGTGAACGAACCTGAGTGCACCAAACCCGACATGTTCATATGTTGTTTTCCATCATAGACCATACAAAATAAAATTACACAATGCTTTACTGCATCATAAACGCCATGTATGCTCTTGGTATGTGCTGAGGGCTTTGTGTTGCACATTCAAGGTTGAGCATTTTCAAGATTATTTGGTGTCAATTCATCAAGTTCTTAGCTTTTCTTGATTTATACAGTCAGCATAAATATAAACTTTATTGAGAATTGGATCATTAAAATTTTGTGATACACATTTAATCTCTATGAAATACAAACATTAACAAAAGTCACATAGATGATATGGCAAAAATGAGAAAATGACAATCATGAAAAATAGGGCATGACACATCAATGCTTTCAAAGCACTAAGTGCAATGTGATGTGATGCTTATATTAATTTTGTAAAGCTCAAAGTGAGCTTATGCTTTTATTTATTAGAGTGCTCACAAGTTGTATATTATATAATGATTTGATAACACATAATGGATTCTTAATATGATACAAATTTTGAGTTGATCAAAAAGTTATTTAGATCAAATTTAGGGCAGGGCCTTGTTAGCATGTAAGATGTAGGCTTCGTTTGGGACGGCTTTCTTCCTACTTCATAAAGCTGCTTTCTAGTACAAAAAATAAAATTTTTATACAAAATCGCTTTAAGAAGCAGTAAAAAAGCTGTCCCAAACATAGCCGTAGTTGCTTAATTTTTCTAATTGTCACATGGTTAAGTTGCTCCTACAAGGTCTCTATTGGGGGTTATGAAAAGATAATGACCTTAGATCTATCTAATAATGTCGATATGATTTGATATTCCATTTTAGGTAATATAAAATGAATTTTTATAAAATCACCTATGTTACCTAAATACGAAAATTACGTATTCGTAAAATTCATCGATTGAATCAAGCGCACTTGAATGTACAAAGAGCTCTTTGATTCATCTATTTTAATAGATTTTAACTATATTTATAATAAAATTTTCCAAAAAAAATGATAAGGGGCATTAAAATATATATTTTTTTTAAATTCCAATTTCAACAAAATATCAATAACCTAATAATTAAATTAAATTAAAAATAGGTCATTTAAGTTGTTAATAGCATTTATTAAAAAGACTTATTTTGAACTAAGTAGACCTAAGAAGATTGTAGAAGCAGAAGAAATACTTCGGACTCTTCGAGAAGCCGTTAACACTTGAAAGCAATTCCCGTTTTACGGCTCCACAGCTTCTCAACGAGCTCTTCTTGTGGGCGTCTACGTTGGCCGCCGGCGATATGAGGGTGGTCGCGCTAAAGCTTGCCGAAAACAACAGCACGACGTCGGCGGTGAAGATTACAGTGCGCGGTAGCGCAGGCGTGGATCTTGGCAGCGTAGGGCGGGCTCTGGGGCTGGAGCCGTCGACTGTTAGGCTGAATGAGCACTTCATTAGCCGCGGGACCGATCTTGTATCTTCGCTATCATGGAAGTCTGTCCTTTCTTTCTTCGCTGCCCGCGGCCTTCCTGCCGGCGGTTCTTTTCTGGATTCCATCGTTGTTCAGGGAAAGCCCACCGCCAATACAGGTTACTGTTCTGTTTCTGACTATGCTTTAGTGAAGCTTAGGGTTCATGTTTTTTTGTTTTTTCTCATGTTGGGGGTGGCGGACTCGGTTACCTCAGGTATTTTATTTTGATTATGTTATATGGGAATTTAAAAAAATCAGCATAAAATCTAAGAGAAAGGAGTTGAGGGAGAAAGAGAGGCATTTGCTTATTAGAGATTAGAGGAGGAGAGGGGAAGATTTGTGTTTAGGAGGGGTTGGGTTTCCTTCTTGGAGCATGGAAACTCTAATGTTTATAATTCGTTATAAGTCTGTTACAAGTTATTAAAATAATAAATCAAATTGAAAGCATAAAAATTCTACCATCCCATGAATCGAGACCCTCAAAACGGTTCTAGATGTCTTTGGTTAGCTATAATGTGCTTGGGAACCTTAGGTGACCCAACCAATTTTAGTTAATTGCTATTTTTAAGCTTGCATTGAGTTCTGAAGTTGATTTTGATCTATGAATCTTGTTTAACCTAAATTGAATCAACTGATCTAATTTGACTATACAATCATCTCATCTAATTGTAACTAGGTCGACTTACTTTGATGTTATGGCATTATATATGAGAGGACTATGGCCTTTGGCTTGCAATGATGCTGCTTTGCAGGCAATTATAGCGATGTAGGGCGGCCAATGACAATATTGGCCTTCTTTTTGATAATGATGTAGTAATTATTCATATAGACATCTGTTAAGGGTTTCAAAACATTGTCATCATTATCACTAGCCTTATCTCAACTATTTTGGATTGGTTTATGAATCCTCATTTTCATTTTTTCTTTTTGAGTGTTATTTGAGTTGTTAAAGCTACTCTTTTTGAGTTTTTTTAAGCAACTTCTATCCATATAACTTTAGATCTACTCTTTTTTCCTTACAATTTTTTAACAATAATTTTATCTTCTCTTCTTATGGGCACATTTTCTACCTTTTGGTGTACATGCCTAAAAAGAACATTATAAAGACTAAAAAAGCTGATATTGTTTGGGTGTTCCAATGATGAAAAATGAAAAATTGGTAACCTAGCAATTTCTAGGTGAAAATATGAGAGATCAAGATATAATCTCTCTTTCTTTCTCAAACGCTATGTTATTTTTGTTGACAAAAATTGAATGAAAAAAGAGAAAAAAAAAAAGACTTTTCAAATTTCTTTAATTTTTAAACTTATTATCTTCAAATATTTGTCATGGAAAAGGTTTTACACATTCATCTATATATTGCTTATTGATTCGATTAAAGGGCAGGTTTATATAATTCATCTTATATTCATCATAGTTGAATTGATAACTTTCCAATATTATTTAAGGAAATAATTTGCATCTTAATTCATCTTAAATTATATTCATAGTGATAAAAAATAAATATTATGTGACATGTTTCAGTATTTTTTGTTGAATTATCATTGTATTTTTGCTATTAATTTATTTCTATTGTTAATTTTTTATTGTTATGGACAATATGGCTATGTTTTTAGTTAGGATGAATTTGATCATTACAAAAAAAAAAAAAGAATTTGATCATTAGTTTTGTTGAAATGGAAAGAATCTTTAGTATGTTTCTACCTCATCTTAATTTATATGTCTTCTTCTTCTTCTGTTGCTATCTTATTTTTTCTGCTTCTCTCTCTCTCTTTCGACCATTCAAGGCTTTCGCAAATACTCTGCCTTGTCGGCCAACTGATCTTGTTGGATGGGGTGCATGCTTATCAACTTATGGAATGGATGAAACTACTGGATTGAACACATCCTTTTTTATGTTTTGAATTTCAATCCTTGTTCATTATCCTGTTAGAGCATTACTTTGGTATTAACATATGGTACAAATCAGCTCGAAATGTTTTAGCCTTGTGATTATGAGATGATGGTATGATTTGTTCAAGACAATCCCTTCTGGCTTTTTTATTAATACTTGGCCAGGAAAATATACTTTCCTTTACTGCAGCTTTGCTTCTCGTCAGGAAAGTTAAACTTAAAATTAAATTGAAGTCATTGTTTGAGTTACATTAAATGTATACATGCTCTTAAGTTCTGAGTTCTAAGCTTTCGCATCCATAGCTATCTTAATGGAATGTTACTAGAAAATTTGGTAGCTTTGATGCATTTTGGTGTTTCTATTTCTCGATGCAGGTTGGCATTCCTCCTCTGATATAGATCATGTGGGTCACATAGGTTTCAAGAGAAAAGGCACAATAAAGGATGAAAAACCTGGAAAAAAGAATCGATTTCTTGAAGGCCAACCCAAGGAGCAGAATATTGGTACTAAGCTATTGGCTGATGACAAATGCCTTTGTATTAAGAGACAATTGAAGTTGGTTGATCACCAGCCATCCAAGAAGGGGAAGATTGGTGAATGCTGTTCAGGTATGATTGCTCTAATTCTTGTGCATGGTTTGGTGTCTTTGTTCAGAAGTGTTCTTGGTGAAGCTTTATCAATTTTTTAGCTGGCTTTCTAATTGAGTCCAAATGAGCTTAATCAAATTTATAGTTGAACTAAATATCTCGACAGGGCGAATCCAACGACACTAAAGGTGATTCGATCTGAGTTTAAATGAGCTTAATCAAGCACTTGAAGTATTGCTGAAAATTTCATGACATTAATGATCTCTAAATCTTGCATATTTATAGTCTAATCAAGCATCTTGATGAGATAAATGCAAATGGTCAAAGATCACCCAGTTTCAAGGCCTATAAGGCACTTAAACGCTAATTAAATGATCTATGATCAAATGATTCAATATGGGCTTTCCGATGGAGTGATATGGAATTTAGATGGGATTTATTAAAATGGCATCATCAAATGATATAACTAGATCTTCATTCTCCATATAAAGTGTACATGAACTTAAGTTTATAGAAAGCTTAGAGTTTTGAAGAACTCGTGGAGCTCTACTTAACTTTCGATGCCAACAATCATCTTCAACTATTCTTGTACGATCGTCGTTGCCCGACTATCGTCATCTAATCATCCTAACCCAACCATCACAAACCACTAATCATTCTTTGATTGTTATCTTTCGACCACCATCGTTTGATCGACATCGATTGTCTGTCATGATCGATTGACTGTAATCAATAATCATTATTTGACATAGTTGAAGTATTTTATTTAAGGTTCCCTTTTTTATTTTTGATTATGAAACAGTGTTAAGGTGACCTCAAGAATTTTTTTTTTTGGGAATGCTTATGAGCATTAACTTAAATACCACTCATATATAATGGAGAAATTATTATATGAGCTCAATCCATATGGAGAATGTGCTTTGGGATGTATGGTACTGTGCTTTTTGATATGTATTGATGCATACATAGGTTATTGTAATATTTTTTATCACTATTAAAAAAATGAAATTAAAAACTATATATATTTTTAGTGAGGTAAGGGGTAATAAATAATTCATAAAATTAAAAATAATTTATAAATATAACATAAACTATTGACATATTTACTTAGTTAATCATCATAAAATATTCACCATAAACCTGAATATTAAATGTTAATATAAAATTAAAGTTTGAAATGAGATTCAAGAAATAGATGAAAAAAAATCTAAAACTTAATACAAATAAATTAAAAAGTTGTAAGCAAAAATTTTTAAAAAAATCAACAAGGAAATACAGATTTTAAAAAAATCATAGCAGTCCATTTTCAACTAGAACTTTTTATTAAAGAAAAATAAATTTCATAAAAATTTAGTTGTTTACTACTTGACAAAAAATGCAAATCCTCTTGCTCAATCGCTGCTATCACTTACAATTGAAGAGGCCTCGCGAGATTTAGGCTTTGTTTGGGACAGCTTTTTTGCTGCTTCTTAAAGCAGGTTTCTAGTACAAAATTTTAATTTTTGTACTAAAAAGCTGTTTTAAGAAGCATAAAAAAAGTCATCCCAAACGAAGCCTTAGTTGCTCTTGTTTCTCGCAGTCGAAGAATTCTGGCTTTCATGTTGGAGTCTCAACACGATCTTTCTCCCTTTGGTCACTTGCGCTCTGTTAGACCGGTCCTCCCTGGACCGGTCCAACCGACCCAATCCAATGGGCCGGTTCAGGTTTACCGAAGGAGGAGGGCGGGCGGACATGAGGCGGAAGCCGCATGAGGCTAGAGGCGGGGTCCACTTGAAATTCAAGTTGCTTCTTGGAGTCAAAATGAGGGGAAGTGAGGGCAATTAGGTCCTTTTGTATCTATTTTGAATTGTATGCATTAAGTAGGGAGTAAAGGGGAGGTTTAGGTTATGTGATTTTGTTTTGAAGTTTTTCTTGTTCTTCTTGTTGATTTGGGCTCTAGATCGTATTCTAGAGATTTGGGAGAGTGCGATCCTCCTCACGAATAGAGGATCCTTGTATCTTTGCTATTTTCCTTGCATCTATTAGTAAAAATACAAGATTTTTCTCAAGTTTTCTCGCTGTATTTCCCAGATTTTTCTCTGTTTTTGCTATTTTTCTGTTGTGAGCAGTAGTTTTTGCTTGGATAATTGCTAGAAAGTGAATAGGAAATACTTGAAATCAAGTATTTCCTATCACGCTCACACGAAGAAGATAACTCACTCTCGCACAATGAAGCTCGCTCTGCCGTAGGCCTTATAAACCTAACGTTGAATGAAGGCGGCTGTATTAGATATATGAGAAGTATAAGATAATAAATATAATATAATATTTTTTTTAAATAACCTCATTGAGGTTATGCCTTAATGCCTTGAGATGTCAACCTCATGCAAAAAATATGTAATCTTGGATGGTGACAATGAGGCTTAAGACTCAGACATTTTTTTTGTGCACCACAAAAACCTTTTTAGTTTTTTATGCAACAAGATATTACAAAATACACAGTAATACACTGATCGCACACTTTCCTCTATGCATTAAGTGCACTCCTACTAATTTCTCAATGTGATAGCCCCTCGCAGTCATTGGTTATTGAGCTAGCTACTTGATCATTGGGTATTGATTTATCTACTTTAGACTTGTATCTACTTTGTCAACCACAAGGCCAATCTTGTACCTTTGTTCTTCGCACATCCCTGACTATAAGCTCCTTTTTATCTAATAAGGCTGGTTAACACTCATATTCATGCAACATAATTAAATGTAATTTAATTAAATTTATCTTTGAATTTATTTGTTATTTTATTATCACAAAGTACTCCTGACACAATTATTAATTTTTATCCTCAACTTTAATTTACTAAGTTATATTCTTACTTGTATTCACATTATAAGATATATCCTGACTCATATCCAAATTCTTCTAGATGATAAATCCAAGATGCTTAAATCTATCATATTTATATTTCACTTTAATTTTTAATATAATTAGTTGATAATTGATAATATAATGCCTATTAGGAGTGTCACACTAATTAAATTTGTATTTCATATACATTCAATTTTTGCTAATAATTTTAAGATTTATGTTCACAAATTTGTTTCCGTTATTCTAACTTTTTAGTTATTTTAATAGATATCTAATCAATTGAAACTATGTATCTATTAAACTCTTTCTTTTCGCTTCTCGAAAGGGGTGTATTGACACTTTGTTTGGTTATCCTGTACATTTCTTAAAAGGTAGTTTTAAAATTATTATTTGAGATAATGAAGTTTCAATTTAATACAAGATAAAAAATATTTTAGTAAATTCGATTGCAAATCTGGTTTTTGGCAGATAGAATATTATTCATTTCGAACATTTAGCTTTATCCAATAGGCAGGGGACGAATCTTCAATTCCGACCCAAAGTACCTATAGAAAAACCATTAAATCTATATCAAATTACTTTATTAGATAATTTATGGTGTAATAAATCAGATACAAAAGCCATGATATATACTTTAAATTGCTTAACCATATATTTTAATGGAATAAATAAGCAAGTAGAATTTTTAAATAACGAAATTAATAAACTAAAAGCTGAAGTAAATACTTCCAACATTACTCTTTTTTCAAAAACTCCTACAAATTTACAAAAGGTAGTAATATCAAATCAAGAAACGAAAATTAGAGAATTAGAAAAATCTCTAGAGTTAGAAAGAGAAAAATATAAACAATTAGAAAAAGAAAATTAAGAGGCAGAAAAAGATCAAAATTATTTATCCAATATTATTTTAGATATATCTGAAGATAATATGTTAAAACAACTCCAATATATGTATCTTCCTGAAATGGATGATAATATCAAAAGGACTATTTTCAAAAAGATTCAAAATGACAACCGAACATATATAGAATCAGCCTATAAAGAAATAGTTATTTCTTATATATCAAATGAAGAAGTGTCAGGCATCTCTTATGCATCAAAAACATTATTTTCATCAGCATCAAAAGATCGACACTGTCTCTGTAAAATTTGTATGCCAGGGTTCTACATGATTCATCTTTCCCTTAATTTAACTCATATCAAAAAATTTCAGAAATGGACCGTTCAAAAATTAATGGAATATAGCCTACTGAGATAAACTCATCATAAGCAGAGACGACAAACTATCAGATCAAATTGAATTTCTTGGACATTCAGAACTTAAACGGATCATCTGATATATTTTTGAAGACTATAGAATTTATTCTATTACTATAATCATAAATTCTATTGGACCAGCATACAAAGAATTTATGGATGGAGCAAAACACATCATAGAAATCCATAAAACTCCGGAAAGCTTTAAAGCAGAACAGTACGATGACACTTCTCACTCATCTTTTGATCCAGAGTTATCTAACCAGTCTCTAAAATATTATAGAGCTTTGCAAATAGCTCAATTTGGAAAAGAATTTTTAAAACCAATATTCTATATGCAACTAGTATTCCAAGATAAAGAAATGTTCATTTTTATGCATAACAAACTAGTCAAGGGACCGCTATTCAAATTTCGTCATTATGTCAAAGATATTAATCTTATAGAACATGTCAATACTTTTTCTTCACACCTAATCGTTGCTAAAGGTGATTATCAGACATATTATCAGAACATAACTCCGAAACGGAATATGCCACTTTCCGATCTCGAGACAACCGACCGTTTCTGGATAGATGGGATGGATGATGAAGGGCTAACAAATATCGAAAATGCTATGGAAGGGTAAAATTGACAAAGCAGAAGAAATCAGATAAGCTGATAGGAAGATAAATGATAAGTATGACAAAAGGTCTCAATCAAGTACAAATGGTTACTATTCACTTTTACTGTAGTAAAGTACTTTTACTGTAGAAGTCCTTTGGTACTGTAGTACAATATTTAAAAGTTTATAAGCGGTAATCATACCGCAGTTGTGTTGTATGTTTTTGTATTATAAATAGAGAGCTCGTCTCTCTGCAGAGTGTGGTTGAGTTGTATGAAAGTCTAAATATTAGTGTGAAAGCTGTGAGCTCTTCTTCTGCAAGCAATAGTCATCTTCAGTCTTTGTAAGTCTTTCTCTAAAATATATAATAAAGGCTTTGTTTAATCTTATTAGTCATAAAATTTATTATTTCTTCTTTTATGGGTAAGACGTCACTCGTTATGAGTGAGTAGTGTGTTGATTATTTCTAACCCATAGGGAGAAATGCTTTAAGAAAATTTGTCTTTCTGTCAAAATCTTTATTTGATGAAGATAAGCTAAAATCTTGTTTTATATTTATCATATACAAGTTCTCTTTGAAAGACGAAATAACTTTCGACCTCTATGATCGAGTACAGTGAATTCAAAAATTCATGAGTTTGAACCCCATAAGTCTCCATTTATGCTTTGTCTTTGGGCTGGTGGAAAATACTCCTGAATCTTTGCATGATATCTGTATAGTCGGTGTATGTCGAATTATTCTCGCACCTATCACAGAGAATTTTTATATCATAAATAAAATTACTAGATTTTCTCTTAACTTTTAATTATGGAGAATGAGGCATCAAAGAAAATAAAATTCTTAAAGCAAATCTTACCTGATTGGGAGAAATAATTCTTAAAACATCTTGATATATCCATAAAACAAATTGTAAAAATGGTTCTCTAATTTCGTGAAGAAATACCTAGAGAAATTAGAAATAATTTAGCACTAATAGAAGCAGATATTATAGCAGAACTTAGAGAAATAAATGACGAGGTAGATATAATTTTATTAAAATATTTTAATCAAGAATTCCAGCAAATTCTTCAAGCCATAAAAAGGCATATAGACAACTATCCTGACATAGATCGAGCACAAGAAATTAGATCAATAGGAAAAAAAATTTTAGCTGAATTAAACAGTCTGCTTCATAGATAAAATAATGGTTATTCGCTTAAAAGCCGATTTACCTATAGAAGTTAGAAACAATTTAGTATCATTTTATTCAGATATTGTTGATGAACTCAACAATATAAATAGTGAAGTAGAAGATATTCTATTCGAGCATGTTAATGAAGAATTAGATATTATTCTAGCAGCCTTACGAAAGCATCTTAAAAATAATAAAGATATTAATTTACTCCAACAAATTAAAACAGTAGGTGATATAATTTTACTATAAATGAATATTTTTGTTCCACGATACGCTCAGTAGCCATATAATTATGAGCTCATCTTCTAGATGCAAAAAATATAGCTATAGAAAAATTATCCCCGTAGCCAGCCTGATTCATAGGCGCTTATCTTTACTAAAAATATATTATCTTAGTCTAAATAGAACATTAGTTTTATGCAAATGTTCCAATAATGAAAAAAATATATTATTTAGGCATGAATAGAATATTAGTTTCATATAAATTGTTAAACAGTAGCAAAATTGCAGCCACCTGTATTAGCCAAAAAGTTTTTACTAAATAAATAAGTATTAGCCAATTAGCATAAATTTTATCCTTTGATTAGCTCCTATCATGAGATTATGCATTTGCCCAATTTTATATAAAAAAAGAATAATTTGTAGCCATAAATGTATTCATTATAGGTTTAGAAAAATCTATCCTTTAGGTCTTAAATATGATAAAGAGGCACCATTAATTAAAGTATATTATATTGATAGGAATAGTGAATTAGTTAATACAAAATTTTTGAATAGTCAAATTTAATATTTTATAGATATGAATAGGTCATTAGTTACATATAAATTTTTGAATAGTAAGAAATATTATACATTTTGCACTAGAAAAATGGTGAGTCTTAGGAATATAAATGAATTGTGAACTAGCAAAAAATTTTTATCTAGCCTAACTCCAATTGGTATCAGAATATAGAAAGATTATGGAACCAAAAATTATACAATATTTAGATTTAGAATTACCTCAAAATAAAAAAAATTTAGTCATATTCGACAAATACAAATTTAGTTGTTATTTCGATACTAAATATCGACATAGTTTGCATAGCAATGATAGTTCTACAAATAGTATTATTGATTTATTAATTAGTTTATCTGAAGCTTTTCAATTTCATCAAGAAAATATATACATAATTATTGAAAAACTAACAAATATAATTGTTTTTAAAAAACAGACTATTGAAGAATTTAATGAAAAAATACTTTATATTAAAGGTCAAAATAATGAAATTATTCAAAAAATTCATAATTATTATGAGAAAATAGAAAATATATCGACAAAAAATATAATTAAAATCAAAGATGATTTTAATAAATTAAATGAATTAAAACTTAGCATACAAAAAATAAATATTTCTTTTAACGAATTAAAACAAATTATTCTAACATGAATAATTTAGAAAATACTACTATATATTTAGAAACTTTAAAAGAGTGTCAAACTTACCATTCTGATGTTATAGGGTTAACTTCTTATCTAGGAGCACAAAATAGTGATAAAACATATCAAAAAATTTCAAATTTTCAAACTATTTTATTAATAAAAATATTTCAAAAGTTAAATTACGTCGAAACAAAATTATTAGATATTGAAAGCAAATTAATAAGATTAGTTAAACAGAATGATTTAGACGAATTAACTAAAAGTATTAAAATAACAATAAAATTGTTCCATATATTTCTCGAATTAATTATAAAAAATGGTAAATAAACAAACAACTTTACAATTATTTAAAAGAAATCCTATAAATTATGATAGGAAATTATTCGAAATAATAGATATAGAAGGACAGTTAGAAAGATTTAACAATGAAAAATTAAATCTAATAAAAACTAGAAAAATATATGACAATTCAATGATTTCAAAATCAAATATTATTCAAACAATAGCGGAACAAAAAATTAGTTGTATTTCTAATTCAGATCAAGTTTCCTTACCCATAATAACTAAAGAAGATTGGGACAAAATAAAAATTATGAAAATAAATCAAATACATTGAATTCTGGTTTGAACAATATGAATACTAATTGGAGTTATGCTAGATAAAAATTTTGTGCTAGTTTACAATTCATTTATATTTCTAAGACTCACCATTTTTCTAGTGCAAAATGTATAATCTTTCTTACAATTCAAAAATTTATACGTAACTAATGTCCTATTCATATCTATAAAATATTTAATTTGACTATTCAAAAATTTTGTATTAACTAATTCACTATTCCTATCAATATAATATACTTTAATTAATCGTGCCGCTTTATCATATTTAAGACCTAGAGGATAAATTTTTCCAAACCTATAATGAATACATTTATGACTACAAATTATTCTTTTTCTATATAAAATTGGACAAATGTATAATCTCATGATAGGAGCTAATCAGAGGATAAAATTTGTGCTAATTGACTAATACTTATTTGTCTAGCAAAAACTTTTTGGCTAATACAGGTGGCTGCAATTTTACTACTGTTTAAGAATTTATAAGAAACTAATATTCTTTTCATGCCTATATAATATATTTTTTTCATTATTGGAACATTTGCATAAAACTAATGTTCTATTTAGACTAAGATAATATATTTTTAGTAAAGATAAGCGCCTATGAATTAGGCTGGCTACGGGGATAATTTTTCTAAAGTTATATTTTTTGCATCTAGGAGATGAGGTCATAATTATATGGCTACTGAGCATATCGTGGAACAAAAATATGCATTTCTAGTAAAATTCTATCACTTACTATTTTAATTTGTTGGAGTAAATTAATACCTTTATTATTTTTAAGATGCATTCGTAAGGCTGCCAGAATAATATCTAATTCTTCATTAACATGCTCGAATAGAATATCTTCTACTTCACTATTTATATTATTGAGTTCATCAATAGTATCTGAATAAAATGGTACTAAATTGTTTCTAACTTCTATAGGTAAATCGGCTCTTAAGCGAATAACCATTATTTTATCTATGAAGCAGACTGTTTAATTCAGCTAAAATTCTTTTTTCTATTGATCTAATTTCTTGTGCTCGATCTATGTCAGGATAATTTTCTATATGCCTTTTTATGGCTTGAAGAATTTGCTGGAATTCTTGATTAAAATGTTTTAATAAAATTATATCTACCTCGTCATTTATTTCTCTAAGTTCTGCTATAATATTTGCTTCTATTAGTGCTAAATTATTATTAATTTCTCTAGGTATTTCTTCACGAAATTAGAGAACCATTTTTACAATTTGTTTTATGGATATATCAAGATGTTTTAAGAATTATTTCTCCCAATCAGGTAAGATTTGCTTTAAGAAATTTATTTTCTTTGATGTCTCAATCTCCATAATTAAAAGTTAAGAGAAAATCTAGTAATTTTATTTATGATATAAAAATTCTCTGTGATAGGTGCGAGAATAATTCGACATACACCGACTATACAGATATCATGCAAAGATTCAGGAGTATTTTCCACCAGCCCAAAGACAAAGCATAAATGGAGACTTATGGGGTTCAAACTCATGAATTTTTGAATTCACTGTACTCGATCATAGAGGTCGAAAGTTATTTCGTCTTTCAAAGAGAACTTGTATATGATAAATATAAAACAAGATTTTAGCTTATCTTCATCAAATAAAGATTTTGACAGAAAGACAAATTTTCTTAAAGCATTTCTCCCTATGGGTTAGAAATAATCAACACACTACTCACTCATAACGAGTGACGTCTTACCCATAAAAGAAGAAATAATAAATTTTATGACTAATAAGATTAAACAAAGCCTTTATTATATATTTTAGAGAAAGACTTACAAAGACTGAAGATGACTATTGCTTGCAGAAGAAGAGCGCATAGCTTTCACACTAATATTTATACTTTCATACAACTCAACCACACTCTGCAGAGAGACGAGCTCTCTATTTATAATACAAAAACATACAATAAAACTGCGGTATGATTACCGCTTATAAACTTTTAAATATTGTACTACAGTACCAAAAGACTTCTACAGTAAAAAGTACTTTAATACAGTAAAAAGTGAATAGTAACCATTTGTACTTGATTGAGATCTTTTATCATACTTATCATTTATCTTCCTATCAGCTTATCTGATTTCTTCTGCTTTGCCAATTTTACCCTTCCATAGCATTTTCGATATTTGCTAGCCCTTCATCATCCATCCCATCTATCTAGAAACGGCCGGTTGTCTCGGGATCGGAAAGTGACATATTTCGTTCTGGAGTTATGTTCTGATAATATGTCTGATAATCACCTTTAACGACGATTAGATGTGAAGAAAAAGTCTTGACACATTCTATAAGATTAATATTTTTGACATAATGACGAAATTTGAATAGCGGTCCCTTGACTAGTTTATTATGCAGAAAAATGAACATTTCTTTATCTTGGTATGCTAGCTGCATATAAAATATTGGTTTTGAAAATATTTTTTCAAATTGAGCTATTTGCAAAACTCTATAATATTTTAGAGACTGGTTAGATAACTCTGGATCAATAGATGAGTGAGGAGTGTCATCGTACTGTTCAGCTTTAAAACTTTCCAGAGTTTTATGGATTTCTATGATGTGTTTTGCTCCATCCATAAATTTTTCGTATGCTGGTCCAATAGAATTTATGATTATAGTGATAGAATAAATTCTATAGTCTTCAAAAATGTACCAGATGATCCGTTTGAGTTCTGAATGTCCAAGGCATTCAATTAATCTGATAGTTTGTCGTCTCTGCTTAGGATGAGTTTACTCAGTAGACCATATTCCATTAATTTTTGAACTGTCCATTTCTGAAATTTTTTGATGAGTTAAATTAAGGGAAAGATGAATCATGTAGAACCTTGGCATACAAATTTTACAGAGACAGTGTCGATCTTTTGATGCTGATGAAAATAATATTTTTGATGCATAAGAGATGCCTGACACTTCTTCATTTGATATATAAGATATAACTATTTCTTTATATGCTGATTCTATATCTGTTCGGTTGTCATTTTGAATATTTTTGAAAATAGTCATTTTGATATTATCATCCATTTCAGGAAGATACATATATTAGAGTTGTTTTAACATATTATCTTCAGATATGTCTAAAATAATATTGGATAAATAATTTTGATCTTTTTCTGCCTCTTGATTTTCTTTTTCTAATTGTTTATATTTTTCTCTTTCTAATTCTAGAGATTTTTCTAATTCTTTCATTTTTGTTTCTTGACTTGATATTACTATCTTTTGTAAATTGGTAGGAGTTTTTGGAAAAAGAGTAATGTTGGAAGTATTTACTTCAGCTCTTAGTTTATTAATTTCGTTATTTAAAAATTCTACTTGCTTATTTATACCATTAAAACATATGGTTAAGCAATTTAAAGTATGTATCATGGCTTTTGTATCTGATTTATTACACCATAAATTATCTAATAAAGTAATTTGATATAGATTTAATGGTTTTTCTATAGGTACTTTGGGTCGGAATTAAAGATTCGTCCCCTGGCTATTGGATAAAGCTAAATGTTCGAAATGAATAATATTAGTGAAACTATGTTCAGGTTTTGAAGGAGATGAAGGAGATAGTTCCATTGATTCCTGCAAAACAAAGTAAAATAATTATTAGCAATAAATTCTTATTTTTTCTATCTTTATATTAATCTAGGGAGGTTTGTAGTTTGAAGATCTAGTAACTCTAGATAAATAATCAGCTAAAAAATTATTATCTCCTTTAATATATTCAAAATTTACTTTATATCCATTTCCTTCTATTGTGGTAATAAAATTCTTATTTATAGTGTATAAAATGCATGTACAAACCCATCTTTTGCTATATATTTTCTTTTCATTTTTATTTTTATAAAAATGTACTATGGCTTCACAATCAGTTCTTATAGTAAATTCTTTTTGTAAGAATAATTTAAAGCTATGTAGGGCATTTATTACTCATAATATTTCATAATCTAAAGAAGTTAATGATTTAGGTAGTTGCTTAAAGCTTCCTGAAGCATATCTACATAATTGTTCCTTTGACTGGAAAGTTTATTTATACGGTTTTATTTTTAATTCAGCTCCCCAACCATCTTGCGATGCATCTACTATTACTATTTTATAATCTGTTTCTAAGGGTAGAGTTAATTTTGGTAAAGATTTGATTTGTGTTTTTATTTTTTCTATTATCTTAATATCTTCAATATTGAAATATTTTTGCTCTGTTTTACTAGTCTTTTTATATAAGGATTTTATAGTTTTTCCTAAATCTTTTATATAAGGACGAGCATAATTTAAAAGTCCTAAAATTTTTTGTAATTCTTTAGTGTCCTCTATTATGTCTGGAAATTCTAAGATTTTTAAAGCTATATGATCTTGTAGTTCGATTGTACCATTTCCAATTTGTTGTCCCAGAAAATCAATGTATTCTTTAGCTACTTCAATTTTATTTTTTGATAATATAATACCATTATTGATACAAAGTTTTAAAACTTCTTCAATGTGTTTATAATGCTCTTTTAAAGTATGTGATGCTATTAAAATATCATCTATATATACCATAATATAATTTAAATGGCCAAATATATTATCCATTTTTCTCTGAAATATACTTGGAGCATTTTTTAATCCAAAAGTTATAATTTCTCATTCATAATGTCCTATGGGAGTAGTAAATGCTATCCAAGGGATAGAGTTTGAATGAAGTTTTATCTGCCAAAAACCAGATTTGCAATCGAATTTACTAAAATATTTTTTATCTTGTATTAAATTGATTAACATATCTTTATCTGGTATTTTATATCCATCATCTTCAGTATTATCATTTAGTCATTTATAGTTGATAACCATTCGGGCTCAAAATTTTAGACGATTATTTATCTAGAGTTACTAGAATAAAATATTAAAAGCCAAATTAGATCATGTATATTGATGGAATTTTTTAAAACCCATGCTCCATTTTCCTCTCCACATCTGCATTGTATGAACTTAAATTTGACTCATATATTTACAACAATCTCATACATGTCGGTTGTTCTTGTATGGTGCTAACAAATATATCTTTTCCAATTGTTTTTCATCCTATTACTCATAAAAAATTTACTGAAAAGATCTTTTAATTGATTCACTCTAAAATCCATTAATAATTCTCCAAATTTTAATGGATATCTCTTTAGATTTGAAGTTTAATATTTGTATGTTTTCTTTATTGCTAATTCTATTTCATTTTAGTGGATCATTCTAAATCTAACTCATTATTTTATTTAATTATGACCTTGAACGCTTTTCCAAAACAAAATTCATTGTGTTCTTTTTACAAAAGTCTTAAAGGTTCTAAACTATCACACCTTTAACAGTCTTGATGGAATTTTATTAGAAAACGAGAAGTGTTTTTTATTGCCTTTTGATTCATTTATTGTTAATACAGATTGCCATTCCTCTTCTATCATGAAAAATGCTGATCGCCTACACTTCAAGAGCTGCGAAGGCATTGCAGATGATGAAAAAATTCCAAGAAAGAATCAGTTTATTGAAGGTACCACTTTAGATCAGAATTTTGGCAGTGAGCAAGAGACTGATGATGCCGACTTCCTTAATTGTATCAAGAAAAGGTTGAAGTTAGATGATGATCACCCAACCAAGAAGGGGAAGATTGATGAACGAAATTCAGGTATGATTGCTCTGATTATTGTGCATGTTGCTTGTTGTACTTGTGGAAATTTATTGCGGATCAAGTTGTGGCTCATTGAAGTGTTACAATCATCTTCATTCGAAATGCTCAACCAACACCAAAAATACTTTATCAGTTCCATAACTGTTCATCTTATATAGCATTTTAACTGAGAACTTGAAAATTCGAAGAAGCTGCTCTGAATTGATTAATCAATACATTCTCTACGAATGCTTTTTTTTTTTTAGGGTTTTGTGATAGGAAACACTTGGATTTTCAAGTGTTTCTCACCAAAACCAAGTAGATCCAATGTAAAACTGCTGTCTACAGCAGAAATCAGCCAAGAAACAGTGGAAAAATAGCAAATCGGAGAGAAAACCGTGGAGAAAAGACTTTTATTTTTACTAATAGATGAAACAGAATAGAAAATATACAATTGATCCTCAATTCGAGAGGAGGATCGATCTCTCCCAAATCTCTAGATGCCGCTAGAGCCCAAAGAAACCTAAATCTAAGAGATCTCAAATTTCAGCCAAATTCAAGATCTTCAAACCCTAGCCAAATCAATTATTTAATGCATACAAATCAAAAAGAATTCCCTAAACAGTCCCTACGTTCAAATTTCCCTCTCAAAACGCTAAAAAAAGCTTCCTAAAATGCTCTAATGGGCTGGTCGGGCCGATCGATCTCCGCAGGAGGCGGAGATCTGTTGCTCTTTGCGACTTGCCGGTCCTGTGCGGACCGGCTGGACCGGTCTAACATTTTGCTATGGTCTTGCCGTCCAAAAAAGTAGGTAGAGGTCATTTTGGTAACTAAGGCCTTGTTTGAGACGGCTTAATTTCGCCTTTTAAGTTTCAAAATGGCAGAAATTTTTTTGGCTGTTATTTGTATGTGCTATTTTTGCAGAAATATTTTTTAGAGAACTATATTTTTGTACTGTTTTCAAAAGCTTTCTAATATTAACTTCTTCATTAGTAAACTCCGTTTTCTCAAACAATAGTTTTAAAACAATCTTTTAGGAAAGGTACAAAATAATCAAACGAAGCCTAAAAAACTAAACGGTTAGAATTATTGATAAACGTTTAGGTTTCATGTCATTCTTAGGGAAACAAATGTTGAATTTGTAAAAAACACCGCTAATTTATATGATTGTAGTATTATAGCAAAATTCTATATTTGGCTCCTTTAGGGTATGTTTGGAGGAATGCAAATGCATGCTACTCCACAACTTCAAATTGGGTACAATGCTTTGAAAGGTGAGGTGAGGCATTTTATCCATCAAGAGGTGTGATATAAGCCTCAAAGCCTAAGATATAAGGTCCATAATATTATATTTTTAATATTTAATAAATAGAATTATAATTAAAAAACTCAAATATTAGAACAAAATATTAAATAAATTTAAAAATTCAAAGTTCATGACTGTAGACTTTTTTATGGTAGCTCCAAAGTCTGATTTGAACAAACATATATAATCAAATAAAATAATACATCAAAATAGAACAAGATGAGCAACCCACAAAGTGGGGTTTTATTGAACACAAGCCATGAGTTGACAAAGGAAGCAAAAAACTGTTTTGATAGGAAATACTTGATTTCAAGTATTTCCAAATCACTTCTACAGCAAATCTCGATGCAAACTGCTGTTCACAGCAGGAAAAACAGCAAAACAGTGGGAAAAACAGGGGAAAGCTGAGAGAAAATTGGAAGAACAGCTTGTATTTTACTAGTAGAAGAATAAAATAGCAAGATACGATTGATCCTCAATTCGAGAGGAGGATCGTTCTCTCCCAAATCTCTGGCAACGCCAAGAGCCCAAAGAAAACCTAAATCTAGGAGATCTCAAATTTCAGCCAAATTCAAGATGCCCAAACCCTAGGAAAAACATCTATTTAATTCATAAAATTCAAAAGGAATTCCCTAAACAATCCTTGCAATCAATTTCCCTCCTAAACTTCCTCAATTTTCCTTCCCGAAACCGTCCCGCAAGGCGTGCTTCACGCGCGGCTTCCGCCCAGGCAGAAGCAATCTCCGCCCAGACAGAAGCAATCTCCGCCATTTTGCGGTTTCGTCCGTGAACCGGTCCCGCCTAGACCGGTCTAACATGTTTCTTGCCAAACCTTATAGATTAATAAGGATTAATTCATGAGATCCTGATAACAATAATTTCTGTATGTAGGTTTGCCTGATGAAGCTTCCAAACTTCCTGTAGAAACTGGCTTTAACTGCAGCTTCATCAATGTATTTGGGAAGCGCTTGAGGGAAGATGGTATGGCTCCTTCTGTCTTTTGTGAAAAGATAAAATGATTTAGTTCAATTATATTGGGGTTCAAGCAAAAGAGTCATCTTCAGAATCTGCAGTTTATTGAGAAATTAATTGTGTAGCAGCAGTTCTCTGCTTGAGAGACAATTTCTTTCTCTATTTTGTTAATTATAATGCTTGTGATGTATCTGATCCTGTTTTGTTCAGTTTTATCTGTAAAAATTTGGTGAAATTATTCTATGCAGACACCGGACGTAGTCCGGAGGTGAATCAGAGCCCGCCACGTCACTTTTTACTGTGTACCACCATTGTGTACTGGGTGATGTGGTGCGCTATGATTCGCCTCTGGACGATCCGGTGTCCGCACATAGTAATTTCTCCAAAATTTGTATATGTTTGTTACTTTTTCAATGTTGGATGTTCAAGTTGGAATTCATATAGAGGATCTTTGTTTTGTTATAAAAAGAATAAATAATAAAATGTAATACAGTGTAAAAAGAATGTAATATATTTGAAATGTTTTGAATTGTTTGGATGACAGTGAAATATGCAAGTAATAAATTATTTGTTTGTTTGGCTTGAACTTAAATGACTCTATTGTAAAGCACAACAATGGCAGCGGCGGTATCTGGTGGCGATAGGAAAGAGTTTATGGTGTATTTGAAAATCTAATTTTAATGATTTTCAAATACGTAAAATTTGAATAAAATTTATTTTTTTTTTATTTTTTTATTTTATATTTTTTTCTTCAAGTTGAACATCAATATTTTCCAGCATTTGAAATATCCTACAACTTTTTTGTTGTAATTTTTTGTTTATATCAAAGGCATAGGACTATAATTTTGTTTGTTTTTTTATATAAGGATTTAGTGAAACAATTTATCAATATTTTTTAGTAACATAATAATAGTGTTATTTTATTAATATTGCAATCATTAGACTTCCTATTTGTTGAGCGTATATTTTATATATATATATATATATATTAAGTGTGACTTTGGAGCAATTTAGAACGCTAAACAACACACTAAACATATAGAAGTGTTTATTTAAGATTAATGATGATGGTTAGATGAAATTGTAGATGCGAGGGCAATAAAAGGCATAATATTGAGTGATTTAGGCTTCGTTTGGAATGGTTTTCGTGTTGCTTCTTAAAGTAATTTTTTAGTATAACAAATAAAATTTTTATACTAAAAAGGTGCTTTAAGATACAATAAGAAAGTCATCTCAAATGAAGTCTTATTTTGACTTTTTTTTTATTTTTTTATCTTTTTTTATTTTGACATAATAGTATTTGAAGAAGTAGAATAAGGATTACTATATAAACATGTGAAAAATGAAATCAAATAATTAAATATGCAAGAATATAAATCTAAATTATGATGTAAACATTATTTTTTTGATTTGATGTCCATTCAACTAGGGCTGCAAATGAACCGAGCCGAGTCGAGTATGTTTGTGTTCATGTTTGTGTTCATTTAATATCAGGTTGTTCAAGTTTGGTTCATGTTTGTTCGAGCTTTATTGTTTGTGTTTATGTTTGGTTCATTTAAATTAATGAGTATTCATGTTCAGTTCATGTTCAATTCATATTCGTTCGTTTAGTGTTTATCGAGCTTTAAACAAACAAACATGAACGAGCTATAAACGAGCTCTACTTTTAGATGTTCATGAATTTAACAAACGAGCTTTATCGAGCTTCCTAACAAACGATTACATCAAGCATATCAGCGAACATATCTAAAAAATTTTTTTAACTATCAAACAAATATGTTCATGAACATATCTATGAACAAATACATTTATAATAAAAGCAATTGTCTATGGTGGATGCTCTTGCTCTTTCTCATTCCTCCCCAATGCAACCTTCTCCCATCTCTTCTAAAGTTATTATCACAAATAGTAAATTTAAGGCTCTTTGCTCAGTGGAGACCCAACCTTCCTCTGATAAAATCCCTCCCCTAAAGGTTATTATGCAACAATACGAGAAAGAAGCCAAAAGAACTAATGGAAGTAATATTTGAAGCCAAAACTTACCGTCGACACGAACTTCAGCGTTGTCGGGGAGAAGTATGAGCGGAGAAATGAGAAGATTCGTTAGAGTGCCTCAATGAGAAAATAGGAAAGAAAGAAAACTTAGTTCGTTAAACAAACAAACTTGAACAAATACATTTATATTATTTATATTTAATAATTATATAATTAAATATTAATTATTTTTATCAAGCTTATTCACAAGTTCAAAATCGAACACGAATCAAGCTTAATTTCAAGCTTGTTCACGAACTTCAAATGATGTTGTTCGCGAACATAAATGAGCTGAACGCATTAGTGTTAAAGTTTGTTTATTTAAGAATCGTATCTAAAATATTGTTCAAGTTTGTTTGTTTAGTTAATTAAACGATCACAAACGAGCTTTAATCGAACAGAACAACGAGTAGCTCGTCGAACGTTTGATTCGCTTGCAACCCTACATTCAACTTATATTTACATGCCAACAATCTTTTATTTTTGATACATACTCCAAAAATTATCTTGATCGGGCACGAATCTCGAGGAAAAAGCTAGTTGGAAACTTCAAAAATTAATTACAGAAGCACCCGAACTCCGATTTCAGCAAGCTTATAGTCAAACTGAGCGTCTCGGAAAGACGAACCCAACGACACCAAGATCAATCCAATCCGAGCCCAAATAAATCCGAATCAAGGACCCGAAGCGCTGTTGGAAGGTTCAAACCGCAATTTGAGTTACCAAACGGTCTCCGATTTTGACGAGCTTATACTCGAATCGAACGGCTCGACGAGAAGAATCTAACGAGCCCAAGATCTCCGAATTCCGACATCATTAAGGCCTTCAAATTCCCAATGAACGGTGCATGATCAAAGGATTCGATATCAGCCGTCCATTCAAAACACTCCTAATTCGTCCTTGATCTCACGCCTATTTACGGGCTATGCCACTCCAGAAAAACTATAAATAGACCCCTCATTCTACACCAAGGGGACTCAAGTGAAGAAGAAGAAGAGAAGAAGGAGGAGAAGGAGGAAGCTCCTCCTCGACCACCGCCAGAGCTCTTCCTGCCGCCCGAACATGCCAGGATTCTGCGTGATATTCGGGAAAACGCAGGAATTCTTCCCAACTTTTACGTGATGCTGAAATTCTTCCCAATTTGTAACAGAGTTCCCTTCTAACGCTAAAACTCCGCCCAAGTGAAGCCAGAGTTCTCTTTTGCCACCAACAGACGTCAGACTTCAATTCTACTCGATGTCGAGCCTTCACTCTTCGCCAAGTTTCTACCAGGCGCCGGACTTCTACTGGTTATCGGACTTCGCTGGACGTCTACGCGAAGATGGATTTCTTTCCATTGTTGGACTTGTACCTGATGCTTTCCTTCTAATCTTTGTCGTCAGACTACAGTCCTTCTGACCTCCGTCGCCATCCGACTATCGTCCTCCTAACTTATGTCGCCCGCCGACTACAGTCTTTCCGACCTCCGTCGCCCGCCGACTACGGTCCTCCTGACTTATGTCGCCCGCCGACTACAGTCTTTCCGACCTCCGTCGCCCGCCGACTACGGTCCTCCTGACTTACGTCGCCCGCCGACTACAGTCCTTCCAACCTCCGTCGCCAGCTGACTACGGTCCTCCTGACTTCCGTCACTCGCCGACTACAGTCCTTTCAACAAAGCGAATATGTCAATAGTAGCTCTTTGTATTTACATTATGTAATGTACTCTATAAGATGTACATCAAGCTAAGGCCTTCTTCCAAGGAAGGGCCTCATTTGTAATCGACTGCAAATACTAGTGGATTCGTTCAAACTGGGCTAGGCCCCGTGGTTTTTGCCCCTTTTTTCAGAGGTTTTCCACGTAAAAATCTTGGTGTCTCATAAATGCTAGACCCTCTCTCTTATCTAATTGCGTGCCAAATTTTCGTACAACGCTAAGATGATAAATTTTATATTTCTCTACCGCCGCGAATACTCCTGGACGCAACAATTTTATATTACTCTTCTCTCTCTCTCTCTCAAACTCTTTTATTAACTTTTTTTCTTTTGTGCATTGTTTTTGGTTCTAGAGAGAGCGAGAAAGACAAATTAAATAGAAATATTATAGATATTATTTTGATGAATGCATAAATTTTATTTAGAACATCAGCTTTTTTATGACCCAATTATGAGAGCAGATGTATTAGGTCCAAAGGCAAAGCTTGATCTAAAAAGGCTTCATTACTAAGTGTTTTGAACTCATTATTTTATTAAATTTAAATGAGAACTTGACTCTTAATAAGACACAATAGAGAAAAAATAATTCATAATGATGGCCTTATGTATTGGAATAAAGATTTGATATTATTGTTGTTGTTGTTGTTGTTGTTGGTACTGCTACATTAACTGCATTCCTAAAATCTTCTCAAAATGATAAATCATTAATCTTTTATCTATAGCATTGGGAAAGCTCTAGAAATAGCCTCTAAAAAGCATTTAAAATGTTCAATAAGTAGTTCACAAAACATTATCTAAACAACTTCAAAGGAAACCTAACAAATCAACTACTTATTATTCCTATAAGGCTTGAGTAAGTGCAAGATAGGGTTGAGATGCATCAAAAATCATCAAAAGATTTTAATATTATTATGAAGATAAGTAATATTAAACACATAATCACAAATTAGAAAAGCAAAACAAGAAAAATTTACATAATTATTTCAATTGTAAATAAACTAAATAAATTGCTAATGTTGGTGATTTCATTACTATTATTCTCATTTTAATTATCTCATATACAATTATGCCCCTTTTGAAATCAAAATAGCTTATAAATAATGAAATTAAATTAAAATCAACATGTTAATTATCATTAAATACCAATCAACAACATACCAATTATCAAAGTTTATAACATGATGCTCATTTGCTAAAATAATCATTAAGGGGGACTAAAATGAAATTATATGAGATTTACAAATTGTAATCTTATTAAGTTCAAGTTAATCTAAAAATGGGATAGACATTTTCAAGAGTATTTTAAGGTAAAGGATTCAAACAAATAAGAATTTTGAGACAAAATTCCTAAAAGGAGGGGTAAATGTATTAACACAATGATTTCATGTTCTTCAAAATCATACGAATGTTAGAACTAAAATTCATAATTTAAAATATTTAATTTTAGAATCAAAATTAAAGCTTTATTTTAATCATTTTATTACAAAAAAAAGATAACAAATATAGTTATAATAATACATAACAATGATGTTTGCGTAATGAAAACTAATATTTTAATAATACAATGATGGCTTTGTGGATTTAAATTTTGTTTGATGGAATCATATTTTTATGATGAAAGAAATAGCCTAATATGGTCAATGCTGCATATTTTTATGATGCAAATTAGATCTTAAAATACTATTATTTAACAATACAAATATTGAGTTGAATTCTTTACAATGAAATTTAACTTTTTCTTTTATTTTTTAATGATGAAAAGTTTGTGTACTTGAGAGAAAGTTTTATGAAGAAAAAAAGTTAATTTAGGCTTTGAAAGTTATTTATTTATTTATTTATTAGTTTAGCAATTTTCAATTTTATTAGATTTTACTTAATTTAAAAATGATCACATGTATCATTTAACATGTGATTGAAGCAAATTAAGTATATATTAAGAGGATGATTAAGGTGTTTAGATGATATTGAAGATTAAAGATGATTAGTCTAAGGCTTCGTTTGGGACAGTTTTTTTCCTGCTTTTTGAAGCAGCTAGTATAAAAATTAAATTTTTTGTACTAAAAAGCTGCTTCAAGAAGCAGTAAAAAAGTCGTCACAAACGAAGCCTAAATTTGTTTCTAATGGAAAGTTTATGTTTATTAGATTTGTGTTGCAATTTAAGGCACCGTTTGTGACAATTTTCTTACTGCTTTGTAAAACAACTTTATAATATAAAAATTCTTTGAAACCAACAAAAAAGTAATAGCCAAAAACTATCTCGAACGAAGCCTAAATTTACATTTTTCTTATAGAGAGGGGGCTATAGGAATTTACAAAAAATTTTGTGAATGCTATAATAGAATGAAAGTGAATAGATGAAGCTTTGTAAAAAACTTTTATTTTATTTTGATAGGCAATATTTGCTCTAATGTATGTAGTAGATCCTTTCTTTTCTACATATTTACTTGTACTATTATATCTTGATATACATATGAAAATGATTGTGGGAATATGACATGGAAAAAGAACTCTTCAAATTGCTTATTACACGACTTGGTATATATATGTTGATTTGTATGATTAAATAATGATACAAATCAACATATATATGAACCAAATTAATGCTTAATTTACTTTTAAAATAAGGATAAGGGGCTATTTGGTTGATGTAAAATGAGTGTAAAATATTTCAAACGCAACGGTTTTAAAAATATTAATTTTTGGTTTGAAGTAAAAGAAATTCAGTGTAACATTTTAATACATTTAGAATTCACACTTTAGTTTATTTTTTGTGCATTTGGAATTCCTCAGATTTGAGTGAATTTCAAATACACCAGAAATTAATTGCAATTGCCTTCGCCCACCACTGCTCAACCACCATTGCCGCCTGCCCTTGCTACCTGTCAGCCACCATTGTCCTCAATGTCGGCCACCTACCACCGCCCTCTTTGTACTTTACATTGCATTCATTTTACTTCAAACCAATCAAAATATAATGATCATATATATTCCTTTTACAATCATCCAAACAACTCAAAAGTACTCCTTTTACACTAAAATTTTCAGCAAACCAAACCGCCGCTAAATGAGATCAAAACACCATAAAATCTTAACAAAAGAATGATTTCATTATGAATAAACCATTATTAAAACCAAAATTGCATCCCAAATCAACTTGAATTGCACTAAATCCAACAAGCTTGGATTAGCATGGCTCACTTTAGTCACCTCTTTCCAAAGTTTCCACATAAAATTCTCTAGCCATGCAGTCTAGAATAGTGTGTGCAATATAAAAAATAAAAGGTAAAGTTCATTAAGATCAACCCTCTCACTCTAATGACCTGATTTCTCACAAGCAAAAAAAAAAAAGTCACTCAATCTCTATATTTATTGCATCTATTTACACTTCAAACTTAGGCACATTGATATTAAGATTTCGTTTGGGACAGTACTATTTTCTAAAGCATTTTTTTAATTTAAAAAAAATTATTGAAAGAAGCAAAAAATAGGTCCAAAAAGCTATCTCAATAAGAAAAGTTATTTGTGCGGACACCGGACGGCGTCCTTAGACCAATTAGAACGGATCACGTCATTTTTTTGCTTGGTAACGCTATGTACTGAATGACATAGCGCATTCTGATTGATCTCCGGATTATCCGATGTCTGCACAGAATAATTTCTCCCCAAAAGAAACCTCAGTTCTACCAAAAGTAGACATTTTCAACCCATCAATACTTTCATAAAGACAAATATGTGCAATGAATGATTGGGATAATGAAAACTAACTGTTTCTATATAAACGCTTAGCAAAAATATTAGCCATAAAAGCAAACAATCCAGCAAATGAAACGGATTACTATGTTAATATTCCAAGATCCAAAAGCCCCACAAGTTCTAAATAAAATCATGAAGATAATAATACTATAGAAAGCCGATCTGTAAAGAAAAAAGAAAATACTGGGTACCAACCTGTAGCCTTCTCTACTCTGTGTTATAGGAATCTCATCCCAAATAACCCAAAAAACAGAAGGAAAACTTAATTTACTTTATCTCAAAGCCTCAACTTCTGTATCCAAGTGCCTGTGCCTGAAGGATCTGGTTGTCCTCCAGCAAGCGATCATATTCAAGGAGAAGCTCTTCACACTGTTTCTGGAGAGCAGAGACATGAGCCTCGGCGGAGATGGTTCGCTTTTCGTGATCGTCGGAGTCTGATTTTAGCTTCTGGAGCTTCTCATTCAGTACAGAAATCTCATCTTTTAGCTTTTTGATCTCATCTGATGACTTGATTTCCTTCTCTTTGAAGTGGAGTTGTTCCTTCTGAAGCTCTTCAACTTCATCTCTGGAACTAATAACTGTTTTTTTAAGATTTGTTAACTTGCAGAGGTAATGGTGAAGCCGGTCGATCACAAAGGCTAGAAACAGGATGTAACCTGGAGAGCTAAATGAGTTTGAGAACAGCATTTCTAATTGAAAATTACACGTACAGACCATGATAAATGGCAGAATACTAAACTTGAGAAAACTCTTGTAGAAAAAGGAACAGGCAATGTGAGTGAACTATTGTAACAGTTAACTCAGGCAAGTTGGCATGTTCTCCATGTCACGTCTACTTGTTTGTTGGTTCTCAGGCTACGATGCAACACTGTTGCCAGCACTAGCAGATGAGTTGTTGTCTGAGAGACCGCTGACCCTAAGATAAGTGACCAATGTTGTCACTAACACACCCATATTTGGTTGCAAGTTAATCTAAACTCTAAAAATTTCACTAAGTTATTGTACCTTCTACACTCCACATCTCTGTGAACAATACCTCGCTCAGTGCTTCTCCAAAGGAGAGGAATAATTCCATAACACATTCTGCATTGCTTGTCTTGTGAGATCTAAATGAGTGTTGACCCCTAAAATGAAATGCGCACAAAAGGAATATTTCCATACTAGATTCTACTTAAATGATGGTCGGCGGGCACGACACATCACTTGAAAGGTTAAATGACCTCCAATCATCGAACGGATTGTGCCGTTGCGATCAGAGTATCAAATTCGCCTAAAAGGGAGCCTCTCACAGTTGAATTGGATGAGAACGGTCAAAATCGACAACCGATACCTGAAAATGACACACGAGGCTGCCTAAATGACTTCCAATCGTGAAATGGACTTTGTCGTTGCGCTCGGAAAGTCCGAGTCCCGGAACGTCCGAGTCACCTAAAAATGAATGTAAATTTTCTCAACAAAAATCGCACAGAGAAATCGACGTGTACCCTGAAGAGACAACACAAATTTAAAAAAAAAAAAAAGGCACGAAAATCAAGGCGCAGAGGGTTGCATTCAAGCCATTCAATACGGCATTTGCATGCAAATATGTCGTACATGTGCAGCCGAGTATCCTCCTGCATGTATTTGCAAGATATAGAGGATTTAATTCAAGTAATATCATGCAATATTTCATTTGCATGTAAAAAAATATATACAACACACTACAACTACATAATGTGCAAAATGTAAAATACAAAATACATGAGCCAATATATGTGATACCTACAAATTTGTCGCAAACATCCATATGTATAACAATTACATAAATGCATCATGCAAAATACGTGTAACATATACCTATATTGCCCCCGACGAGCGTGTTGTAGATACACACATGACCTCTAAAGATACTGCGCGGGTTAAGAAATGAATTTAGATTCGAACCCAATCGTCTGTCAACAAGGAGATAGAGTCGATAGGGTTCAATCAACAAAAATGAAACAACTCACATACCTCGATGATGACCATGTTGATAGAAAATCTCACCCCAAATATTAAAAATGCCTCTAAAATTCTCAAATGCCCGTAAAAATCCAAAATTTGAAAATTCGCCAAAACTAAATATTTAAAATTGAAATAAAGCACCTAAAAAATTAAAGAAAAAAAAAAATACTCATCTACCCTCGCAACTACTTGCTAAGGTGGCCAAATCTGAAAATCACTTCGGCTCATAAAGAGCAAATGTTTGGTAAATAATATCACTCGGATTCATTATCAATTCATCTCTTGTCAGTAAGGACGTGGCACGCGTCCTCTAATCAGTGATTTCTCTATCAAATGGCACCACAAATAAATGGTTATGATCGTGTGGTTTTGCCGCCAAATGACATTATTATATTACGATCATGGTCCGAGCCCATATGTTCCCCTAAAGGCGTTAAATCATTGAGCAATGAATCAATATGATATGATTGATAGGGTACAAATCCCTTTGTCTGCTAAGGTGGACTCAAATTTATCCCCTTAGAAAAATATCCACCCCAGGTCTACAAGGTGCGCTTGGACGAAGCAACCCATGGATGTCGAGAAGGATCATTTTATCAAGTTGAGTCAACTATCACCTCTGCCTAAGTAAACTAAGAACCATGATAACCCAGGTCGACATAACAATAAGATCATGATCGGGTCTATCATCACTCCCTCCCACTATCCGCTTTAAGTGCATGATGGTAAATTTCCAATTTTAAATATCAAATTTTCAAATACCTAAATCATGTTGCTACTATACGCCAGATACTACGTATTTGTTTGACGACTAGCCTTAATCGAAAGTTCTCTCTCATTATCGAGAGGGGTAATTAACTATAGGGGCTTGCGCCTATAGGAAACCAGAACTAAGATCATAAAGTCCTCGCAAAATGAGGGTGAAATCTATGGGTAGTGTCTTATTTAAAACTCAATCTGCCTTATGAAAATTTTCCACGGAACCTAATTGTTAAAATTACGGAACCTAATTGTTAAAACTCTCCTCGACGACCCGAAGAAAAGAGAGAAAGGGGCCATAGAGAGGCCGGGGAGCGAATTTTCAAAGCCCATAATGAGGTTATAAACCTTTTTGGAATTTTCATAACGATCCTCTTTATGAAATCATCACCACCATTGCAATTGCAATGTCCTCTCCAATTAATGTTTTTAGACCCCTTATTGGAGAATGGCCAATAATGGCCATGGTTAGCCACCGAGCAGGTCTGGGCGAGTCCATGAGAGCTAGTCTAAGGTAAGACTTACTGGGTTGAATTTTGCAAAATTTATAGTGATGGAATGGAATGGCTACAACCTCCTTTACCCATTCACATAACACTTGAAAAAATTAGTCCTCTATAAGTCTACATGAAAACCTCTACAATCTTAGAGACTAAAGAAAATTATGAACCTTCCTCAAATTAAGATGCTTCTACCTATTGCTAATGCTTGGCGTTGCTTACTAATGACATGTAGTCATTGGTTGTTGACGTGTAGTGGCGCTCACAGATGACTTTGCTCATTGATGTAGTGCTACTCATCTATGCTACCTTTAGATGCTGCAGATAACGTGTAGTTTTCCACATCATGTCTTCAAAAATAAATGTGCCTGAAATTTCTCACCATCCCCAAATGATTGACCCCTCATTTTCTTTACATAGCTATAAAATTGGGATGTTTACCTCTTCTCGCCTTACTCAAAACTTTTAAGTATTATCACTTTCATGTTGCAATATCTTTATTTACAAGATGATGATTTTTGATGACCTACAACATATGGCATGAGGGTAACAATGTACTCTACAAAAAAGGATTACACAATAATGAAAGAGTACCAACTATTATAGCATCTCAAATAGAAGATACAGTACTCCATTTCACCTCATTGAATAAAAAAATAGCTCTACTCATATTACTTTTAGTTTTTAACAACATATATTCCCGCATCAAAAAATTGTTTTACATTAGATGACTGATGTTTAACTTCTCTATAGCACTCGGTGGATTCTTGTGTAGATATATGGTTGTCTAGTCTAACAAATTTTCTCCAGGCTGTCTAATTCAACCATTCGATATCCTATCAATGATGAAATTAGATGCAATTATGCAGACAGGGGCGGACCCAGCCTTAATTTTCAGGGGGCAAAAAATATAGATATATTTTTTTTTTGCTTGAAGTTGGCTCGACCCCTATTTGTTCATATCCTTGATCATTATACGCTTTGCAGATATGTCAGAGGTCCAAGGGGGTAGCGCCCCCGGAACAAATTTTGTTTGTAACGATATTTTTGGATTTTCTTTACTATTTCTCTTTGTATTTGATTCATCATTTCCTAACAATAACACCTCTACACAATGTGCTTGATTATACTGGGGGCAATTGCCTAAAGACCATGGTATTTTAAAACTTTTCGAGGGGAGGGAATTGCCTAAAAACCCATACAATCACCTAAGACAAGACAAACACACACTAGTCCAAGTAGGAAGAAAACAAAGGATCCAACAATGATAAACCTTGCTTAAATGAGGCTAAAAGCATCTAGGATTAGCAAGAGAAATGGCTACGTTAGATGGTCAAATGTTGATTGCAAAGTGATTCAAACAAGTGAATCAACAAACCAACAAAATTGCTCGTGACAAGAATAAGAAAGAAAGGCATGTCAGGGAGCATGCAATCAAAGCGGGATAAAAGTTGGACTTAATAGCTCATTGGCGAACCCTTTCTTAACCTAAAAACTTAAGCCTGTAAGAGAGAGCAAACCACTTGGTATTTACTCCCTAAAATTTTTTTCACCTATACAATGTGAGATAAAATCCAATATTCTTATGTGTCTTTAAAATCTAGTTCCCAATATTTGAGCTCTACATTTCACTTCCTCTCAAAAGTAAGCATTTTTTATTTTTATTTTTTTTTTACTTCATCAAATATTATGCACCAATAGCCCACTCAACTATATAGAAAAATCATACGAGTCGCCTGTTGAATTTTACTCAAGTATATAGAAAGACTTAAAGACCCATAGAAGCCACAAACTATACAAACTACTTGATTCTAACTTAACCTAACTGTGAAACTAGTCGTTAGGAAGTATGTGAACCAAAGTTAGACTCAATACAAAATGTTCAAACTCCTTTCAACACTAAGTTCAAGCTTATAGAGGGTCAATCACTTGGCTTTTTAAAACTAACATATTTTACATATATGATGTGCGACTAAAATCAATACTCTCATATGTATTAACAAAACACTAATACCAAACATATACTATGGTTGCTACATTTTGGTGTTCAAAGAAAATGATCAATAATAATAGGATGCAAAAAAAGGATGGGAAAAGGGAGCATATTCATGAGTAAGATGTGGTACTTATCAATATTCAAAGTGGATTTGTATCCATGTTATTCTAGAGAACTTTGGATAAAACACAAAATTAGCAATAGTACATATGCATTGAAATTTAAATGGCATTGTTTTTTTCCTTCCAAATTATAAGAATTTATGGAGATGTAAGAGATGAGGAATCCAATGTTGAACATATTTTTTGTTGTCTGAAACACAAAAAAAGCAAAAAAAAAGAAAAAACATGCTCTATTATCAAAATAATGCAAAAAATCAAGATGCAATAGAAGAATCTTTCAATGGTGGAGGGGTAATAGTATTAGGAAAGAGTAATAGGAAAGGTAAAGTCTTAATACCACAAACTAAATCACTGAATCACTCCGACATGCACTGCAACCCATGGTGATTATCTACTTCAAAAATAGATGCTTGATTAAATTCTTCAAAGATAGAAAATAATAATTTCATTCACGAAAATTAAAATCCAAATTACAAAAAAGGTTACAATAATAATCTAAAAACTGAATGGTCATAAAACCTTTTGAGGGATTAATAGTCTCATATAGCATGAAGTTCAACATAATAAGACCCAGATGCACAAGAGAAATAAATATAAGAATTTACAAAATACCTAAAGCAAAAGATTATTAAATCAATTAAGAATTAGGATAAAAATGGGCAATGACAATGTTCTATAGCCCTTGAACTGCCTTCATGTTCTCCATCACAAGGCGTTCGATATTTAGAAATGAGATGGATCATCTTTAAGACCCATATTTGTCCATGATACACCACAAACAATAAGAAAATTGAGGAAGAGATGCTTACTCTCTTTTAGGTGTCATCTTTATGATCATGTTATGTAGCATTACCATTCATGCATTCTTTGCATGGTTAATATATGATTACGCTTATCATTTTCCCTTTTCATTTTTATCATTCAATGATTTTCACAACACTCGTCATGAGTTTGTATAGTTCCAGCATCATTTCGTTTTTTTGAGGAGCTTGTAGAATAACTTTGGGATGCTCAAATCCATTTCAGTAATACATCCATTATGAAAATCAAAGTTAAATTAGAAAGCACTAGTTTCTAAGATAGGTCCCATGAGATCAAAATCAATTAACGAATACTTGCACATTTTTGAGATAACACCAACATCATATTGGTTGGCTAAGTTATATGTAGAATTACTTCTTTCAAGTGAACAAGTTCTCAACAGGTACATGTTTGAACGAGAATCAACCAAGTCAAACAACTAATTGCTCATCTCCAAAGAAAACCCACTGAAAACAATTGAGATCTTTTACAGCACATCTACATTATATTCTATAACACTTAAATCTTCAAACACAAAATGAAAATTTGAACCACTACACTAAACTTCATCGAAAGGATGCTTGCTTACACTTGTTTCACTTCAGAAAAAATTTTCTGGCAGGAAATAATTATAATTTAATACAAAATCCTTTCTAATAGCACATAAATCATTTTTTTCCCTTGTTCAAAATGTCCTGCTTCATAGCTCCATGACACTTTTCAGCAACCAATTGTAAGGCCTTCTATTATAGTCTTTGGTAGCCTTTATGATAGGATGAATCAGAACAAATTTAAATTGTTGAGATATTAGGCCAATCTCAACCACCTTTACATCTACTGTTAAGTTGCTCATTTGACTTTTATCAATAAATAAATAACAAATCTAACAAGCTTGAACTGGCCCTCTTACTGGCATCTCAAACCTTCTACAAGGAATATAAGCAGTAACCCTGTTAATGAATCTCAATGAAGTACCAAGATTTTACACCAAGTCCGCATTGATTTTCTCAAACATATGATACTCTTGTTAGTATTAAGGCAGTTGTAAATTAGACATGTTTATTAATTTGCTATTATGCCACATATTTGATGAGCTAATGGATCAAAGATTTTAAAATTCTAAGATAAGATGAATTTTAAGAAGCAACATTCGGTGATATACAGCAGGAGAAAAGCTTGGAATACAAAGCATAACAAGCAATGAAATTAAAAATAGGTTTTATATATATATATATATATAATAATCTGAGAAGAAAGTGGGCTGCCACTGATTATCCAAACCAATTGAGAGCACTAATAATAAAAATGAAGGAATAAACACATAATAGTAAAATCTTCAATGTTGTGATCACACCCATCAAAAACCTAAAAGGGCATATCCCACTACATGAAGCTCCCACCCATACCAGTTTTTGGAGAGGTTGATCAATTAATGCATATAGCCTTACCATATATTTGCAAAATATTATCTATGTGATTCACATCAGTAGCCTCCAGATCACAATGGAGGCAGCTAAACATTGCTCCAAGCTCACCCTCACCCATTAGCAACATCAAGGAACATATTAACAAACAGCAGAAGTGATGTATCTTTTTCTTTCTAAAGGAGACTAGTACAACCATTGTAAAAAAATGCCTTACAAGGATCCAAACAGAATCATTCATGTCTGCTACAATTTACAAAGCTGAAATAGCAGAAGAGATGTGCATCTTCTAAGCATTTGATGTTATTGGCTTGATTGCTGAGTTATCATGATCATTCAACGCCATTTGTTAAACCAAGTTAAGAGAATAACAATGTATTTGTGATACAGATATGTGAAATTAAGCACTTTTTTGCTGCAATTTAAAGCAATAACCACTGGATTATTGCAATTGCAGCACATAAGAAGGAAGATGATACTGTTGCGTTGCAGTTCCACATAGGAACAATATTGCCAAGAATATATTGCACAAGTAACAAACTTAGGTTTCGTTTGGAATGGCTTTTTTGTTGCTTCTTAAAGCAGCTTTGTAGTACAATAATTAAAATTTTTATACTAAAAAACTGTTTTAAGAAGCAATAAGAAAAGCATTCCAAACGAAGTCTTAATTTAAATAAGTGATCTTGTTAGGCCTTAAATGCCAACTTATAAACACAATTGTTATGGAGGTTAAAATATGAGGATTTGAGGTGACCACAATACACTAGTACATGGACACTGTGAAGTGTGAACCCAAAAGTTTTAGGACAATATGTATCGGGCATTACTAGTATTTTAGCAACTCAGCTCTTGCTCCACTTCCAATGTGGAACTATTTTCTAACATAATGCTCATCTCAACAAAAACCTTGCCGATTGTCACAGTTAACCAAGCTAGGAATGTTTCATAATTATTTTTTCATTTGGCTACTTGATTAAGATCCTACAGCAATGTCTACAAACCAGAAAATACTGCACTTGGAACATGGAGAGTTAAGGAAAAAAGAGGCCAAATCTTCATAAACAATAAAAAACCTGGTTTTACATAGATCCATCTTCTCAAAATCTCACTTTTAAGCAAACTACTATGAGGGATCAAAAGAGCCCAAATCAAACAAAACCAGCCAAGAAAATTTACCTGTAAGTGAGGCCTCAAGAACATGAGTCCTCCAAAGAACTTGGTCCATGGGAGTAACAGTACCAAGCTTTAAACCCCTCTTCTGTATGTTAAGGATATTAACTATGCTTGAAAGGAAAATCACTGCAAACGTACAGGCTAATGTCTTCATTGTTGCCGGACCCTTCCCTGTCTTCAATTGATCCAATGTTTTCATGACAAGCTCTCGAAGTGGTCCAATTTTCAGCATCAGAAGAAACGCCACTGCCCCCTCAGCAAAGAGAACGAGAAAAAGAACCTGAATCATCTCTATATGCTATACTTAGCAAAGTTTTTTTTTGTTTTTTTCTAATTCCTTCTTCAATGCCCTAAAGCTCTCCTCATAGGCAGGGAATGAACAAGCATTGACGAGAAGAAGAAAACTATGTAGCCATGAGAGTGATGTAGGCAAGAATCTTCGAAGTCAGGCGGAAAGGACGGATTTTGGAAGAAGCTTACCCACCTGTGACCAGAAAGAAGCTGCCAAGAGAACTGTGACCGTATAACCAGAAAATGACTTCTGATTTCTTCTACCAGTGAGAACAATGAGACTCTACCACAATCACTTTCAGCAAAAAGAAGCAATCAAAGCCAAAAATTTCCAAGTTTAAAACCAGAAGAAAACGCGCGATTCAGAGATTTGCAGCTAGGGTTGCTTTCGTGAGATTTCCTGTACAAATTCCAAGTAGATCATACGAAGAAGAAAGGCGCAATGAGGACAAGAATGAAGAATCCTTATCAGCAATTCTTATAGGATTCCTGTAAAAATCGAAATTTTTTATCATCATGTTTTTACTTTCAAATTTTACATTCATAGTTTTTTGTTTTTTCATCAAAAATATAAACTTTTTAAAATTCAATTTAGGCTTTTCTCTCTCTCTCTCTCTCTCTCTCTCTCTCTCTCTCTCTCTCTACTTCTCTCATGGTATCTTGAGCCAAAATGGGGGACCAAGATTCAGCTACCACTCTCCCTCCCTCCTCTACCATTGCCGGCAACTCCACCGAGCTACCGATACCGGCATCACTAAAATTTCTCATCTCCAACGTGAAGAATCTGATCCCTCATCCTCTCACCATCGATAACTATGCGATATGGCGCCTACAGATCATACAACACTTCACCGCCAATGGCTATGCCGGTCATCTCACCGGTAAAACTCCTCCACCTTCCGCCGAACAAAATCAAGATCATCAACGCTGGCTTCTTGTTGACAGCAACTTGATTTCCGCCTTATTTTCCACCATATCTCCTCTGATTCTTCCCTATGTAATCAATTCTTCTACTGCCCACGATGTCTGGACGATTCTTGAACGCCAATTGCAACCAACAAGTCGTTCTCGAGTAATACAACTCAAGAACGAACTCCATCATATTCAGATGAAAGATCTAAGTATGCAACAATACCTCACTCAAGTCAAGAACATCGTCGACAACATTGCCACCTCCGGCTCGCACGTTGATCCGGAAGACGTCATTCTCTACATCCTAAATGGGCTGCCTTCGTCATACAACTCGTTAAAGACCACTATTCGCACATCTTCTCTTCTGACAGATCTTGACAATTTGTACTCCCTCCTCTATAGTGAGGAGATCCATGTCCAACAAGAACTGCTCAAGGATTCTGCCCACAGCTCGTCGACAACGGCTCTTCAAGCCAACATCCCGAACACGAATCGTTGGCATTCCCATAAACGCTCCGCCAAGAACCTCAACAACAGCACCCGATAATTCACCGTAACGCAAACGCTATAGGCCCCGGCTGCCACTTCCACGAACCGGCCTACTTTCCAAATCTTTGGGAAACTTGGGCACATCGCAATTAATTGCTGGCACTGCTGTAATCCCAAGTATGCTCCCACGGTACCTAACGGCCAACGCGCAATGATGGCTCAACCCACGGCCTAGGCAACTCAATATTGGATTGTAGACTCTGGTGCTTCGTCTCACCTTTCTCCGGATTCCTCCAACATTTCGTACCCTCTTTCCTATCAGGGAAACGACACCGTCTCCATTGCTAATGAGACAACTTTACCCATTCAACATTCCGGACAGGGCCTATTACCATTACCGGACATGAATCGTAAGCTTCGCCTTTGTAATCTCCTACATGTCCCCTCTCTTACTCACAATTTATTATTCGTTTCAAAATTAACTTTCGACAATTCAATTTCGATTATCTTTGATGCTAATGGCTTTGAAATTAAGGATCTCCAGGATCATCACACGCTTCTTCGTGGTCATCTGCATAACGGTCTATATCGTATCAAGCCGGAACTCAGCACTCCATCGGTCGCATGCAACACCACCGGTCTCAGCTCCCGGCTCTGGCATGACCGCCTTGGTCACCCAAACAACGGTCTACTTCCCGTTCTTGCCAAGCTGATTCCAGAATTCAAGAACGCCTCTCCTTCCTTCTTATGCAAATCTTGTAACGTGGCAAAAAGTCACAAACTTATGTTTAATAAAAGAATTTCAGTCTCTACTATGCCTTTTGAACTCATCCATTCGGACGTCTGGGGTCCTACCCAAGAACCGTCCTTGGATGGTCACTGCCATTATGTAGTTTTCATTGACGATTTTACTCGATTTTCATGGATTTACCTGATGCATACTAAACAAGAAACGTTCACTAAATTTAAAGCTTTTTGCAGTTTAATCAAAACTCAACATGCGACCACACCAAAAACCCTCCGCTCTGACGGCGGCGGCGAGTTTACTAGTAATAATTTCAAATCTTACTTACAAGAACTCAGCATTACTCAACAACTCAGCTGTCCTCAAACGCCCGAACAAAATGGCGTCACCGAACGCAAGCATCGGCACCTCCTCGATCTCACATGTACTCTGTTACACGCCGCCTCGCTCCCGCACAAATTTTGGGCTGACGCTGTATCCACCGCAAATTACCTCATAAATCGCCTTCCATCCAAGGCCACGGCACTCAAATCCCCCTATCAGAATCTATACGGCGTCATCCCAGTGTATACCCACCTCCGCACCTTTGGATGTCTCTGCTACCCATGGATGCAGCCCTATATCACTAGCAAGCTCTCGGCCCGTTCTCAAGACTGCATCTTCATCGGCTACTCACCAATTCACAAAGGTTACCGCTGCTACAACCCTGTCATACACAAAATTATAACATATAGGCACGTTGTCTTTCACGTGCAAACCTTTCCTGCCGCTTCACATCCCATTACCTCCCACTCCCAAAACAACAACAACAACAACAACAACGCGGTGCTACCACCACTTCTGCTAAATCCTTCTTCCATCGCGGCAATTCACCCCATTCAAACCAGTGTGTCGCCCACCGCAAACAATGATCAGGTTGACAACGCCCAGCTCAGTCATGCCCCAGATCCGACTCCCATCATTAGGGAAGTGGACCATCACATCTCCATACCTCTGCTTCGTCCGACCCATCAGATGCAAACTCGGCTGAAATCCGAGATCACAAAATCGAGACAACTTCTCAACCTACTCAGTCATACTAACAAGAACAGCACTCCCACTACGTACAAACAAGCTGCTAAGACTGAACATTGGCATGCGACAATGCAAGCTGAGTTCAATGCCCTTCAACAACAGGGGACTTGGAAGCTAGTCCCAGCTCCTCCAAACAAGAACATACTAGGCTGCAAGTGGACTTTCAAAATGAAATTACTTCCAACCGGGCAAGTCGATCGCTACAAATCACTCCTGGTGGCTCTCGGCTATGATAAAAAAAAACGTGAAAATTACACTTAGACTTTCAGTCTAGTAGCCAAGATGCCAACCATCAGAATGCTTCTCACACTTGCACTCAATCAAGGCTGGCCTATGCTACAACTAGATGTCAACAATGCCTTTCTTAACGGCAAACTACCAGATGACATCTACATGCGACAACCGCCCGGGTTCACAGATAGCCGGCAACCATACGCCTTTTGTAAACTTCAAAAATCTCTCTACGGCCTCAAACAGGCGCCACGACAATGGTTTCATAAGCTCACGGGCTTTCTCCAAATGCGTGGCTTCGGGTTTAGCCGCTCTGATCCCTCCCTTCTTATCTTAAATCGTAATCATACTCATCTCTATCTCCTCATTTATGTTGACGATATTCTTTTCACAGGAAACAACACCGATGAAAGAAATTCTCTCCTTAAGGCCTTACACTCTCAGTTCGCACTGAAATAGCTAGGCCATGTGTCTCTGTTTCTAGGCATTCAAGTTCTCTGGAACGGAACTTAATTCTTCCTCAACCAAACATACTACGCCACCAAGCTGCTTCGGGATTCCGGGTTCGAGAATTGCAAAGCCGCACCGACTCCGGTGGCACCTTCGCACAAGCAGCTGACGTCGGATCTAACACCGTTCTCTGATCCTTCTCTCTATCATCGTCTCGCGGGATCACTACAATATCTATCAATTACCCAGCCAGACATAGCCTATGCAACAAACCGTGTGTGTCAACACATGCAACAACCCACCGTTCAAGACTATCAATCCCTCAAGCGCCTCCTCCGCTACATTAAAGGGACTCTCTCCTTCGGTCTTCCCATATGCACCGATCCTCTTCACCTACAAACTTATACCGATGCTGACTGGGCCTCCCATGCATCGGACCAAAAGTCTATTTCCGGTTATTGTACCTTTCTCGGACCCAACCTGATTTCTTGGACAGTCAAGAATCAAGTAACTGTAGCAAAATCCTCTACCGAAGCAGAATACCGTGCTCTCTCGGCAGCCACATCCGAGGCCATCTGGATATGACGCCTCGCTGCAGAGCTGCATCTTCCTCAATCCGCGCCGACCATCATCTACTGTGACAACATATCCGCAATCTCTCTTGCCAAAAATCCAGTCTTCCATGCTCGGACGAAGCACATTGAGATTGACTACCACTTCATCCGTCAGCATATCCAGTCCGGCGATATTCATCTCACTTTCACAAGATCAGATCGCTGATGTGCTCACCAAACCTCTTTCTTCCACACACTTTAATTTCCTTCGCTCCAAATTAACCATTCAACCTCCGAAAGCTTAATTTGTGGGAGGATATTAGGCTATGTAAATAAGTCTCTGTAGCTTAGCTCGATATTTACCTTTGTACCTGTACGAACCTATATAAACAGACCTTGTAATTCTTGTTAATTAATCTACTTCTACTATTTCTTTTATTGTATTTCTCTCTCTCTCTCTCTACTTCTCTCATTATTCCCTTGACCTCCAAGAATCCATATGCCTTCTTGGAGTCACTCGTCTCCTAATCATAATGGTCCTATTTAGAAATGATCTATCCTAAGAATAAAATTTTGGGTAAGGAAATAGCTCAGCTCCTCTCTAATGACTATATCACTTTTCTTTGGATTCCACACGCCAAAACACCTTAGTGTTGTGGAATACCATCATAATTCTCTTCTACAAAAGCTAATCTTCATTTAACTAATCCACCCAATCTAATAGTTATTCATTGAGAGGATATTTTACTTGTTTCACTTCATCATCCAACATTGATAACTCCAATGGATTGAAGTTTTTTTACGTTCATTATTAAGTTGATCTCCATTAGATAGGCAAAGAAAATTGATATGTCTTGCCTATAATCTTCTTTAGATTCTTGAACAACTCATATTGAATTAATTTGATATTATGTTATTCTCTTTCAATTCCTCTTTGCTAATATTAAGCCACATAATATCTCCTCCTTCGAATTTCTTTTCTACTTGCTTATGGTTAAGCTGACACTCATAACACTATCATGATTTAGTGAGTTTGTGTATCTATCTTAGCTTGAATACCCTTTTTCGGAATCTTTAGGGTCTCATGGGATCATCTTCTTAATTCTTAAGCCTGATCATTGATTATGCTGAAAACTCCAAGTTAAAAGAATTTTAAGGCAAATATTAAAGGCATACATAAAATGAAGCTTATCTTCCTGCACTTCTTTGCAAAACTTTTAACCACTAGACAATTTTTTAATATTTAAGATTTAATTTTTGCTAGATTTTAAGCATATTGGGCTGATTTTAAGTCAAATTCTTATGACTTTTTTCTTGTAAAGTTTGTTCATGATGATAAATAATGATAATATGATTAAAATGAAATAATTTAGTTCCAGACCTTGAAACAAGATTTACATTTACAACTAGAGAGTAGCTATGCCTTAAAGCATCATATTGGTTGCAAATTTTATGCTAGATGATTTTAAGATCAAGAAAATTTGGACGCAAAGTTTGTAATGTTAAAAAATAAGAAGTATTAAGATATGGTTCCAAAATTTTATCACATCAACACAAAATTAATGAAAAATTAAACCTCAAGGCGTAAATGATAGTCATGTCTTTCTAAAAGGTTAATAGAAAGAGAGGAACAAAGAGCTCTAAGAGAATACAAGGAAGGGAAAATGAAAAGAAGTACAAAACAATAATTTATAGAAATATGATATACGTACCTATATACTAATAAGATGAGTAAAAAAATGTCCAGTATATCAACAAATTACAAATGACAAACTTTGTAGTGCTTGGAAAGCTTTCCAAAGAGTGTTTAGAAAAAGGCTAGAAGAGAAGAGAGAATTACAACAAAGCAATGTTACATTCAAGAGAGAAATACTTTTTATGTTGTTATATTATGTGGGAAGAGAAAATGAAATTAGAGGTGACATGCTAATCTTCTACGGAGATAAGATAAGAACATTAATATATAATTTTTGGAGAGCATAATTACTAAAGCCGCCAGCCTCATAGGTTAGATTGAATACTTGTTGTAAAAGATGAAGGAGACTCCTTAGATAGAGTTTATGGCAATGATTGCTTTAGAGTTTGCGGGCAAAACAGAGGACAAGTACAATTACCCATGATCTAATGATGTGCATTTTATAGTATAACTTAGTGCTTTGATCTTGTAGTTTGCAATAGGGATAAGTTATTGGTCTATAATCATAATAGTGGTTGGACGTTATTAGCTCTTGAATCAGCATCCTTTTTATTATATAAAAGGGAAAATATATATAATTTAAGAAGGCGGAGAGACAATAATTTGCAACAATATTTGAATAATCAATCATGATTTAACTATTTGGTGTGGGTTGAGGTGCACCTATTTGAATGATCTTCACAAATATTGAGGATTTTGTAATAAATGATTGTTAGAGTTTATGCAAGATGCTAAGGAAGATTCAAATATTTTGGAAAGTATTTTACGTGAAAAGGTATGCATGTTGAAAGAGTTAAAATGATTCTCAAGAAAAGTTTGAGAGGATTTAATATAATCGCACTGAGAAGACTTCCTAAAATGATTTTTCATCAAAATTCTCAAGAAGCGGATCTGAGAAGAACTTCTCTTGAGAGAACTTCTTGAGAAGGGTTCTCAAGAGCACCTCTTCATATTCATCACTTAAGTAAATACTCCTATCGATGCAACATCATATTGTCAATATTTGATCTTATCTTGTAATTACTAAGATATAGAGGTAGGCAACGAATGTTGGCTTTAAATGAATTGTTGGATTCACATAAAGCGCACATAAAGTCTTAATGCTAATTTTAAAAATATATTTTAAAAATGAATGAACTTCACTATTTACAAACTTATGGTCAAAATAATCTTCTCACCATGCTAATTCTAATGACACCAAAATTATGCAATTTCGAACATTTTTTGGCACTAATTACATAAAACAAGCTTAACCAAATCTGTTCGGCTCAACCTAATTTGATTAGACTAATCCCTCCTTTCGATCTAAATGATCGACTTAAGGCAAATCGGACATATAGGTTGGTGTTTAATATTGTCACCACCGTTTTAGCGGTTAGCATTCATGTTATTCTCGTCGATACTCAATGATAATAAAACATCTCATATTAAGAGCAATTCATTTGTGGAGTTTCTAAACCCATTTAGTCTTCTACCTTGCGAGTCAATTATCCCATTTGATTTCTCTTGTTATGATAAACATTTCGTAAAAAATAATCTTTATTATCAATATTTTTAGATGATAAAAATTTTGATCTCTCCATCTTCTCAAAACTATTACATCTTTTTACAGGACTCTATTTCACAAACTCTCAATGATACCCATTGTTGATTAGGAGTCACAGATTCAATACATAGATTGCATCTAACGATCATTATTCTTCATCATCCCTAATTTAAATCCCTAAAGCTCTAATGAATTACTTAGGATAATTTGTCCACTTGAATATTTAATCCATCTAATCAGTGATTTAGTAGCTAAATTTAGGATTCCTTTGGGACAACATTCTTATTGATTCTTAAAACAGTTTTTAGTAAAAAAAAAATTACTAAAAAACTGCTTTAAAAAGTAATAAAAAAACTATCCCAAACAAAATCTTAAATCATCAATTGAAATTTTATCATACGTAAGGCTTTCGATTCTGCTTCAAGAGAATTCCTGATTGACAGGATGTATCAAAAAGGGTTTCCTAATATCTTCATTAGCTGGGTTAAAGCTTGTATACATGATGTCAACTTTTCAATTCTGCTTAATGGGTAGCTTCAAGGCTATTTCTCTTCTACTGCGGAGCTAAGGCAGGGTTGTCCCCCTTAGCCCGTACCTTTTTTGCCTCGTCATGGATGCTCTTTCTTCTTTATTAGATGATGGAATTTTTAAAGGTGTAGGAATGGAAAACTGCTATATTTCTCACCTTTTATATGCTGATGATGTCCTCATCTTTGGTGAAGCTACCATAGAAAATTGCAGTAAGCTTAATGGAATATTGACTACCTTTTCTAAAGCTTCAGGTCTGAACATTAATCTTGAAAAGTGCTCTATTATGTTTTCTAAGGCAGTGAGAAATCAGGAGAATATTTGTCAGGCATTATCTATTTATACTGTCAGCCCTCATATTTCATATATTGGCATCCCGCTTTCTTTCAGTAGATTGAAATTGGTAGATTTGCTTCCCTTTACTGATAAAATCGACAAAAAACTTTCTGGTTGGAAAGCCAACCTGCTTTCATTTGCTGGGAGGTTGCAGTTCCTGAAATTCACTATTATCAACTCCATTGCCTATTGGATTAGAGGGGCAATTATGCCTAAAATGGTCTTCAAACACTTCAAAAAAGTTAGTTCCAGATTTTTATTTTTTGGGGACATTGGTGCTTCTAAAAAAATTCATATGGTGGCTTGGGATAAGGTGTGTTTGCCGATTCAAAATGGGGGCTTAGGGCTGCCTTCCTTTTCTGCTATGCAGAATGCTTTCAATTGTGCTGTCATTTTAAGAATGTATAATTCTAGTACTTTGCTCTCCACTTGGCTTACTGAAAAATACATGTCTCCATGGAGACCTATTCCCCATAATGCCACTTCTTTTTGGAAGTCTGTTTGCCAGACTGCCTTGGCCGCCAAAAGTAAATTTTCTTTTAGGATTACTCCGACCGCCCCTATTGCTGTGCATTGGGATCATTGGTGTTATAACGGTAATATGGATAGTTTTTCGGATGGTCATTTTGTTCTCCTGCAGACTAATCCAAAAACTCTTATAAGGGACTTGATTAGAGACAATTGCTGGAGCCTGCCAAATGACATACATGTGAACGTGAAGCTAGCTATTCTAGACATTCCTATATATACACATACCAGTTCTTGCTTAATCTGGGATAATCTTAAGCATAGCAGGTTTTCTGATTACATAAATGCATTTCATTCAAATATGTCTCATTGTTCCTGGTATAAGTTAGTTTGGCACAAGAGCTATGCGCTGCATTACTCTGCCTTTACGTGGTTGGCTCTTGTCGGTGGTTTAAAAACTTCTGAAGCACTGCAGATACGTAATATTCAAATTTCGAATGCCTGCTCTCTCTGTCATGTATTTCTTGAGAGTACTTCCCATTTGTTTTTTGAATGCTCTTACTCGTATGATATATTGATAAATATTATGCCAGCTGCTAGGCAGCTGCTTCTCAGACCTAGCATCTTGCAGTTACTGGAATGGATCATGAATGATCCTGATACTTTTCAGCATACAAAAAAGCTATATTCTATTATCTCTTGTTGTAGCATTTACTATATCTGGAAAGAGAGAAATTCGAGAAGATTTGCTAATATTTTCAACAGCAGTACCACTACTACTCTTTGCATCAAAAATGTTGTTAACCATAAGATTAGTAAGTGGAATGATAGATTTTACTCCTACATCTAGTTGCTGTTTTTGCTGGGGCGTCCCTTCTATTTTCCTGCATGTATATCTTGATAAATGGTATATGACCAGGCCCAGTTCCGATTCTATTGTATACGCTGGTGGTTTCTTTGAGGATGGGGAAATTCCTTTGTGCCTGCTGTGCCGAAATTGCAACACCTGGTCAATGATGAAGCTCCTAAGCAGGCCCCCTTAGGATGGTCTTCGGGCAACCAAGGGGTATTTCGATCGATTAATTCTTATATCTGAGCCCATGTGTTCCTATTCTAAGGAGCTTTTCTTTTTGCGTCTTTTGTTCTGTAGTTATTTTGCTTATTATTAATGCTTGATTTGATTCGAGCTTCTTTTTGTGCTCGAATGAACAGTCCCTTTTCGTATGTTGGGACCTTTTGTAATCCTTGGTTGTAACAAAGCTATCCTTTTTGTGGTTTAATATACGGGCTAAGCCCAAATTTTCCAAAAAAAAAAAAATATCATTTTATTTTATTTTATTTTTGCCTGAATTTATCTCTCCTATCACACTTTCCATATATAAAAAAAAAATCTCATTAAAACAAACCACTTGCACATACTAATTATTGTACCTTAGATTTTCCTCTATTAGCTGAACTAATTTAAGCAAAAGCTGTTTGTTTCAGAAAACGCAGAGGTTGGTTCAGCAAAAGAAGCAAACATAATTATCACAAATTGTTTACAAAAAAAAAATTATGAAAAGTGACCGTTAATGGCCCCAAAGAGACTAAACTATTTGGTATCAGTACAGAGACCGTTGAGCTATCAATTCAGTAGGTGAATTAAAGAATTACAAATATGTTAATGGAAGGACCTCTTTTTTATGGGAACAAGTATTACGTCCTCCGATCGGATGCAGAGGAACGTCCGGTCGGAGGTCAAATCCCACCAAAAAACTAGTTGTACCAAGCAAATACTGAGCAATACCAAACAATAACGAGGAATACCATCATTTGAAGACCCAATACCGAGTTATACGGAGCTAAACCGAGAAATACCGATTTATACAAAAGTTGTACCGAGTTTTTTCTAGAAAAACTC